>NC_086453.1:294899177-295261677 GCF_028390025.1 Pseudophryne corroboree | reverse complement strand
ATATATATATATATATACAGTACAAAGTTCCCGGCACTCACACAATCAGCAGCAGCCACGGTGCCCTCCTCAGTAGATATTAATAAAAGTAGCAATGGAGGCGGCACTCTCTGGACCTTTATCAATAAACTGACACTGTACCACCACATACAGTACTAACGTTTCGGATAATTTAATCCTTCATCAGAGTACTCTGATGAAGGATTAAATTATCCGAAACGTTAGTACTGTATGTGGTGGTACAGTGTCAGTTTATTGATAAAGGTCCAGAGAGTGCCGCCTCCATTGCTACTTTTATATATATATATATATATATATATATATATATATATATATATACTAATATGGAAACCCCTGTAAACGCTGGTTTACGTACAGGACTAAAAGCAACACTTTAAAAAGACATTTCAAACACTTTAAATGGAGCCACTGCGGCCGCTATAATTAACCTTTCACCTTTATATTATTCACAAACCTTACGTACACAAAGTCGCACAGTGTACACACTCTGCGTACATACGCCTAAAGGGCGTAGTGACTACACAGTTTGCATACACAGGCCTATACGCTGTTAGCACAATGCAGCAGCCCGAGTGGCTGTAAATACACTTTAAAACCTTAGCAGGGAAAGGAAACACGACACCAGTTTGTATTTAAAATGCCGGGTTCCGACATCACAACATATTATTACTGAAAGGGGGTTACAATAACAAAGCAATACAATACAATAGAATAATGGCTACAGTCATTGGTACATACTTGTTTGGTTTTTCGCCTGCGCTACCCAGTCTGGTCCTCAGTCATCTGGATAGATAACCTTTAGAGTCTGTGATAGTGACCTGGCCTGGAGCTGTCTCTTTATATAGTAGATCAAAACATAATACAATAGACACTGTGTGCTCTTCTTCCATTGGTTCGGGGGTGGGACATATCCTGTGCATCGGGGATCATTGGTCAGCTGAAGAAAGTGGGCGATGGCTAAGACTTGAGATGTGATTTCTGTTGTTTGCATCTGAGTTCCCGCCCCATGACCAGTTAAACCCATCACATTAATCATACATAAATCTGGTATTATTAATAACTTAATGTGGTAATATATAATAATATTATTATTCCCACCAGATTAATGTTTACGTGACTCTGAACAATATGATCCCACACATGATATGATTATCTATTTCCATCCTCAAGATATACATATATCCACATATATCCATATACTCATATATATATATATATATATATATATATATATATATATATACACACACACATACTCCTGCTATCACAATTTGTTAGGAAATATATATATATATATATATATATATATATATATATATAGAATGGGGGTATAAGGGTACCGGCGACTTGTGATGTTTAAAATGCAATTGCTAAAATTTTTAGATTTAAAAGCCAAAAAATATATAATAATCCAAACGAGCTTTAATATCACATATAAGTGGATCACAACATAAAAAGTACTTCAAAGTATTGATAAAAATATATAAACATAAAAGTCTTTGTAAAAGGTAAGGAGTTCTGACTTATCTTTAAAAATAGGCAAGGGGGTCACTGCAGGGAACCCAACACGTTTCGTCACACCAGACTTCTTCAAGGGGTAAGGACAGAATGAGGTAACATGCCTATTTATACCCCTGGTATACTAGCTCAGGGTTGGTGATGTCATAATTGATCATGTGATCTAATGAAAAAATATATAACCTAAAAGAAATCAAGGACACTCAATTGAAACATAGCCTAAGGCAAAGGAGGTCACTATAGGGATGTACACATTAAAAACGAGTGGTTTGTAAGGCTCAAATGATGTTAGGAATGTTCAAAACTGTAAAAATGTGATGAATTGCGGCACTTCCACCACACTTCCGGTGACGGAGGTGACGCGTCACGTGTCTCCAGGTACTTCCGCCCCACTTCCGGTTTGCTAGTGCGCATGCGCCGGCGGCGCTGCTTGTTCACTGCGCATGTGCCCGCAGCCTCTCCAGATAGCAACAGTCTATGTTCAGATCTCCATGCTGTGTATGTCCTTCTTATTAAGTGCTGCGGCGGCCATGTTGTTGGAGGGAAACTCCATAGAGGATAAAGGAAATGCGGTGGCCATCTTTAAGGAGTCTTTGGAGACCCAGAATCGTGGTTTAACGGTATCCATGACGACGGATCCATATAAATAAAAACACAAACAGAAAAGATATGGTAAAAATAAGAATTTACTTACCGATAATTCTATTTCTCGTAGTCCGTAGTGGATGCTGGGGACTCCGTCAGGACCATGGGGAATAGCGGCTCCGCAGGAGACAGGGCACAAAAATAAAGCTTTAGGATTAGGTGGTGTGTACTGGCTCCTCCCCCTATGACCCTCCTCCAAGCCTCAGTTAGGATACTGTGCCCGGACGAGCGTACACAATAAGGAAGGATATTGAATCCCGGGTAAGACTCATACCAGCCACACCAATCACACCGTATAACTTGTGATCTGAACCCAGTTAACAGTATGACAAACGTAGGAGCCTCTGAACAGACGGCTCACAACAATAACAACCCGAATTTGTTTGTAACAATAACTATGTACAAGTATTGCAGACAATCCGCACTTGGGATGGGCGCCCAGCATCCACTACGGACTACGAGAAATAGAATTATCGGTAAGTAAATTCTTATTTTCTCTAACGTCCTAAGTGGATGCTGGGGACTCCGTCAGGACCATGGGGATTATACCAAAGCTCCCAAACGGGCGGGAGAGTGCGGATGACTCTGCAGCACCGAATGAGAGAACTCAAGGTCCTCCTCAGCCAGGGTATCAAATTTGTAGAATTTTGCAAACGTGTTTGCCCCTGACCAAGTAGCAGCTCGGCAGAGTTGTAATGCCGAGACCCCCCGGGCAGCCGCCCAGGATGAGCCCACTTTCCTTGTGGAATGGGCCTTGACAGATTTAGGTTGTGGCAAGCCTGCCACAGAATGTGCAAGTTGAATTGTGCTACAAATCCAACGAGCAATCGTCTGCTTAGAAGCAGGAGCACCCATCTTGTTGGGTGCATACAATATAAACAGTGAGTCAGACTTTCTGACTCCCGCCGTTCTTGAAATATATATTTTCAATGCCCGGACCACGTCCAACAACTTGGAATCCTCCAACTCGTTAGTAGCCGCAGGCACCACAATAGGCTGGTTCAGGTGAAACGCTGACACCACCTTAGGCAGAAAATGAGGACGCGTCCGCAGTTCTGCCCTGTCCGTATGGAAAATCAGATATGGGCTCTTATATGATAAAGCCGCCAATTCTGATACTCTCCTGGCTGAAGCCAGGGCCAGTAGCATGGTTACTTTCCATGTAAGATACTTCAACTCCACCGATTTGAGCGGCTCAAACCAATGGGATTTGAGAAAATCCAAGACTACATTAAGATCCCACGGTGCCACTGGGGGCACAACCGGGGGCTGTATATGTAGTACTCCTTTTACAAAAGTCTGGACTTCAGGAACTGAAGCCAATTCTTTCTGGAAGAAAATCGACAGGGCCGAAATTTGAACCTTAATGGACCCCAATTTGAGGCCCATAGACAATCCTGTTTGCAGGAAATGTAGGAATCGACCCAGTTGAAATTCCTCCGTGGGGGCCTTCCTGGCCTCACACCACGCAACATATTTTCTCCAAATGCGGTGATAATGTTGCGCAGTCACCTCCTTCCTGGCTTTTACCAGTGTAGGAATGACCTCTTCCGGAATGCCTTTTTCCCTTAGAATTCGGCGTTCAACCGCCATGCCGTCAAACGCAGCCGCGGTAAGTCTTGGAATAGACACGGTCCCTGCTGAAGCAGGTCCCGTCTTAGAGGTAGAGGCCACGGATCCTCCGTGAGCATCTCTTGAAGTTCCGGGTACCAAGTTCTTCTTGGCCAATCCGGAGCCACTAGTATCGTTCTTACTCCCTTTTGCCGTATAATTCTCAGTACTTTTGGTATGAGAGGCAGAGGAGGGAACACATACACTGACTGGAACACCCACGGTGTTACCAGAGCGTCCACAGCTATTGCCTGAGGATCTCTTGACCTGGCGCAATACCTGTCCAGTTTTTTGTTGAGGCGGGACGCCATCATATCCACCATTGGTTTTTCCCAACGGTTCTCAATCATGTGGAAGACTTCTGGATGAAGTCCCCACTCTCCCGGGTGTAGATCGTGTCTGCTGAGGAAGTCTGCTTCCCAGTTGTCCACTCCCGGAATGAATACTGCTGACAGTGCTATCACATGATCTTCCGCCCAGCGAAGAATCCTTGCAGCTTCTGCCATTGCTGTCCTGCTTCTTGTGCCGCCCTGTCTGTTTACGTGGGCGACTGCCGTGATGTTGTCCGACTGGATCAACACCGGCTGACCCTGAAGCAGGGGTTTTGCCAGACTTAGAGCATTGTAAATCGCTCTTAGCTCCAGTATATTTATGTGAAGAGACATCTCCAGGCTTGACCATACTCCCTGGAAGTTTCTTCCCTGTGTGACCGCTCCCCAGCCTCTCAGACTGGCATCCGTGGTCACCAGGACCCTGTCCTGTATGCCGAATCTGCGGCCCTCTAACAGATGCGCACTCTGCAACCACCACAGAAGAGACACCCTTGTCCGTGGCGATAAGGTTATCCGCTGATGCATCTGCAGATGCGATCCGGACCATTTGTCCAGCAGATCCCACTGAAAAGTTCGTGCGTGGAATCTGCCGAATGGAATCGCTTCGTAAGAAGCCACCATCTTTCCCAGGACTCTTGTGCATTGATGCACAGACACTGTCCCTGGTTTTAGGAGGTTCCTGACAAGTTCGGATAACTCCCTGGCTTTCTCCTCCGGAAGAAACACCTTTTTCTGAACCGTGTCCAGAATCATTCCCAGGAACAGCAGACGTGTCGTCGGGGTCAACTGAGATTTTGGAAAATTCAGAATCCACCCGTGTTGTTGCAGCACTAGTTGGGTTAGTGCTACTCCGTCTTCCAGCTGTTCTCTGGACCTTGCCCTTATCAGGAGATCGTCCAAGTAAGGGATAATTAATACGCCTCTTCTTCGTAGAAGGATCATCATTTCGGCCATTACCTTGGTAAAGACCCGAGGTGCCGTGGACAATCCAAACGGCAGCGTCTGAAACTGATAATGACAGTTTTGCACCACGAACCTGAGGTACCCTTGATGTGAAGGGCAAATTGGGACATGCAGGTAAGCATCCTTTATGTCCAGGGATACCATAAAGTCCCCTTCTTCCAGATTCGCTATCACTGCTCTGAGTGACTCCATCTTGAACTTGAATTTTTGTATGTACAGGTTCAAAGATTTCAGATTTAGAATAGGTCTTACCGAGCCGTCCGGCTTCGGTACCACAAATAGCGTGGAGTAATACCCCTTTCCCTGTTGTAGGAGGGGTACCTTGACTATCACCTGCTGAGAAAACAGCTTGTGAATGGCTTCCAATACCGTCGCCCTGTCTGAGGGAGACGTTGGCAAAGCAGACTTTAGGAACCGGCAAGGGGGAGACTTCTCGAATTCCAACCTGTAACCCTGAGATACTACCTGCAGAATCCAGGGGTCCACCTGTGAGCAAGCCCACTGTGCGCTGAAATTCTTGAGTCAACCCCCCACCGCTCCTGAGTCCGCTTGTAAGGCCCCAGCGTCATGCTGAGGGCTTTGCAGAACCCTGGGAGGGCTTCTGTTCCTGGGCAGGGGCTGCTTGCTGCCCTCTCTTACCCCTTCCTCTGCCCCGAGGCAGATATGACTGTCCTTTTGTCCGCTTGTTCTTATAGGACCGAAAGGACTGCGGCTGAAAAGACGGTGTCTTTTTCTGTTGGGAGGGGGTC
Organism: Pseudophryne corroboree; assembly: GCF_028390025.1. Lineage (NCBI taxonomy): Eukaryota > Metazoa > Chordata > Amphibia > Anura > Myobatrachidae > Pseudophryne > Pseudophryne corroboree. Next base: position 295,255,838 of record NC_086453.1, on the reverse strand, counting down.
TGAGGTAAAAAAGTGGATTTCCCGGCAGTTGCCGTGGCCACCAGATCCGATAGACCGACGCCAAATAATTCCTCCCCTTTATACGGCAATACTTCCATATGTCGTTTGGAATCCGCATCACCTGACCACTGTCGCGTCCATAAACTCCTTCTGGCAGATATGGACATCGCATTTACTCTCGATGCCAGAGTGCAAATATCTCTCTGCGCATCTCGCATATAAAGGAAAGCATCCTTTAATTGCTCTATAGTCAATAAAATACTGTCCCTATCCAGGGTATCAATATTTTCAGTCAGGGAATCCAACCAGACGACCCCAGCACTGCACATCCAGGCTGAGGCGATGGCTGGTCGCAGTATAACACCAGTATGTGTGTATATACTTTTTAGGATAGTTTCCAGTCTCCTATCCGCTGGATCCCTGAGGGCGGCCGTATCAGGAGACGGTAACGCCACTTGTTTTGATAAGCGTGTGAGCGCCTTATCCACCCTAGGGGGTGTTTCCCAGCGCGCCCTAACCTCTGGCGGGAAAGGGTATAATGCTAATAACTTTTTTGAAATTAGCATTTTTCTATCTGGGTTAACCCACGCTTCATCACATACATCATTTAATTCCTCTGATTCAGGAAAAACTACAGGTAGTTTTTTCACCCCCCACATAATACCCCTTTTTGTGGTACTTGCAGTATCAGAGATATGCAAAGCCTCCTTCATTGCCGTGATCATATAACGTGTGGCCCTACTTGAAAATACGTTTGTTTCATCACCGTCGACACTAGATTCAGTGTCTGTGTCTGGGTCTGTGTCGACCGACTGAGGTAAAGGGCGCTTTACAGCCCCTGACGGTGTCTGAGACGCCTGGGCAGGTACTAACTGGTTTGCCGGCCGTCTCATGTCGTCAACTGATTTTTGTAATGTGCTGACATTATCACGTAATTCCATAAACAAAGCCATCCATTCCGGTGTCGACTCCCTGGGGGGTGACATCACCATTATCGGCAATTGCTCTGCCTCCACGCCAACATCGTCCTCATACATGTCGACACACACGTACCGACACACAGCAGACACACAGGGAATGCTCTTATCGAAGACAGGACCCCACTAGCCCTTTGGGGAGACAGAGGGAGAGTTTGCCAGCACACACCCAAGCGCTATAATATATATGGGAACAACCTTATATAAGTGTTGTTCCTTATAGCAGCTTAAATATATCCAATATATCGCCAAAAAATGCCCCCCCTCTCTGTTTTACCCTGTTTCTGTAGTGCAGTGCAGGGGAGAGTCCTGGGAGCCTTCCTCACAGCGGAGCTGAGCAGGAAAATGGCGCTGTGTGCTGAGGAGAATAAGCCCCGCCCCCTATTTCGGCGGGCTTTCCTCCCGTAGTTTTAGATAACTGGCATGGGTTAAATACATACATATAGCCTTAATGGCTATATGTGATGTATTCTTTTGCCATAAGGTATTAAAATATTGCTGCCCAGGGCGCCCCCAGCAGCGCCCTGCACCCTCCGTGACCGCTTGGTGTGAAGTGTGTGACAACAATGGCGCACAGCTGCAGTGCTGTGCGCTACCTTCATGAAGACTGAAGAGCCTTCTGCCGCCTGTTTCCGGACCTTCAATCTTCAGCATCTGTAAGGGGGGTCGGCGGCGCGGCTCCGGGACGAACCCCAGGGTGAGACCTGTGTTCCGACTCCCTCTGGAGCTAATGGTGTCCAGTAGCCTAAGAATCCAATCCATCCTGCACGCAGGTGAGTTGAAATTCTCTCCCCTAAGTCCCTCGATGCAGTGAGCCTGTTGCCAGCAGGACTCACTGAAAATAAAAAACCTAAAAAACTTTTTCTAAGCAGCTCTTTAGGAGAGCCACCTAGATTGCACCCTGCTCGGACGGGCACAAAAACCTAACTGAGGCTTGGAGGAGGGTCATTGGGGGAGGAGCCAGTACACACCACCTAATCCTAAAGCTTTATTTTTGTGCCCTGTCTCCTGCGGAGCCGCTATTCCCCATGGTCCTGACGGAGTCCCCAGCATCCACTTAGGACGTTAGAGAAATCTATGTACTGGTTTCTTTTTTGCAGATAAAACATGCTGGAAACTATTATATGAGGGAATAATACTAGCCCACATGATATACATTAAAGTGACAGACGCACAACGCTACCAATGTGTATCTAGAAAGTGACATCCTGTTCAAATTCCATACATAGGTGATAAGAGGACTTGCAAGTGCCACTAATTACCGAGATTAGAAAAAAGAAGAGAAAAGGTTGTAAGATTACAACCCCAAAGATTGTGAGGAAAAAGAAGGGGGGAAGAACCGAGCGCAGAGTATTGAACCTAATAAAGGATATATAAACAATATGAGAGTGATGCTGGGACGGTGATGATATTTAAGCTCAGAGAATTCATAGTGTTATAATTCATAAGGTGAGTCGTAAATAGTGTCAACCTGGTTAATATCATGTGGTAATGGATTGGTCACTGGTTAGCTTGACGTTATTTGTCAGTCCTTACAGTACCTGATCTTCCCAGGCAGTCCCCATCCCTGGTACTGATCAGGCCCAAACACTGCTTAGCTTCCAAGATCGGACGAGATTGGGCGTACCAGTGTGGTTTGACTGTACACGAAAAGTAAACATCTTATCGCCAGAAACCCGATCGCAAATTAACACACGAGCCCTGATGAATCAATTACTTTAATATAGTGTGACATGGACACCCAAAGGGAAGGAATGTGCAAAAGATCAATTGTGGCGAAAAAGGAGTATTGGAGGATACAGCACCTCATAGAAAGGGTGCAGTCTCATAACTCTCGTTCAGACTCGTAGGTTGCAAGGTCTGTAGCTGGAATATCCAGTACATCTCCCTTCTCGAGAGTTTGTTCGCGAGCTCACCTCCTCTCTCTCCCAGACAATCAGACATACATGCTCAATCGCCTTGAACGTGAGATCCTCAGGGTTGGAGTTATGCTGTAATGTGAAATGTCTAGAAACAGTAAACAGGAGGTGACCTCGCGAACAAACTCTCGAGAAGGGAGATGTACTGGATATTAGAGATGAGCGCCGGAAATTTTTCGGGTTTTGTGTTTTGGTTTTGGGTTCGGTTCCGCGGCCGTGTTTTGGGTTCGACCGCGTTTTGGCAAAACCTCACCGAATTTTTTTTTGTCGGATTCGGGTGTGTTTTGGATTCGGGTGTTTTTTTCAAAAAACCCTAAAAAACAGCTTAAATCATAGAATTTGGGGGTCATTTTGATCCCAAAGTATTATTAACCTCAAAAACCATAATTTCCACTCATTTTCAGTCTATTCTGAATACCTCACACCTCACAATATTATTTTTAGTCCTAAAATTTGCACCGAGGTCGCTGTGTGAGTAAGATAAGCGACCCTAGTGGCCGACACAAACACCGGGCCCATCTAGGAGTGGCACTGCAGTGTCACGCAGGATGTCCCTTCCAAAAAACCCTCCCCAAACAGCACATGACGCAAAGAAAAAAAGAGGCGCAATGAGGTAGCTGACTGTGTGAGTAAGATAAGCGACCCTAGTGGCCGACACAAACACCTGGCCCATCTAGGAGTGGCACTGCAGTGTCACGCAGGATGTCCCTTCCAAAAAACCCTCCCCAAACAGCACATGACGCAAAGAAAAAAAGAGGCGCAATGAGGTAGCTGTGTGAGTAAGATAAGCGACCCTAGTGGCCGACACAAACACCGGGCCCATCTAGGAGTGGCACTGCAGTGTCACGCAGGATGTCCCTTCCAAAAAACCCTCCCCAAACAGCACATGACGCAAAGAAAAAAAGAGGCGCAATGAGGTAGCTGACTGTGTGAGTAAGATAAGCGACCCTAGTGGCCGACACAAACACCGGGCCCATCTAGGAGTGGCACTGCAGTGTCACGCAGGATGGCCCTTCCAAAAAACCCTCCCCAAACAGCACATGACGCAAAGAAAAATAAAAGAAAAAAGAGGTGCAAGATGGAATTGTCCTTGGGCCCTCCCACCCACCCTTATGTTGTATAAACAAAACAGGACATGCACACTTTAACCAACCCATCATTTCAGTGACAGGGTCTGCCACACGACTGTGACTGATATGACGGGTTGGTTTGGACCCCCCCAAAAAAAGAAGCAATTAATCTCTCCTTGCACAAACTGGCTCTACAGAGGCAAGATGTCCACCTCATCATCATCCTCCGATATATCACCGTGTACATCCCCCTCCTCACAGATTATCAATTCGTCCCCACTGGAATCCACCATCTCAGCTCCCTGTGTACTTTGTGGAGGCAATTGCTGCTGGTCAATGTCTCCGCGGAGGAATTGATTATAATTCATTTTAATGAACATCATCTTCTCCACATTTTCTGGATGTAACCTCGTACGCCGATTGCTGACAAGGTGAGCGGCGGCACTAAACACTCTTTCGGAGTACACACTTGTGGGAGGGCAACTTAGGTAGAATAAAGCCAGTTTGTGCAAGGGCCTCCAAATTGCCTCTTTTTCCTGCCAGTATAAGTACAGACTGTGTGACGTGCCTACTTGGATGCGGTCACTCATATAATCCTCCACCATTCTTTCAATGGGGAGAGAATCATATGCAGTGCCAGTAGACGACATGTCCGTATCCGTAATCGTTGTCAGGTCCTTCAGTCCGGACCAGATGTCAGCATCAGCAGTCGCTCCAGACTGCCCTGCATCACCGCCAGCGGGTGGGCTCGGAATTCTGAGCCTTTTCCTCGCACCCCCAGTTGCGGGAGAATGTGAAGGAGGAGATGTTGACAGGTCGCGTTCCGCTTGACTTGACAATTTTCTCACCAGCAGGTCTTTCAACCCCAGCAGACTTGTGTCTGCCGGAAAGAGAGATCCAAGGTAGGCTTTAAATCTAGGATCGAGCACGGTGGCCAAAATGTAGTGCTCTGATTTCAACAGATTGACCACCCGTGAATCCTTGTTAAGCGAATTAAGGGCTCCATCCACAAGTCCCACATGCCTAGCGGAATCGCTCCGTGTTAGCTCCTCCTTCAATGTCTCCAGCTTCTTCTGCAAAAGCCTGATGAGGGGAATGACCTGACTCAGGCTGGCAGTGTCTGAACTGACTTCACGTGTGGCAAGTTCAAAGGGCATCAGAACCTTGCACAACGTTGAAATCATTCTCCACTGCGCTTGAGACAGGTGCATTCCACCTCCTATATCGTGCTGAATTGTATAGGCTTGAATGGCCTTTTGCTGCTCCTCCAACCTCTGAAGCATATAGAGGGTTGAATTCCACCTCGTTACCACTTCTTGCTTCAGATGATGGCAGGGCAGGTTCAGTAGTTTTTGGTGGTGCTCCAGTCTTCTGTACGTGGTGCCTGTACGCCGAAAGTGTCCCGCAATTCTTCTGGCCACCGACAGCATCTCTTGCACGCCCCTGTCGTTTTTAAAAAAATTCTGCACCACCAAATTCAAGGTATGTGCAAAACATGGGACGTGCTGGAATTTGCCCATATTTAATGCATACACAATATTGCTGGCGTTGTCCGATGCCACAAATCCACAGGAGAGTCCAATTGGGGTAAGCCATTCCGCGATGATCTTCCTCAGTTGCCGTAAGAGGTTTTCAGCTGTGTGCGTATTCTGGAAACCGGTGATACAAAGCGTAGCCTGCCTAGGAAAGAGTTGGCGTTTGCGAGATGCTGCTACTGGTGCCGCCGCTGCTGTTCTTGCGGCGGGAGTCCATACATCTACCCAGTGGGCTGTCACAGTCATATAGTCCTGACCCTGCCCTGCTCCACTTGTCCACATGTCCGTGGTTAAGTGGACATTGGGTACAACTGCATTTTTTAGGACACTGGTGAGTCTTTTTCTGACGTCCGTGTACATTCTCGGTATCGCCTGCCTAGAGAAGTGGAACCTAGATGGTATTTGGTAACGGGGGTACACTGCCTCAATAAATTGTCTAGTTCCCTGTGAACTAACGGCGGATACCGGACGCACGTCTAACACCAACATAGTTGTCAAGGCCTCAGTTATCCGCTTTGCAGCAGGATGACTGCTGTGATATTTCATCTTCCTCGCAAAGGACTGTTGAACAGTCAATTGCTTACTGGAAGTAGTACAAGTGGGCTTACGACTTCCCCTCTGGGATGACCATCGACTCCCAGCAGCAACAACAGCAGCGCCAGCATCAGTAGGCGTTACACGCAAGGATGCATCGGAGGAATCCCAGGCAGGAGAGGAATCATCAGAATTGCCAGTGACATGGCCTGCAGGACTATTGGCATTCCTGGGGAAGGAGGAAATTGACACTGAGGGAGTTGGTGGGGGGGGTTTGCGTGAGCTTGGTTACAAGAGGAAGGGATTTACTGGTCAGTGGACTGCTTCCGCTGTCGGCCAAAGTTTTTGAACTTGTCACTGACTTATTATGAATGCGCTGCAGGTGACGTATAAGGGAGGATGTTCCGAGGTGGTTAACGTCCTTACCCCTACTTATTACAGCTTGACAAAGGGAACACACGGCTTGACAAATGTTGTCCGCATTTCTGGTGAAATACTTCCACACCGAAGAGCTGATTTTTTTGGTATTTTCACCAGGCATGTCAACGGCCATATTCCTCCCACGGACAACAGGTGTCTCCCCGGGTGCCTGACTTAAACAAACCACCTCACCATCAGAATCCTCCTGGTCAATTTCCTCCCCAGCGCCAGCAACACCCATATCCTCCTCATCCTGGTGTACTTCAACACTGACATCTTCAATCTGACTATCAGGAACTGGACTGCGGGTGCTCCTTCCAGCACTTGCAGGGGGCGTGCAAATGGTGGAAGGCGCATGCTCTTCACGTCCAGTGTTGGGAAGGTCAGGCATCGCAACCGACACAATTGGACTCTCCTTGTGGATTTGGGATTTCGAAGAACGCACAGTTCTTTGCTGTGCTTTTTCCAGCTTGAGTCTTTTCATTTTTCTAGCGAGAGGCTGAGTGCTTCCATCCTCATGTGAAGCTGAACCACTAGCCATGAACATAGGCCAGGGCCTCAGCCGTTCCTTGCCACTCCGTGTGGTAAATGGCATATTGGCAAGTTTACGCTTCTCCTCCGACAATTTTATTTTAGGTTTTGGAGTCCTTTTTTTACTGATATTTGGTGTTTTGGATTTGACATGCTCTGTACTATGACATTGGGCATCGGCCTTGGCAGACGACGTTGCTGGCATTTCATCGTCTCGGCCATGACTAGTGGCAGCAGCTTCAGCACGAGGTGGAAGTGGATCTTGATCTTTCCCTAATTTTGGAACCTCAACATTTTTGTTCTCCATATTTTAATAGGCACAACTAAAAGGCACCTCAGGTAAACAATGGAGATGGATGGATACTAGTATACAATTATGGATGGACTGCCGAGTGCCGACACAGAGGTAGCTACAGCCGTGGACTACCGTACTGTACTGTGTCTGCTGCTAATATAGACTGGTTGATAATGAGATGTAGTATGTATGTATAAAGAAGAAAGAAAAAAAAACCACGGGTAGGTGGTATACAATTATGGACGGACTGCCGAGTGCCGACACAGAGGTAGCTACAGCCGTGCACTACCGTACTGTACTGTGTCTGCTGCTAATATAGACTGGATGATAATGAGATGTAGTATGTATAAAGAAGAAAAAAAAAACACGGGTAGGTGGTATACAATTATGGATGGACTGCCGAGTGCCGACACAGAGGTAGCTACAGCCGTGGACTACCGTACTGTACTGTGTCTGCTGCTAATATAGACTGGTTGATAATGAGATGTAGTATGTATGTATAAAGAAGAAAGAAAAAAAACCACGGGTAGGTGGTATACAATTATGGATGGACTGCCGAGTGCCGACACAGAGGTAGCTACAGCCGTGGACTACCGTACTGTACTGTGTCTGCTGCTAATATAGACTGGATGATAATGAGATGTAGTATGTATAAAGAAGAAAGAAAAAAAAAACCACGGGTAGGTGGTATACAATTATGGACGGACTGCCGAGTGCCGACACAGAGGTAGCTACAGCCGTAGGACTACCGTACTGTACTGTGTCTGCTGCTAATATAGACTGGATGATAATGAGATGTAGTATGTATAAAGAAGAAAGAAAAAAAAACCACGGGTAGGTGGTATACAATTATGGATGGACTGCCGAGTGCCGACACAGAGGTAGCTACAGCCGTGGACTACCGTACTGTACTGTGTCTGCTGCTAATATAGACTGGATGATAATGAGATGTAGTATGTATAAAGAAGGGAAAAAAAACCACGGGTAGGTGGTATACAATTATGGATGGACTGCCGAGTGCCGACACAGAGGTAGCTACAGCCGTGGACTACCGTACTGTACTGTGTCTGCTGCTAATATAGACTGGATGATAATGAGATGTAGTATGTATAAAGAAGAAAGAAAAAAAAACCACGGGTAGGTGGTATACAATTATGGACGGACTGCCGAGTGCCGACACAGAGGTAGCTACAGCCGTGGACTACCGTACTGTACTGTGTCTGCTGCTAATATAGACTGGATGATAATGAGATGTAGTATGTATAAAGAAGAAAAAAAAAACCACGGGTAGGTGGTATACAATTATGGATGGACTGCCGAGTGCCGACACAGAGGTAGCTACAGCCGTGGACTACCGTACTGTACTGTGCCTGCTGCTAATATAGACTGGTTGATAATGAGATGTAGTATGTATGTATAAAGAAGAAAGAAAAAAAAACCACGGGTAGGTGGTATACAATTATGGACGGACTGCCGAGTGCCGACACAGAGGTAGCTACAGCCGTGGACTACCGTACTGTACTGTGTCTGCTGCTAATATAGACTGGATGATAATGAGATGTAGTATGTATAAAGAAGAAAGAAAAAAAAACCACGGGTAGGTGGTATACAATTATGGACGGACTGCCGAGTGCCGACACAGAGGTAGCTAAAGCCGTGGACTACCGTACTGTACTGTGTCTGCTGCTAATATAGACTGGATGATAATGAGATGTAGTATGTATAAAGAAGAAAGAAAAAAAAACCACGGGTAGGTGGTATACAATTATGGATGGACTGCCGAGTGCCGACACAGAGGTAGCTACAGCCATGGACTACCGTACTGTACTGTGTCTGCTGCTAATATAGACTGGATGATAATGAGATGTAGTATGTATAAAGAAGAAAAAAAAAACACGGGTAGGTGGTATACAATTATGGATGGACTGCCGAGTGCCGACACAGAGGTAGCTACAGCCGTGGACTACTGTACTGTACTGTGTCTGCTGCTAATATAGACTGGATGATAATGAGATGTAGTATGTATAAAGAAGAAAGAAAAAAAAAACCACGGGTAGGTGGTATACAATTATGGATGGACTGCCGAGTGCCGACACAGAGGTAGCTACAGCCGTGAACTACCGTACTGTGTCTGCTGCGACTGGATGATAAATAATGATATGAAAAATATATATATATCACTACTGCAGCCGGACAGGTATATATTATATAATGTCGGACCTGCTGGACACTGTCTGTCAGCAGAATGAGTTTTTTATAGAATAAAAAAACACCACACAAGTCACACGACGAGTGTTTAACTTTTTCAGGCAATCACAATATAGTATACTATACTGGTGGTCAGTGTGGTCAGGTCACTGGTCAGTCACACTGGCAGTGGCACTCCTGCAGCAAAAGTGTGCACTGTTTAATTTTAATAATATGTACTCCTGGCTCCTGCTATAACCTATAACTGCTCCCCAGTCTCCCCCACAATTAAGCTGTGTGAGCACAGTCAGATATTATACATAGATGATGCAGCACACTGGGCTGAGCACAGATATGGTATGTGACTGAGTCACTGTGTATCGTTTTTTTCAGGCAGAGAACGGATTATATTAAATAAAACTGCACTGGTGGTCACTGGTCAGTCACTAGTAAACTCTGCACTCTCTAGTACTCCTAAGCTCCAGTAAATCAAGTGTCTCTGTCTCAATCTCACTCTCTCTCTTCTAATCTAAATGGAGAGGACGCCAGCCACGTCCTCTCCCTATCAATCTCAATGCACGTGTGAAAATGGCGGCGACGCGCGGCTCCTTATATAGAATCCGAGTCTCGCGATAGAATCCGAGCCTCGCGAGAATCCGACAGCGTCATGTTGACGTTCGGGCGCGCTCGGGTTAACCGAGCAAGGCGGGAAGATCCGAGTCGCTCGGATCCGTGTAAAAAAAGCTGAAGTTCGGGCGGGTTCGGATTCCGAGGAACCGAACCCGCTCATCTCTACTAGATATTCCAGCTACAGACCTTGCAACCTACGGGTCTGAACGAGAGCTATGAGACTGCACCCTTTCTATGAGGTGCTGTATCCTCCAATACTCCTTTTTCGCCACAATTGGTCTTTTGCACATTCCTTCCCTTTGGGTGTCCATGTCACACTATATTAAAGTAATTGATTCATCAGGGCTCGTGTGTTAATTTGCGATCGGGTTTCTGGCGATAAGATGTTTACTCTTCGTGTACAGTCAAACCACACTGGTACGCCCAATCCCGTCCGATCTTGGAAGCTAAGCAGTGTTTGGGCCTGATCAGTACCAGGGAGGGGGACTGCCTGGGAAGATCAGGTACTGTAAGGACTGACAAATAACGTCAAGCTAACCAGTGACCAATCCATTACCACATGATATTAACCAGGTTGACACTATTTACGACTCACCTTATGAATTATAACACTATGAATTCTCTGAGCTTAAATATCATCACCGTCCCAGCATCACTCTCATATTGTTTATATATCCTTTATTAGGTTCAATTCTCTGCGCTCGGTTCTTCCCCCCTTCTTTTTCCTCACAATCTTTGGGGTTGTAATCTTACAACCTTTTCTCTTCTTTTTTCTAATCTCAGTAATTAGTGGCACTTGCAAGTCCTCTTATCACCTATGTATGGAATTTGAACAGGATGTCACTTTCTAGATACACATTGGTAGCGTTGTGCGTCTGTCACTTTAATGTATATCATGTGGGCTAGTATTATTCCCTCATATAATAGTTTCCAGCATGTTTTATCTGCAAAAAAGAAACCAGTACATAGATTTTACCATATCTTTTCTGTTTGTGTTTTTATTTATATGGATCCGTCGTCATGGATACCGTTAAACCACGATTCTGGGTCTCCAAAGACTCCTTAAAGATGGTCACCGCATTTCCTTTATCCTCTATGGAGTTTCCCTCCAACAACATAACCGCCGCAGCACTTAATAAGAAGGACATACACAGCATGGAGATCTGAACATAGACTGTTGCTATCTGGAGAGGCTGCGGGCACATGCGCAGTGAACAAGCAGCGCCGCTGGCGCATGTGCACTAGCAAACCGGAAGTGGGGCGGAAGTACCTGGAGACACGTGACGCGTCACCTCCGTCACCAGAAGTGTGGCGGAAGTGCCGCAATTCATCAAATTTTTACAGTTTTGAACATTCCTAACATCATTTGAGCCTTACAAACCACTCGGTTTTAATGTGTACATCCCTATAGTGACCTCCTTTGCCTTAGGTTATGTTTCAATTGAGTGTCCTTGATTTCTTTTAGGTTATATATTTTTTCATTAGATCACATGATCAATTATGACATCACCAACCCTGAGCTAGTATACCAGGGGTATAAATAGGCATGTTACCTCATTCTGTACTTACCCCTTGAAGAAGTCTGGTGTGACGAAACGCGTTGGGTTCCCTGCAGTGACCCCCTTGCCTATTTTTAAAGATAAGTCAGAACTCCTTACCTTTCACAAAGACTTTTATGTTTATATATTTTTATCAATACTTTGAAGTACTTTTTATGTTGTGATCCACTTTTATGTGATATTAAAGCTCGTTTGGATTATTATATATTTTTTGGCTTTTAAATCTAAAAATTTTAGCAATTGCATTTTAAACATCACAAGTCGCCGGTACCCTTATCCCCCCATTCTATACTCTTCCTAGCAGTACTGTACCAGTAGTGCACTCTTAAGGGTTGGCAGACACCTTTCAACAAGGCTTCGTGTGTTTTTCTTTTAGCAATTTTATTTTTCATGTTTTACTGAGAACCCACCTCACAAGTGGCGCTGTATCATTTCTTGATATATATATATATATATATATATACACATATATATACATCTCCAAGAGTTTAGACTATGAATGTTAATACCTCAGATTTCTAAATGTCTGGTTTGTATTTTTGTAAGCTATTGCTAATTGAGTTTCTCTTAGCCTAGGTTCCTGGGTATTGTCTCTTTGTTTGTATTGTCTTCAGGTAAGACAATGACAATCCAGTACTTATTGCTTTCAATAGAAACTGGGCTACCCTAGTAAATACAGGTGTTTGCCTTCTTCATAGAATTTCAAAGCTTTGTGTAAATAAGGCCATTGTATTTTAGTCTCTGGGAGTTTAATTTATGTGTGACCGATCTTCATGTTATTTAGAAGAGGAAGCAGACAGTGGGGTATTTATGCAATATATGGATTAGATATATGATATGTCTTTTGTGGCTTTTCCATGTGAGTACAAACTCCACTGTAATTACTCATACCACGCTCTAATGCGCAGGACCGCGGAAACGACCATAAGCAAATTGCGAATATGTGCACGCACAGCCGAATACGTACGCACACAGAGGCCATCTATGTGGTGTTTGTACGTAATGTGTGTGTTGTAATATTTTCTGACTTCGACAGTCCACCCTTTGGCAGTCATCAATAACTGCCACTAACTAATCAATAAACAGGACAAAAATATTACCTATACACATAGGCGTGCGCAGGGGGGTGCCTGGTGCGCACAGGCACCCCCTAATGTTTGTCACCCCCTCACACACGCCTGCTGCTGTTGCAGTGATCGGTAATCACCAAGTGTGCTCATTTCTGTCCTGCCCGCTGCTCATGCCACCGCCGCCGCCCGGTCTGGCTGCCGGCTGGCCAGCCGGACATCCGGGATGGGTTAATCATTCTTTGCATGGGTGCAGCATCACTGACATAATCTTCCTCCCAGTTCCGCTAAACTGTGTGATGTGTCATGATGATGTCATGCCGAGCGCACGCCCGCCCATGCTGTCTCTCATCGTGTGCCACGTCAACGACACAGCACCCAGCGGAAAAGTTCAAATTCAATCAAATTCACATGGTGACAATTTGACAAACAACGACAATCAGTTGTTCAGCAGAAAGACAGAAAGAGTATTGTCACTGTGTGAGTGACAGTAAATTGCAATGACTTTAAGTAAGTAATATATATTTTGAGGTACTAGGGTATAATCTATGGTAATAAAATATACAAATTTAACATATTAAACAGATTTGAGATATATATATATATATATATATATATATCTATCTGTGCATCAATTCTCTATATTATTTAGTTTGCATTGAGTGCCAATATGCAGTGCTAGACACGCCCAATAGGTGGTGTTAGCCACGCCCAATAGGTAGTGCTAGACACGCCCTTCTAAATGTGCGCCCCCTAATAAAATGTGCTGCGCACACCTATGCCTATACAATATATACAAAAGCTTGGATGATCGGGGGAGAGTTGTAGGTGGGAAATGTATGACCTAGTGGGATAGTAAAAAGCATGTATGTATGAATCCATGTCTGAGGGGCATGTATCATTGTGCCGTATATGTTCTAGATAAGCTTCGAGGTATTGCGAAGTATACATTAAATCCTTCTCATCCCATATTAAGGGTCTGTAAATGGGCCAACAAACACTACCGAACTCTTTTCGGCTTCTTGTTCCAACAAATGGGGTGCACATTTAGTTGATGATACATGGAGGGGGAACATATGTGAGTGCTAGTATATGTGGATATCACCTGTCGACTATGTGTGCCATTAACTGGAGGTTGAAGAGATGAAGATAAGACACATATATAAAAATACATTCACATAAACATTTTGGGTAGGGCTGACGTCTTTTCCAGTTGGATGTATCTGGGCAGAGGGGGAGACAAAGAAAAATGGGTGAAAGAAACAGGCCATGAAATTCATTTGCAATCCTTATCATAACGCTGTCTCTATGGATTGATTATAAATTAAATCTGCTGCTGTAACATCGCCCTCGCTCCTTAGACTCATCAAATTTGCACCGTGCTTGCGCCGCGTTAGAATTTGAACACACCGAAATATCAAACCAATAATTATGATGACTCCCAGGATACAAAGTAGAAACTTCCCCACACTCATAATGACATTTTGAGCCCACTCTCCTAAACCTGAGAACCATTTGCACGGGTTCAACCATGAGACCCAGCCGGTCAGTTCATTACTCACAGTCGCTAAGGTAAGGTTGTGTTTCCTCCTGAGCTCCCACTTCAACTGCAAGATTTCGTCCATCTTCTGATCGATGATCTCCGTTGGGTCGTCAGTGCTGTTCGTAATATATGTACAGCACTTCACACCATATTGAGTTGCCAGAGTAACACAGTACCCACCTGTCACGGCTGTGACATAATTAAGGACCATCCTGTGCTGAATCAGTTCCTTCTTGTAGGCTTGTAACTCCCTTCCTGTGTACCTGAAGGTGCCATCATACATCTCAGTGATATTATCTATCAAGTTCGCTAGCGCATGGATATACCTATAATTTATAGTTCCTCTGGCAGTACGGGTAATGTCTAATGCGAGAAGGAACTGAATCCCCGTGGATTCGTGGGTCAAATCAGAGGCTGTGTGCTCTGCCCTAGCTATGAGGTGTCTCTTAAAGATGTGTTCATAGTGAGTATGAGTATAAGGAGCCTGAGCACTGCGGTAAACGGCTTTCATTTTATCATGGGTTATGGTCATGATCTCTGGTAGTACTCTCCCAATATAACACAATCCCTCTGAGCTCGGGGCAAGCCACTTGTACGCCTTCCTCCCACATATGAAACAGGCACCATCTGGGAGAATATAGGGGACAATATATAACATCACCATATTACAAATTTTCCAAGTAAAGAAACCAATCCCTAGTTCTCCCATCTGCTCAGTACAAGTATCGGGCTGGATGATATGAGCACAATACCCTGACGATACTTTTCCAACCCACATGGTCTTGCTTCCACGGGTATACCTATACCGAAAATACCTCCCACTGTTGGCTATTTGGCGTACAAGTTCAGCAGACAATATCCCTTCACAGTGCCTCCGAGCTCCATGACTACCAGAGCGCTTACTGATACCAGCCTTTACTCGAGTGATGTGCTGCTCCTGAGATCCTACAAATTCGTACTCGCCATCAGATCCCATTCCAGATCCCTGCTCAACCTCTCTGGGACCCTCACCAAAACAAACTGTCCTGATCAAAAACAGAATTACTAACAGAACCCGAAATGCAGTCTCTTGTGATCGATCCATTTCGTTAGGGGAAAGAAGGAAAATAAGGAGAAAAGAAAGGAAAATGCAGGGGGAGGTGAAAAAAGAAAATGGTGCGACAATCGTTCTAGATCTTGTTGCTCTCTGTGCTCAGGTGCCTTTCAACAGTCCTGCCTCTCAACTTTCCCGGAACGAACACTCTAGTGCAGGGGTGGCCAACCAGTCAGAGACAAAGAGCCCCAAAAAATGTGTTAGGTACGTCAAAGAGCCGACATCGAGCCAAAGGCGCACACGCAAAAATGGGGTGTGACCTAGTGCCTTCTAGGCCACGCCCCTGGTATAAAATACATTGAAATAGCCAGATCCAACATAAAATACATTGAAAAAGCCACTTCCACATAAAAGAATTGAAAAAGCCAGATCCACATAAAATATATTGAAAAATCCAGATTCACATAATACACTCCAGCCAGCACCCTCAAGAGTCACTCCAGCCAGCACCCTAAAGAGTCACTTCAGCCAGCACCCTCAAGTGTCACTTCAGCCAGCACCCTCAAGTGTCACTTCAGCTTCCCCCAATTCATGCCATTGCAGCAGCCCGTTATGTCCTCTGTTTGCTGGTGGGTGTCTCATCTCTAGTATTTGGCTCCCTCAGTTCTAAGTCCCCGTAGTGCTGCTGCCTGTTTTTCTGGAGAGCAGGGGTTACCGGATGTCGTGGTCATGTGACTTTGTGTGTTAGGAGCCACATTTGAAGAAAGAAAGAGCCACATGTGGCTCAAGAGCCACAGGTTGGCCACCGCTGCTCTAGTGTCTCTTTGCCTTGCTCTTTGAACACACAGTTCACTTTGAACTCACAGTTACCAAACTACTTTGTCACGAGTTCTCTCCGGGTCAGCGACCTTCTTGCAGTGGGACGAGTGGACCCAAGTCTCTCTTTCGGCGACCTTTAATGCTGTCGTGCTGGTTAACAAGACTTGATATGGTCCTTCCCACCTGTCTATGAGGCAACCTGAGCGTAAGAAATTTCAAATCATCACATAATCCCCAGGCTCAATGTCATGACAATTACTGTTCGGTAGGTCAGGAATCACCAGCTTTAAATTTCTTTGTTGATTTCTCAGCTGCTGGCTCATCCCAACCAAATATTTCACAGTCACTTCATTATTACATTTCAAATCATCCTGGGGGTCTATCATTACATGAGGTTGTCGACCAAAAAGAATTTCAAAGGGTGATAAGTTAAGTGGAGACCTGGGAGTGGTTCTGATGCTGTACAACACTAGTGGCAAAGCTTCTGGCCACAACAATCCAGTTTCAGCCATTAATTTGCTCAGCTTGTTCCCATCAGTTTGCACATGACCTGAAAGACTTCACCTGTAAAATGAGTACCCCTATCACTTTCACTTACTCTAGGGATACCATATCTATTCTACACACAAATTCCTGCACAATTTTCTTTGCAGTGAACGTAGCAGTATTTGTGGCAGCAGGGAACGCTTCTACCCAATTGGAAAATACATCAATACAAACTAACACATATTTCAAATTCCTACAGGGTGGTAACTGTATGAAGTTGATTTGTATTACCTGAAAAAGGTCCGTCTGTAGGAGGGATATGGAATGGCTCTGTTGGTATTGTCTTTCCAATATTCTTCCTCAAGCAAGTAAAACATGTCATTGCTCTCTTACCTGCATGAGAATAGAATCCTGGCGCACACCAGTAGGCTCTCATCAGCCTGCACATACCCTCTTTGCCTAGATGAGTCAGACCGTGTGCCACCTCAGCTAGACTTGGAAGGTATGCTCTGGGGGCTACTGGCTTACCGTGTTCACCTGTCCACAGTCCTGAGGACTCCTGGCCATACCCCTTTGTCCTCCAGACTGCCTTTTCCTGTAGGGAACACAAATTTAGCATTTTAATTTACTATCGTGTGTTATCAGTTGTGTGAAGTAAACCGTCTCTGGATGAGAGAAGAGAGAGGAAAAAATAGTAAATTAAAAAAAAAGAAAATGTCAGGTTTGGCATTCACCAACAGGCTGTCACACCATCATGCATATCGGTGTCTGTACACAGTCTCCCTTCACCAGTATTCTCTTTCTTCACCCTTTGTGCATGACCAGGCACACTGCATTAATACTGGTGTCCTTATGTCCTTCTGCTGGTGAGATATACTGGATTTGGGCAGAGCTCTGAAGGACCGAGTAGGCATGTTGCGTTTGAACTGTAATCGGGTCCATGTATTGTGCCCTCCTGTCGGTGAATGTAAGAAATGAGGAGGAAACTTTGAAGGAAAATCACATAGAGGTTAGTAACAGATAAGTTTGTAGAGGCAAAGAGGATATTATAAAATTTGACAACTGGATTGGGCACTATGGGGAAGTGATTCTCTACTGTCTATACCCTTAAAATAAAATTCTATGTGTCATATCTCTACTGGGACTATCCCAGCCATCAATCCAGTGTCCTGTCCATCCTAAGTTCATAGGGAACTGGTATCTGTGAGATAATTTTCTCTACCTGTGATGGACATGCATCTAGAACAGTGAAATGCAACATTAGTCTTTGTGGGTATCCAACATACTTTGTGCTTCCATATCTAACAAAGCTCCTTTTTATACTAATCTGCTTTAGAAACCGGGTAGTTTTGTGCTATTGTAGCATGACTCCTGTCCTACCTTTTAACTAAACGACACTATTGTGTAATTTGTACTTAGCGCCCGCACTCTTACGCACTTTGCGTAAACACATGGCTGTGCGTGTCTTTTACGCTGCGTGCGCAGTCCTGTACTTTGTCCGAGACACGTGTACAAAACCCTGCGTCCGTAATAAAACAAATCACACAGCTCTAGAAATGTGAACAATACTAATTACTATTGCCCATTAGACACAACTTGTTCTGTATAAACTTTTATGCAGACCTGCGTTTGTGTCTTTACACTTACTTCCTTAAAATACTGTTATTTCAGATTTAACTATATAGCAACAAATGTATCCAATTTCACACAGATCTAAATGAATCTAGCAATCTGAGTCTTGTGGCAACAATGTGAGAGGGTATGCAAAGTATGGGTGCCCTTTGTGTACGCTTCTTGGCGCCAAAAAAAATTCACAGATTTTTAAAATTGCTTTTTTCCTGTGTTTTACTGGTTCTACCAGCACCTCTGCAGACCAGACAGAGCAGATGCCATCTAATCAGCACACAAGTAGGGTTTTCAGCGTATCCATCGACCAAGAAAAGGTTACGTAGGATAACTTTCTGCCCTTTGTTGATAGATTAAGTCTGCTATGACCTGTTAGGCTGTGAGCATGTGGAAACCGGACGATGCCTCCAATTGCAAATGCTGGTTTACGTACAGGACTAAAAGCAACAACTTAAAAAGACATTTCATACACATTAAATGGAGCCGCTGCGGCCGCTATAATTAACCTTTCACCTTTATATTATTCACAAACCTTATGTACACAAAGTCGCACAGTGTACGCACTCTGCATACGTACGCCTAAAGGGCGTAGTGACTACACAGTTTGCGTACACAGGCCTATACGCTGTTAGCACAATGCAGCAGCCCGAGTAGCTGTAAATACACTTTAATAATTTAGCAGGGAAAAGAAACACGATACCAGTTTGTATTTAAAATGCCGGGTTCCGATACCACAACATATTATTACTGAAAGGAGGTTACAATAACAAAGCAATACAATACAATAGAATAATGGCTACAGTCAATGGTACATACTTGTTCGGTTTTTCGCCTGCGCTACACAGTCTGGTCCTCAGTCATCTGGATATATAACCTTTAGAGTCTGTGATAGTGACCTGGCCTGCAGCTGGCTCTTTATACAGTAGATCAAAGCATAATACAATAGACACTGTGTGCTCTTCTTCCATTGGTTCGGGGGTGGGACATATCCTGTGCACCGGGGATCATTGGTCAGCTCAAGAAAGTGGGCGATGGCTAAGACTTGAGATGTGATTTCTTTTGTTTGCACCTGAGTTCCCGCCCCATGACCAGTTAAACCCATCACATTAATCATACATAAATCTGGTATTATTAATAACTTAATGTGGTAATATATAATAATATTCTTATTCCCACCAGATTAATGTTTACGTGACTCTGAACAATATGATCCCACACATGATATGATTATCTATTTCCATCCTCAAGATATACATATATCCACATATATCCATATACTCATGTATATATATATATATATATATATATATATATATATATATATATACACACACACACACACATACTCCTGCTATCACAATTTGTTAGGAATTATACAAATATATACATCTCCAAGAGTTTAGACTATGAATGTTAATACCTCAGATTTCTAAATGTCTGGTTTGTATTTTTGTTAGCTATTGCTAATTGAGTTTCTCTCAGCCTAGGTTCCTGGGTATTGTAACTTTGTTTGTCTTGTCTTCAGGTAAGACAATGACAATCCAGTACTTATTGCTTTCAATAGAAACTGGGCTACCCTAGTAAACAAAGGTGTTTGCCTTCTTCATAGAATTTCAAAGCTTTGTGTAAATAAGGCCATTGTATTTTAGTCTCTGGGAGTTTAATTTATGTGTGACCAATCTTCATGCTATTTAGAAGAGGAATCAGACAGTGGGTTATTTATGCAATATATGGATTAGATATATGATATGTCTTTTGTGGCTTTTCCATGTGAGTACAAACTCCACTGTAATTACCCATACCACGCTTTAATGCACAGGACCGTGGAAGCGACCATACGCAAATTGCTAATATGTGCACGCACAGCCGAATACGTACGCACACGGAGGCCATATATGTGGTGTTTGTACGTAATGTGTGTGTTGTAATATTTTCTGACTTCAACACCCCCCTCAGTAAATCCTGCATTTTCCCCTGAAGGCCACTATATCCATGGCATTACTGTACTACCGCTGTGACTGTGGCATCTTAGAGAGTGAGAGAAACGTATCTAGGACAGAAATATCACTCATGGCAGTAGAAATCCAGTAGGGCACACCAGCGTAAGGTACTCTCTACCTAAGATTCCACCTTATGTTTTACTAACAAATGTCTTTCTTTAAATGGCAATTATATAATTTTAAAAATCATGGACATATTTATCAATATAATTTTAACTAAAATAATGTTTTCACACCCATTTCACATTATTTTAATATAACAGGAATGTAGTACTAAAGGGCAATTGGAGAATTAGCAGAATTCTCCTCCAAGTCCTTAAACTTGCATTCCATATCACATTTCCCATACTTATATACCCGCCAGACTCAGACCCCACTTCAATGCTGAACCTCATCCTCCTGGCATCAGATTCTCGCAGGATTTGGATTTTATATAAGGTGCTGCTACCGGGACTCTGCACCATTTCACTCTAACGCACGCTGCTGAATGCTGCACTGTACACTGTTGTATTGGCTGTGCTGAAACTCCAGACTTACAAGTGGCTGTTGTTAAAGCTAAATATTTATCTTACTTAAAACCCTTTAAGAGGCCAAAGAACACAGTACGCTATTGGCATATGGAATACCGTAAGGGTACGCACGTTGCGTAACAATCGCTTAGCCGTAGTCGAGACGCTCAAGCGTCACGTTCGCTCACGGCCAAGAGATCACAGGCGGGCACGCTATTGGCTGCCGACTAACGTAATGATACGCTATTAGCGTAGCGGACGCTTGGGACCACGGGAGATCACAAGCGGCGCTGATGCTCACAATGTTAAACCTTTATAACTATACCATAAACAATGTATCTATGCAATAAACCTTGGTGTAGTGATAGGGTGTAAATGTAACACAGTGTAACCTTATTAACTTAAAGCTGTACGAGCGTCTCCGACGCTCAGAGAATACTTAGAAATATAAGAAATACACAGATACCGATCTTAGGTTCTAACACCTTATATAAATGTTCTATTTGCAAAAGAATAATACAATACAAGTCATACACTACCAATATAACATAGACTAACTAACCAGATAACTACACATGAAATACAATAACAGCACAATAACACTTTAAGAGGAAAAGAGAGAGAAAGAGGAGAAGAGGGAGAGAGAGAGAGAGATATGGCTCACAATAACAATAAAGACAATATGATTGCGGAGAAACTTACGCTCAAGGGAAACAATCGCATGCGCCTCTGGATATCCAGCTCCCGATTATCAGCAATGAGAACCGTTGAAGAGAATAGAGAGCTGGCCCAGAGTGGCTTGTCCTTTTATACCCTACACATAATACAGTACAATGGTCCCTATATTCTTATTGTTCATTGGACACAGGAATTCGTCTTCGCATTATAACAAAAGGTCATAGGTTGATTCATACAGGTGGGCTGTGACTATTTCCAACTGCTCAGGTGGGTGGGAAACTAGGTTTCCCGCCGCATGGATAATAAAGTGCAAATAATAGTAAATGTCCATAAACTTCTTATGTCCATAACTATTCGCACGAGCGATTAATCTGTTTCAAACCAACACCGGAATATTGCTATTTAAATACTCTTCCGATGGATACTAAACTCCACTGTATAACCCCTGTCTGACCCTTCGTATCAAACAAAGAGGGTTCTCTTTGTCTATGAACATGCTACCTTAACTAAACTTTCAGATTCTATCAAAGGGACCATAATCTACAAAATACATTATATGGTTAAAATATGTTATGAACGAGTCGCCCGCTAGACGCATATAAACTTTACCGTAAATGCGCACACCGTGCGCCTGCGGGTGCCCGCAACGGCGAGTATGCGCACGCACGGCAGGGCTCATGAACGTGCAACAGGCACTCGCATGAGGTGCAAATATGGCAGTGTGTAGCGTGATATTTTTCTGACTTTGACAGTCCACCCTTTGGCAGTCACCAATAACTGCCACTTCCTAAAACATTTCAAAAAGAGAAAAATATATGTCATGTGTAAATACATTTCCATGGTTGGGTAGGGGAGGAGAGAAGAAGGTGTGAGAAGGGTATGACCTAGTGAGATAGCAGAAGCATGTGTGTATGAATCCATGTTTGGGGGGTCATGTATCATCGTGCCGTACGTGTTGTAAATCAAGCTTCGAGATATTGCGAAGTATACATTTGAATTCCTTCTTATCCCGTGGTACGGGTCTGTGGATGGGCTGTCAAACTTTACCGAGCTCATTTCGGCTTTTAGTTGCAACAAAATGGGGAGCACATTTTAGTTGATGATACATGAATGGGGGAGAATATGTGATTGCTGATATCTGTGCCTGTATTCCCTATCGACTGTGTGTCATTACCTGAAGGTTGTAGAGATGAAGATAAGAAACAATTATGGTAAATGCAGTGGTATTCTATGTGAGGTTAATATGCATTTGTTGGTTTAAGTCTTGTCTGAAGTCTTGTCTGAAGTCTCCTTTGGGCTTTTGCTATTAACGGTATGCAAAAAGCCTTGTCAATGTCCATAGACTTACAAAAAAAGTTGGGCTAGCGTAAATTTAAAATTTCTAGGGAAACTGGGGGTCTATGGCATAGTCCATCTGTTGTTTGTGTACAAGGTTGTCAAACTTCTTCTTTAATCCATCTGTTGTCTGTATATAAGGCCATCAAATTCCTCTTCCAAGCGGGTCTTTTTATCTTGGAGATAAGGAGAAACAGGTGAAAGAAACGGACCGTAGATTCACATTTTCATCACATCATTGTCTCTATCGTTGGGTCATAAATCAAATCCATTGGAATTACAATTTCCTCACTCCTTAGACTCATTACCCTGGTACTCCGTTTGCACTTCGTTAAAGCCTGACCGCATCTAAATATCAAGCCAATCGATATGACAACACCCAAGATACATAGAAGAAACTTCCCTACATCCATTATGACTCCTTGAGCCCATTCTCCTAAACCAGAGAACCAATTTCACGGGTTCAACCATGACACCCAACTGGTCAGCTCATTACCCACAGCAGCAAGGGTGAGATTGTGTCTCCTGCGGAATTCCCACTTTAATTGGAGAATGTCGTCCATCTTTTGGTCTATGACCTCGACCGGGTCCTCGGTGCTATTCGTAATATAAGTGCAGCATTTCACGCCGTACTGCGTTGCCAGTGTGACACAATATCCACCTGTCACTGCCGTGAGATAATTAAGAACCATCCTATGCTGAACCAGTTCTGTTTTATAAGCTTGGAGCTCTCTTCCGGTATATCTAAAAGTGTCGTCATACATTTCTGTGATATTGTCTAATAAATTTGCAAGCGCTGATATATATTTATAATTTATCACTCCTCTGGCGGTGCGAGTGATATCTAACGCGATTAGGAATTGAATCCCGGTGGATTCACTGATCAGGTCAGAGGCCGGATGCTCTGTTCTCTCTATCAGGTGCCGTTTAACGATGTGCTCGTAATGAGTGTGGGTATAAGGAGCTTGGGCACTGCGGTGAATATCTTTCATTTTAGTATGTGATACAGTCATTACCTCAGGCAGTACCTTTCCAATATAACACAATCCTTCAGAGTTTGGGGCAAGCCACTTATACGCCTTCCTCCCGCATATGAAATATGCATCATCGGGGAGAACATATGGGACGGAGTAGGACATAACCATATTACACATCTTCCATGTGAAATCTCCTAACCCTAATTCTCCCATCTGTCTAGTACACGTATCTGTTTGTATGATATGTGCACAGTATCCTGGTGATACCTCTCCAACTCTCATGGACCTACTTCCTAGGGTATACCTATATCGGAAATATTTTCCACTACCAGCTATGTGGCGTATAAGTTCTGTATCTGTTGGCATTCTATCGGCTCTGTATGAAAAGGTCATGGTTTGGTTATTCCATGACACTTCCCAATTTCCCGGCTTTCGGGGATTGGAAATGTTAAAACATACTAGGGACCTATCCACATGATATTGGTGGAGCTTCAAACTAGGAGGACTGGAGATATTAAACCTCCTGTCCACCGGCCTCCCACCACTTAGCTCAAGTACCTCCCCTACCGTTAAAGGGAATGGTACTAAGCCTGATTTACTATGGCCTTGAGGTACTTGAGAGCATACCCAACAATCTGTCTGATTTAACACTTTACCCACTAAGGAGTGATAGTCAGTCAATGGATGCCGGTCCATGTGGATATTAAAACTGGATTGGCATTTCTTGATACACCCATCCTCAACTACACTGTCACAGAGCCTACAGATACAGTTCTCCTCAGCTAACAATCCTTCACAATTCCTTCTATTGTCAATGCTATCGGATCGTTTTCTGATACTCGCCTTTACTCTGTGATTATGTTGTTCTTGGAAATCTACGCCTCCATCTCTGTCATCAGAACCTATTCCAGAACCTCTCTCGACCTCCATGGTACTCTCGCCGGAACAGACTGCTCTGGTCAACATCATGGTCAACAGAAAAATCCGGATCACAGTCTCTTGGGGCAAGTCCATCTTATAGGACGAAATGGAGAAGAATGAGAAGGGGGAAAGAAATACTTGAGGGAGATGGGATGGGAAATGGAGAAAAACAATAAAAGGGAACAGGGGATCGACAACTGCCTCCGATCTTATTATTTTCAATGCTCAGGTGCCGTCTCAGTTCTCCTGAAACAGACACTCCAGTGATACAACTTCCTCTACCGTCTGTTCTTTATCACGAGACCTCTCTGGATCAGCAACCTTCTTACAATGGGACGAATGAACCCAAGTCTCTCTCTCGGCAACCTTCAATGCTGTCGTGCTAATCAATAAGACTTGGTATGGTCCTTCCCATCTGTCAATAAGGCAACCTGAGCGTAGAAAATTACGTATCATTACATAATCCCCAGGTTCAATGTCATGACAATTACTATCTGGCAAATCAGGAATCACTAACTTCAGATTGTCATTTTGATTCCTTAGCTGTTTACTCATGTTAACCAGGTATTTTACAGTCACTTCATTGTTACACTTCAAATCATCCTGAGGGTTAATCATAACATGCGGTTGTCGACCAAACAGAATTTCAAAGGGGGGACAGATTAAGAGGGGACCTGGGAGTGGTTCTGATGCTGTATAGTACAATGGGTAAAGCTTCTGGCCATGTCAGCCATGTCAGCCATGTCTGCCATAACTTTACTCAGTTTATTTTTAATAGTGCTGTTCACTCTTTCCACCTTCGCACTCGCCTGGGGGCGGTATGGAGTGTGCAGCTTACTATCAATTCCCATCAACTTACACATTCCTTGAAAGACATCACCTGTAAAATGGGTACCCCTATCACTTTCAATTATTCTAGGGATACCGTATCTACATACAAATTCCTGCACAATTTTCTTAGCAGTAAACATAGCGGTATTTGTGGCTGTAGGAAATGCTTCGACCCAATTTGAGAATACATCTATACAAACAAGTACATATTTCAAATTTCGACAAGGGGGTAATTGTATAAAGTCAATCTGTATTACCTGAAAAGGGCCGCCTGTAGGTGGGATATGAGATGGTTCTGTTGGTATTGCCTTTCCGATATTCTTCCTCAAACAGGTAAGGCATGACATTGCTCTCTTACCTGCATGAGATGAAAATCCTGGGGCGCACCAATATGCTCTTACCAACTTGCACATTCCCTCCTTGCCCAGATGAGTCAGCCCATGTGCTGCTTCAGCCAAACATGGAAGATATGCTCTGGGGGCCACTGGTTTACCCTGTCCATCTGTCCAGAGTCCTGAGGACTCCTGGCCATATCCTTTTGCCTTCCAGACTGCCTTTTCCTGTGTGGAACACAAATTTTGCATCTCACACAACTTCTGTGTGTTGATGGTATTGAATACCATCAGTTGTGTGGTGTCTGTCTGGGGGTACCGGCTGCTAACTTAGCAGCTTCGTCTGCTCGGCTGTTACCAAGTGATACTGGGTCCTGGCTATATGTGTGTGCTTTACACTTGATAACAGCCACTCTGTCGGGTTCCTGTATCGCTGTTAGAAGCCTTTTGATGTGAGCTGCATGCGCTACCGGTGTACCAGCTGCCGTCATGAAATTTCTGAGGCGCCATAGGGCTCCGAAATCATGGACTACCCCGAAGGCGTATCTAGAATCGGTGTAGATATTGGCTGACTTGCCCTTAGCCAATTCACATGCTCTGGTTAGGGCAACCAGTTCAGCAACCTGGGCTGAGTGAGGTGGGCCTAGCGGTTCTGCTTCTATGATGCCTTGGTCATCTACGACTGCGTATCCAGTACACAAGTCTCCCGACTGTCTGTGACAACTACCGTCAGTGTAGAAAGTAAGATCTACATCTTCCAGTGGGTTGTCACTGATGTCAGGCCTTGCCGTGAAATTTTGGGTCAAATATTCCATACAATCATGCATGTCATCCTTTGTATTAAATCCTCCTTCCCCATAGCTCTCATCCTCCACCCTTTGTGCCTGTGTAGGCACACCTGGGAGATATGTTGCAGGATTTAATGCACTGCATCTCCTTATGGTGATGTTTACGGGGGCCATTAGTGCCAATTCCCATCTTGTAAACCGCACTGATGAGACGTGCCTGGTTTGGGCAGAATTTAGCAAGGCTGACACTGCATGTGGTGTATGGATTGTGAGGTTGTGTCCTAGCACTACATCTTCGCTTTTCGTTACTAGCAATGCTATCGCAGCAACGCTTCGCAAGCATGTGGGGAGGGATCGCGCTACCGTATCTAGCTGAGCGCTGTAGTATGCTACCGGCCTGCTGGCATCACCGTGCTTTTGGGTTAGGACGCCTGCCGCGCAACCAGCACTTTCTGTTCCGTACAGCTCAAAGGGTTTCCCATAGTCTGGCATACCTAATGCTGGTGCCTGCGTTAGGCACTGTTTGAGTTTCTCAAATGCCATCTCGGATTCGTCTGTATGCGAAATCCGATCAGGTTTGTTTGATGAAACCATCTCCTGCAAAGGTAATGCTAGAATGGAAAATCCTGGGATCCAGTTACGGCAATACCCACACATTCTTAAAATGTTCTGATCTGTTGCTGGGTTTGTGGCAGAGTCATGTCTCTAATTGCTTGGATTTTATCAGCGGTCAGGTGTCTCAGTCCTTGTGTTAGACAGTGTCCCAGATATTTTACTTTAGGCTGGCATAATTGTAGTTTGTCTTTGGAAACCTTGTGTCCTGTGTCTGAAAGATGAAACAGGAGCTGTTTCGTATCCTTCAGGGACGCTTCCAATGAATCTGAACACAGTAGTAAATCATCCACATACTGTATCAATATTGATCCACTCTCTGGTTGGAAAGACTGTAAACAATCATGCAAAGCCTGGGAAAATATGCTTGGACTGTCTATGAAACCTTGTGGTAATCGAGTCCATGTGTATTGGACTCCTCTGTATGTAAATGCAAACAAATATTGGCTGTCAGGATGCAGGGGTACCGAAAAGAAGGCGGAGCAGAGGTCAATAACAGTGAAAAATTTCGCAGTGGGAGGGATCTGCATAAGGATGACAGCTGGATTTGGCACTACGGGGAATTGACTCTCAACTATTTTGTTAATCCCCCTTAGATCCTGCACTAGCCTGTAACCCCTCCCCCCACTCTTTTTCACAGGGAAGATGGGACTATTGGCAGTGCTGGATGTTCTTACCAGAATGCCCTGTTGTAGCAAGCGCTCTATTACTGGGTAAACTCCTAACTCCACCTCTGGCTTCAGAGGGTATTGTGGGATTTTTGGAGCTATCCTACCATCTTTTACTTGCACAACTACTGGAGCTACGTTTGCCATTAATCCAGTGTCTTGTCCATCTTTAGTCCACAGTGACTCTGGTATTTGGGATGTCATTTCTTCTACCTGGGATGGATTCCTATTTAATATAACTGTGTGGGACATTAATTTTGATGGGGAGTCTAACATGTCTCGCACTTCCTGAGCGTGATTCTCAGGTATGTCTAAGAATACCCCTTCAGGAGTACAATAAATGACGCACCCCATTTTACACAATAAATCTCTTCCCAGGAGATTAGTCGGTGCCGATGCCGCCAGCAAAAAGGAATGCTTGGTATGCAAAGGCCCTATTGTAATCTCTGCTGGTTTGCTAACAGGGTAGTGCTGGACTACTCCCGTTACTCCCATGGCTGGAATTGTCTTACCAGTGGTTCTCATGCCCACTGTCGAATTTATCACTGATTTGGCTGCCCCCCGTATCTACAAGGAAATTTAATGATTTACCAGCTACATCAATTGCAATCTCGGGTTCACTTCCAAGACTTGCAATCAATTTTACTGGCTGCAGATTACAGGTGTGGCCACACCCCTATTGGGTATGGTGACCTCCCTGAATCCCGCTGGCAGCAACTACTTGAGAAGGGGTTAAATGGGAACTGCCAGAAGCTTGCCAGTCTCCTTTTGGGGGATATCTTTTTGTTTCCCCTGTATGTGGCTCATAACTCCGTCTCTGCGGACCCTGATCCCAATTTCGTGTGTCATGTCGCTGTCTAGGGGGTTGGTATGATTTTTGTGAATTTTTCGCTCTACAGTCTCGTGCCATGTGTCCCTGTCTATGACAAAAATAACAAGTTACCACATTTGACTTACCCACAGGGGTCGGAGGTTTATACGAAGGTTGCCTTGTGGTCAAAGCCTGTATACTTACGGCCATTAACTTATCACCTTGTGACTCCCTGTGTCTGGTGATATTTCGATCGTGATCAATAGCAGCCTCTCTCAAAGTAGCCACCGACAGACCTCGCCAACATGGTTGCGTGGTCTGTACCCTTGCTTTCAATACCTCTTTTAAACCATCCATTAACACAGATACTGCTACTTCTCTATGATTTGCATTGGTCTTAATGTCTTCTATGCCTGTGTATTTTGCCATTTCTAGTAGTGCCCGATGAAAATAATCAGCAGCTGTTTCTGTCTCTTTTTGTTTAATGGAGAAAATTCTATTCCATTTGACTACAGCTGGAAAATACTCCTTCAACTGTAAATTTATCCTTTTTACATTGTCTGAGTTGTATACATCCGTAAGGGGTACTTCTCCATCTAATTTACAGTCAGCTAAGAATTGTGCTGAGTCGACATTGGAGGGTAAACATGCCCTCAGCAATATCTGCCAGTCTTTGTTATTGGGCTCTACCGTATTCCCTAGGTCTCTAATGTATTTCTGGCTAGCAACTAGATCCTTCCTAGGATCAGGGAATTCAGACACTATTGTTCTTAATTCCATTCGGGAAAATGGACAGTGCATGGCAATGTTTCTGACAGGAGTGACTCCTGAAGTGTCCGTTTTCCCATTTGGCACTGCTATTACCCTAACGGGATTAAGTCTGCTTACATCATTCTAAATAGATTCTACAGCTTGTGGTGACATGGTTTCAGCATAGTGTATGGTGCCGTACTTACCCGTTGATACGACCTCACCTGTCCCTCCGCTAGGGGCCTTTGATACTAATCTTACGGGTTGGGCCGCGCCCACTGCTGTTTCTGATATGGTGGCTGCTAGAGAGAGCGCCGATATTGTTGCCGATTCGTCCTCTTGGTCACACTCCTGGGGAAAGTTTAAAACAGGGTACAACTTGCACGGGTTAATATTTGTATTAGTTAACTTATTAACATTATCCTTAACATTTATACAGTTGCTAAGTGCCTGTTTATTGCACCCTAGTGCGTCATTCTCCGCAACCAATTTCTCTCCCGTTATGTAAGGTGGCGGTGGTGCCGTAGCTATCAGTTTCCTGATAGGGTTAGATCCTGCCGCCTGAGCCAATCCTCTCTGTATTTCACCCTCCTGTTGCCATAACTGTAAATAATCATAATGTTTGATCCGTCTCTTTGTTGATTTAATGAGACATATCCTCCTCCTTAGATTTAGTAACACATCTGGGCTAAAGCTGCCTACTCTTGGGAACTTCTCCCCGTCATGTACAGTCATTCTTTCCCATTCATCACATAAAACCTGTGTGTGTGAACCGTATTTTTCACACATTACATACCTTGCCGACCCGATTGGCCGGTTTACTGAATCAACCCGAACCGAGGTTGATCGCCCCCTACCTGAACAACTGGCCCCCATAACTTGCAGGTGTTGCTTGCACTACCTCTGACCTTTATATCAGGGTCTTCAGCGAACCCTTACAAAAACCAAGATGTTCAAGATAGGCTGACGGTGGCGGTTTACCGAGTACCCCACTCACTCGCCCACGCCGACCAATACGCCCACACACTGTCTTAGCGCTGGCGTACTCGACCCAGGGCCCCTATGAACCTTTGTTTACTGGAACATGCGAGTGTGATCCGAAGAGCATTAACCCTTTCCAGTAACTGTTGGTTGTTGGATAATTCCTGAGTGACCAGCGAACTTCCCTTAAAAAATAAAAAATTACACAAATCACGTTAGAATGTACAAATAGCGTTTATGACCCCTTCCGTACGCAAATGGTACTGGGTCAAATTACTAACTAATGCACACAATTACGTGCGGTACAATCGTTCAGCACATAAGCAACTAATCTTATGTGCGGAGCGACCAGTGGAATCGAAATTTAGCAGCTGCGAATTTCTTCAGCCTGAGCTTTATGGCCTATATGGGTTCCGCACCAACCCTTCCTGGTGTTGTGCTACTTGTCTCTATAGCGGACTTCTTTGTCTGCTGTACCTAGACCACCTGGTCTGTTCCGGACCTCCTGGTCTGCTACAGTATGACCTCCTGGTCTGCTACACTCTAATGCTCTTTATATGTTTAACAAGGGATGCCTCCCTAGCCACCATGTATGTCACTTACACGTATGTACTTCACGAGAACTCGATGATTTCCTGTGGTTCAATCCCAAAAATTGTAGAAACTTATATATGCAAACACTCACTCACCACATGTACACTTTACTTTTGTTTCTATTTCTTTCTATTTCTGCGCAGAAATTTCTTCCCTTTAGACCAGATGAGTCGTAAATTGGAGAAGGATCTATTAGCTTAAATTTCGGACACTAAAATCGATTTGCGCTATTTATCGCGTTGCCACCTTTTCGCCTGTTTAAAATAACACTATCGTGTGATTTGTTACGTGGGCGTACCCAGACGCTCCGTTGCGTAATATACGCTGCGTGCGTCGGCCTTTGGGTTTCGCACGCGGATCTCAGCCTTTTGTTAGAGACACGTGTACGCAAGGCAGATATCCACCGTAACACAATTAACACGTTTATCAATGTAGGTGATCCTCGATCATCTACCGAGCACCACACCGGTCTCTCCTTGTATCCTTAGGCAGAGCTGTGTGCGTGCTTTACAAATTACCCCTTAATGTATTACTTTTACTCTTTAACTACTAATAGCAACAAATCTTTCTTAGCACGTTTATCAATTATAAAATGGCAAACAGGAGAGTGATATGAAAATACACGAATGAAAAAGAAATGCAGATATATGCGTGCGTGTGTGCGTACGCAAAACAGAAAAAAAAAAAAAACAGTTTTAAAAGACACTAGCGTGTTGTTCTTACCTCCGGTTCCGGATTCCTTCAGCACCCTTTACTAAGCGAAGCAGACGCTTATCCAGGCAGCACTACGAGGAATATGATCTCCCGCCCTTTGCTGATGGATAATGTCTGCTGAAACGAGCCGCCAATTGTTAAAGCTAAATATTTATCTTACTTAAAACCCTTTAAGAGGCCAAAGAACACAGTACGCTATTGGCGTATGGAATACCGTAAGGGTACGCACGTTGCGTAACAATCGCTTAGCCGTAGTCGAGACACTCAAGCGTCACGTTCGCTCACGGCCAAGAGATCACAGGCGGGCACGCTATTGGCTGCCGACTAACGTAATGATACGCTATTAGCGTAGCGGACGCTTGGGACCACGGGAGATCACAAGCGGCGCTGATGCTCACAATGTTAAACCTTTATAACTATACCATAAACAATGTATCTATGCAATAAACCTTGGTGTAGTGATAGGGTGTAAATGTAACACAGTGTAACCTTATTAACTTAAAGCTGTACGAGCGTCTCCGACGCTCAGAGAATACTTAGAAATATAAGAAATACACAGATACCGATCTTAAATTCTAACACCTTATATAAACGTTCTATTTGCAAAAGAATAATACAATACAAGTCATACACTACCAATATAACATAGACTAACTAACCAGATAACTACACATGAAATACAATAACAGCACAATAACACTTTAAGAGGAAAAGAGAGAGAAAGAGGAGAAGAGGGAGAGAGAGAGAGATATGGCTCACAATAACAATAAAGACAATATGATTGCGGAGAAACTTACGCTCAAGAGAAACAATCGCATGCGCCTCTGGATATCCAGCTCCCGATTATCAGCAATGAGAACCGTTGAAGAGAATAGAGAGCTGGCCCAGAGTGGCTTGTCCTTTTATACCCTACACATAATACAGTACAATGGTCCCTATATTCTTATTGTTCATTGGACACAGGAATTCGTCTTCGCATTATAACAAAAGGTCATAGGTTGATTCATACAGGTGGGCTGTGACTATTTCCAACTGCTCAGGTGGGTGGGAAACTAGGTTTCCCGCCGCATGGATAATAAAGTGCAAATAATAGTAAATGTCCATAAACTTCTTATGTCCATAACTATTCGCACGAGCGATTAATCTGTTTCAAACCAACACCGGAATATTGCTATTTAAATACTCTTCCGATGGATACTAAACTCCACTGTATAACCCCTGTCTGACCCTTCGTATCAAACAAAGAGGGTTCTCTTTGTCTATGAACATGCTACCTTAACTAAACTTTCAGATTCTATCAAAGGGACCATAATCTACAAAATACATTCTATGGTTAAAATATGTTATGAACGAGTCGCCCGCTAGACGCACATAAACTTTACCGTAAATGCGCACACCGTGCGCCTGCGGGTGCCCGCAACAGCGAGTATGCGCACGCACGGCAGGGCTCATGAACGTGCAACAGGCACTCGCATGAGGTGCAAATATGGCAGTGTGTAGCGTGATATTTTTCTGACTTTGACACTGTGCTCTCTATAGTGACTGTGTGGGGATATGCTGCACATTGCTGTGTACTGCAAGGTTCTCTGCTGTATTGGCTGTGCTGTGTCCAGACACACAAGTGTCTGTGCTCTGTACAGTGACTGTGTATAGGGGACGGTGCAAGCTACTGTACTGTAAATTGTACTGTATGGTGCGCAGTAGCTTAATGCACTTTGTTCACATGCATCTATAAGCCCTGTGATTCCATCCAGGTTGAATCGAGCTGCAAGTTCAAAAACAGAATATATATATATATATATATATATATATATATATATATATATAACAACCTCCACAAGCCGGCACTCCTTGGATTGCTTACAAATACCTGGCCAGGGTGCTCTCTCTGGGCCATCCGCCCCTTAAATACAACAAGCCATGCATAGAGGCACTCCCGGACTGCAGAATTAGTGAATCAAATGCGGTGATTTATTTATGGCTTGTTGTGTATATATATATATATATATATATATATATATATAAAATACAGTGTGACGGATGGCACTCCAGCATATAGATTAAATCAAGAAAGAAACCAAAGTTGTAGTCAACGTTTCAAGACTTAATAAAGGAGTGCAAGCTCCGAAACGTTGACTACAACTTTGGATTCTTTCTTGATTTAATCTATATGCTGGAGTGCCATCCGTCACACTGTATTTTATATTGCCTTTGGAAGGGCACCCAGGCTTATATATATATATGCGCATAAAAAAAATAAAGTTTTTTATATATATATATATATATATATATATATATATTCTGTGTGTGTGTGTGTGTGTGTGTGTGTGTGTGTGTGTGTGTGTGTATATATATATATATATATATATATATATATATATATACACAGCAAATTGAACTCCGGTACTTGGATACTTTGTATTAGTGCATATCAACGTTTCGGGGTCTCCCCCGATGAAGGGGGAGACCCCGAAACATTGATATGCACTAATACAAAGTTTCTGCCGTTTTGAAGACTCTGAGTGCCGCCTCGTTATTGTATGCTTTTATATATATATATATATATATATATATATATATACACACATTTCTTTATAGATGGCACCCGGACACGATTCTCACACCAGCAGGATATATACCATCAATGTTACGAAGTTTATTTGCACCTCGTCATCAGGATATTTGCAAAATGCCATAAACATGCCTTATAAAGCATCATCACCACATGTGAATGCCGCAGCCTCCAGCTCCGGTGTGAAGATGCCCACCGATGCGTCCGGTGCCATGGCTACAAACAAAATACAGAATACAACAAACATTTTTAAAAAACGGAAAGTAGAGAACATCAAAAGCTCTAAAATAGCAAAGTAAGCACACTATAATCGATTCATAATGAACGCACAGTACATCACAATCAGCTCCATCATATCACCAGAGGTGACTGGAAATGCTGCATTATATTACAATGCAATAATATACAGAGTGAACTTGAGTGTTCTAACGTACTGCAACATACCCTATAGAACATATTAGCAACAATTAATGCTAAAAACACTCAAAAGGGACACCGTAAAGAAAACAATAAAGACTCAAAATCTCATTAAGTCCTTATGGGGCTAATGTGTTCAATCGATAGATCCAATTTGACTCGCATTATAATAAACGTAAGGATCTATTGCCTCCCCATATATTCCAGGGTATGTGATCAATGATCACATAATGCAAGGAGGCTAGAGAGTGCCCAGTCTTGCCACAGGTTGGTCACTTCGGCCAGTTCTAATAGTGGCTTTAATAGAGGATCTATGTGCAGCTATTCTCTCCCTCAACGTCCAGTCGATTTTGCCCACATAATTCAGCCCACATGGGCATGTGATCAAATAGATTATATATTTTGTGGTACAAGTTACACGGTGTCTAATGGTATATTTCCTACCACTCAGAGGGTGGCAGAAAAATTTACCGACAGTCAATGACCAACAGGTCATGTAATTTAGGCATCTACAACACCCTTTTTTTGTTGGAAAGAAAATCTTCTTGTTCACTTTGTGTTAAATTGAGACCCGTGATGTCTGTCTTCATCACCCTTTCCCTAATGTTCTTTCCACGCATATAGCATGGCATAATAGTGTGGTTAGATAAATTAAGGACCACATCAGTAGCTACTACATGCCACCATTTCTTTGCCACCTGTCTAATGCCATCACTCGATGCATTAAAGTGATTCATCCACGGTAAACGGGGGCTAGTCACATTACCTGACTTTTTAAAAGCAACTGTGCTCTAGGAATCTTTAATGCTTTTTCTTTTACTCGCAATAATAGCTGAAGGTGAGACCCACTTGCTCTGAGCTTAACAATCATGTCGTCAATGTGTTAATTTGCTTCAGTAACTGTCACGAACCGGTCTCTCACCTCTGCGGGTTCTGGGGTTCATCCATTGCCAGTGCGGTTGCTTGCGGTGCTGTGCGCCCGTGTGGGGACACGGCGTGATCAATGGCACAGGTGATGCAGAGTCTGGGAACTGTGAGTGCGGGGACCAAATGGCCTAAGGCACTGCGGTGTGTCTGCTGTATAGGAGGTGGCCATGTTGGAGACCAAATAGCTAATACAGAGCACTTGTGAAAACACCTGTGGGCAGGTGTAAGCCAATCCCGTGCTTGTGCTGCCTTTAAGTAGGCTGGGATTATGTTACTCTGGGCCAGTGCTTTGTTGTATCAAAGCTGTGCTCTAGCTCTGAACTCTCTCCGTGCATTCCTGTGTGATTCCCGTGGTCCAGATATCGCCTCCGTTCCCAGAGGTCCGTTTGCAGCCTTCACTGCCAAAGATCTACCGGCTCTCCATTGTGCTATCAGTCAATTGCACACCTATTGGAAATACTTGGATTCCCAGTGTCCTGCATGAGGTTACCTTGTCAGTCTGCCTATCCTACAAAGTCTGCAGGATCTCATTTCTCTCAGCTGTTCGTTTGTTCAACTCTGCATTTAACCCATTCATCACCTTGTCTTCTACTACAGTTTCACAGTGATCTCCGGAACCCGCAAGTAACCCAATTCAGTACTTTTTGCTATGTTGTCATAACAAGGATAATTCTTCACAGTCTCTCAGTTAACTCTCAAAACTCCATTGCAAATCCTTACAGTTATCTCTTCATGTCTGCATTATCCAGTTAATCACATTCTGCAGTTCTGCATCAAAGCTTGTTTATATTTGGACAATCCAACATTTATTCATCAGCTTGTTTTGCATATGTTTCCATGAACATTTCTTTTATTTATTTTTGAGTTTTCTCTTGCATATTATTCCTGCAATACTTCAGTATAATATGATGATTACCAACTTGTCAGTTAACCCTTTACTGAATTATTATTTTGAATAAATATATGAATCGGAACTTTCTTCGTCCTCCCTGCTTTCTTCATAGCCCAGCACCTACACCTGTGGTTGGTTCCGGGTTAACGGATTCACAAAAACACCCGGGCCTGACAGTAAGCACTGGCCACATGGATCCGTCAAGTGACCAATTCGCAGGAGGCGGTGCTACGTCAGATATCCTTTCCCGTCTGGAAAATCAGGAGTCTATACAGACACAAATAGTGCAGTTTATGCAAACTATGGCAGACCGTTTAGAGACTCTTCATACGGCTATTAAAACGTTCCAAGTCCAGAGTCCAACCCTGGATGTCCCAGTTACCACTACAGCTTCTCCTGTGACGCTACCTACGTCCCGCTTGCAGTTACCCTCTCCGAGTAAGTTTGACGGAACCCCAAAACTTTGCAGAGGATTCCTGAATCAATGCGAGATCCAGTTCGAACTGTTGTCCTCCAGTTTCCCATCAGCTCGTTCTAAAGTTGCATATATTATTGCCCTCCTCTCCGGTCAGGCTCTGGAGTGGGCATCACCATTATGGGAGAGAGGTGATCCTATCCTCTCTAATTACAAAGAGTTCGTATCTTCCTTCCGGAGAATCTTTGACGAACCAGGCAGGACCACCTCAGCATCCTTGGAGATTCTCCGTCTACGTCAAGGTTTACGTCCTGTCAGTCAATATATTATTCAGTTTCGCACGTTGTCTTCAGAGTTAAACTGGAATGAGGAGGCCCTGATCGCCGCGTTTTGGAATGGACTTTCAGAGAGAATCAAGGATGATTTAACTATCCGGGATGTGCCAATTAAACTGGATGAATTGATTTCTCTCTGTAACAAATTTGACCTACGTCACAGGGAGCGATGTTTAGAGAAATCCAGGGCAGAGCGATCCAGTCCACGTGATCATCCTAGACCTCGACAAGATTCTTCATCACAGTCTCCAGTAATGACTGAAGAACCTATGCAGATTGGGCGCTCTCGCCTCACAGAGGAGGAACGACTTCGTCGTCGACAGGGTAACCTCTGCATGTACTGTGGGTCCTCCGAACATTTAGTTAAATTCTGCAAACTCCGACCGGGAAACTCTCGCCTCCTAGCTTATTCAAGAGAGGTTAAGCTAGGAGTTACTCTAGAATCACGTTCTGGGAAAGAGCCGACCTTGTCTATTCAATTAGAAGTTCCAAGTTCTACAGTGAAAGTTTCAGCTCTCCTAG
This sequence comes from Pseudophryne corroboree, assembly GCF_028390025.1. Classification (NCBI taxonomy): domain Eukaryota; kingdom Metazoa; phylum Chordata; class Amphibia; order Anura; family Myobatrachidae; genus Pseudophryne; species Pseudophryne corroboree. The sequence continues at coordinate 295,218,026 of NC_086453.1, read as the reverse complement.
ATTCCGGGGCAGCCGAGAACTTCATCTCCTCAGCCTTTGTCATGCGGTCTAAAGTTCGAACCATGCCTCTGGAAGCAGCAGTTGCCGTTACAGCAGTGGATGGAAGTCGAATTCCAGATGGTATAATTACTCATCGAACCGTATGTCTCAAGATGAAAGTTGGTGAGCTCCATTCCGAATACCTCTCCTTCTACGTGATTCCCAAAGCCTCTCAAGATGTGATACTTGGTTTACCTTGGCTGCAGAAACATAATCCTCAACTCAATTGGCAAACCATGGAAGTCCTTTCATGGGGTAAATCTTGTACCAAGGACTGTGTAGCTGCAATTGTACCTCTTCGGTCAATTAGCCTTTCCGATCTACCTCCGGTGTATCAATCCCTTGCGGATGTTTCCAGTAAGCAAGCAGCAGACTCTCTACCTCCTCATAGTGAATGGGACTGCCCAGTCGTCCTGGTTCCGGGCAAGACCCCTCCTAGGGGACAAATTCATCCGCTATCCATCCCAGAGACGCGAGCTATCCGGGATTGGTCCACTCCTACAACTCTCAAGGGGATTCAGCGATTTCTTGGCTTTGCTAATTTCTATAGGAGATTCATTAAGAATTATTCTACGTTAGCTGCTCCTATCACAGCCCTAACTCGCAAGGGAGCAAATCCTACGAACTGGTCTTCTGAAGCAATCAAAGCCTTCTCTGATTTAAAGCAAGCCTTTGTGTCAGCCCCCATTCTTCGACAGCCTGAGTTGAATCGTCCCTTTCTATTAGAGGTGCATGCATCTACAGAAGCAGTAGGAGCTGTGTTGTCACAAGTCTTTGAAGATAAAAAGGTCCATCCCTGCGGATATTTCTCCCGTAAGTTCCTCCCGGCAGAACGTAATTATGCAATCGGTGACCAAGAGTTACTTGCCATCAAGTTGGCATTTGAGGAGTGGAGATACCTTCTAGAAGGAGCTCAACATCGCATTACAGTTTATACTGATCATAAGAATCTTCTATATCTGCAGTCAGCTCAGTGTTTGAATCCACGACAAGCTCGATGGGCGCTTTTCTTCTCACGATTTGATTTCAAACTCACCTATCGTCCAGGGTCTCAGAACAAAAAGGCAGATGCCCTTTCCCGGCCCTTTGCTTCTTCTGAATTAAATGATGCTACCACGAATCAAGCCATTGTGAATCCTACGTCCTTTTTAATGACTCGAACCTCTCCAGTTCCTCCGCCTGGCAAGACCTTTGTTGCCACAAGTCTCCGAAAACGGCTGCTTACCTGGGCTCACTCCTCTTCCTTCATGGGTCATCATGGGGTTCTAAAGACTCTCGAATTTATTCAACAGTCTTATTGGTGGCCACGTCTCAAAGCCGATGTCCAAGAGTTTATAGCAGCATGTCCTAAATGTGCCCAACATAAGAGTCCAAGAAGTTCTCCACCAGAGTTTCATCCTTTGCCAGCCCTAGAGGTTCCAGCAGCAGATCAAGAGCTTCAACGTCTATCTAGCATCTGGAGTTGTGTACGTAAGTCCTTGGTCAAAACTTCCACTCGTTATAAATCTTTTGCAGATAGAAAACGTAAAGCTGTACCGAATTACTAAGTGGGAGACCAAGTTTGGATTTCTACGCGCAATCTCAAGTTCAAAGTTCCTTCTAAGAAATTTGCTCTCAGGTTTATTGGTCCATTTCCCATTGTAAAGGTACTCAACCTTGTGTCATACAAAGTCGAATTGCCACCGTCTTTGAGAATTCCTAACGCCTTTCATACATCTTTACTGAAGCCTTTGATTCTCAATAAGTTCCGTACTACCCAGTCCAAATCTCCTAAAGTTCACTCTTTGCAGAATGAGGAATTTGAAGTTAAAGAGATTGTGGACTCACGTTCCCGATATGGTCGTTTACAGTTTCTGGTCGACTGGAAGGGTTACGGTCCTGAGGAGAGATCCTGGGTTTTCTCTGAAGATGTTCATGCTCCAAGACTGGTACAGAAATACTTCTCCAAAAATCCTGACAAGGTTCAAAGGTGTTCGGAGACCACCCGTAGAAGAGGGGGTACTGTCACGAACCGGTCTCTCACCTCTGCGGGTTCTGGGGTTCATCCATTGCCAGTGCGGTTGCTTGCGGTGCTGTGCGCCCGTGTGGGGACACGGCGTGATCAATGGCACAGGTGATGCAGAGTCTGGGAACTGTGAGTGCGGGGACCAAATGGCCTAAGGCACTGCGGTGTGTCTGCTGTATAGGAGGTGGCCATGTTGGAGACCAAATAGCTAATACAGAGCACTTGTGAAAACACCTGTGGGCAGGTGTAAGCCAATCCCGTGCTTGTGCTGCCTTTAAGTAGGCTGGGATTATGTTACTCTGGGCCAGTGCTTTGTTGTATCAAAGCTGTGCTCTAGCTCTGAACTCTCTCCGTGCATTCCTGTGTGATTCCCGTGGTCCAGATATCGCCTCCGTTCCCAGAGGTCCGTTTGCAGCCTTCACTGCCAAAGATCTACCGGCTCTCCATTGTGCTATCAGTCAATTGCACACCTATTGGAAATACTTGGATTCCCAGTGTCCTGCATGAGGTTACCTTGTCAGTCTGCCTATCCTACAAAGTCTGCAGGATCTCATTTCTCTCAGCTGTTCGTTTGTTCAACTCTGCATTTAACCCATTCATCACCTTGTCTTCTACTACAGTTTCACAGTGATCTCCGGAACCCGCAAGTAACCCAATTCAGTACTTTTTGCTATGTTGTCATTACAAGGATAATTCATCACAGTCTCTCAGTTAACTCTCAAAGCTTCATTGCTAATCCTTACAGTTATCTCTTCATGTCTGCATTATCCAGTTAATAACATTCTACAGTTCAGCATCAAAGTTTGTTTATATTTGCTATGTTGTCATAACAAGGATAATTCTTCACAGTCTCTCAGTTAACTCTCAAAACTCCATTGCAAATCCTTACAGTTATCTCTTCATGTCTGCATTATCCAGTTAATAACATTCTACAGTTCAGCATCAAAGTTTGTTTATATTTGCTATGTTGTCATAACAAGGATAATTCTTCACAGTCTCTCAGTTAACTCTCAAAACTCCATTGCAAATCCTTACAGTTATCTCTTCATGTCTGCATTATCCAGTTAATCACATTCTGCAGTTCTGCATCAAAGCTTGTTTATATTTGGACAATCCAACATTTATTCATCAGCTTGTTTTGCATATGTTTCCATGAACATTTCTTTTATTTATTTTTGAGTTTTCTCTTGCATATTATTCCTGCAATACTTCAGTATAATATGATGATTACCAACTTGTCAGTTAACCCTTTACTGAATTATTATTTTGAATAAATATATGAATCGGAACTTTCTTCGTCCTCCCTGCTTTCTTCATAGCCCAGCACCTACACCTGTGGTTGGTTCCGGGTTAACGGATTCACAAAAACACCCGGGCCTGACAGTAACATCTTTACAAATCTGCACAGCCCATAAAAACTGCGAGTAAGGCAATCCAAATTTCATATTTCTTGGATGACAACTGAGAATGCAAAACCGTATTGCGATCTGTGGGTTTGTGATATAGATCTGTACTAATCCTACCCTAGTTAATGGTTACCCAGACATCTAAAAAGTTAACCATATGTGCATCTATGGTGAATGTAAATTTGACAGGATGTTCTAAAACAGGCATTCCCAACCACGGTCCTCAAGACACACCAACAGTGCAGGTTTTAGTGATATCCAGGCTGCAGCACAGATGGTTAAATCAAAATAACTGAGCTACTAATTAAGTCACCTGTGCTGAAGCCTGGATATCACTAAAACCTGCACTGTTGGTGTGCCTTAAGGACCGTGGTTGGGAATGCCTGTTCTAAAATGTTGTGTGCCTAAATAAGGGATACAAACGTCTGTTTGCTGTTAGAACAAATTACAAACAAGTCATCAATGAATCTCACATAGAAGCTGATAATATCAGCAAACAGGCGGTTGTCAAAGAAAATGTCCTGCTCCACCATAAACATATAAGCTTTGGCATACGATGGGGCCACACTCGACCCCATTGCACAGCCGGACACTTGTAGGAAAAATTTTCCATCGAATAAAAATAAATTACATGTAAGTACCATTTCCAATAGCTCCAAGAATAGATCCACATTAGGTCCCAAATATAGTGGATTATCACAGATTAATTTGCATACTGCCGCTAGCCCTGCAGAATTAAGTATTACAGTATAAAGGCTCGATATGTCATTACTGCATAAAAAACTATCAGAAGGTAACTCACCAATGTTTTCAAGTTTGTTAAGAAAGGATGTAGAATCAAATAAATATTTTGGATGCATCTAGATAAGTAGCCACAGGTTAAAAAAGACTGTTTATTGCTGCAATGATGGGCCAAACCAGAGAATTAATAGAAGATTTATGTATTTTGGGCAACGAATACAGTACAGGTACCACCAGGTGGTCCTGTATAAGCGCTGACATCAATTCCATAGTAATGTGCCCATTACTGACGGCAAGCTGTAGTCTATCCTTCAATCGTTTAGAAAAAATTAGTGTGGGATCACCTTCTAATAAACTATATACTTTCGTTGTCACTCAATTGATGTTCTAATTCCTGTCTATAGTCAGACAGGTCTTGAATAACAATTGCCCTGTGCGCATAACAATATTAGAGTATTGAGACAAATTGCACAGAGCATTAAATTCTTCATCACTCAAATTATTGTACATTTTAGATTTAGGTATCAGAGTTAACACTTCAGTAGATACAGTACAATCCAACAGTCTATTAAATGTCTTTATAGCTACATTATTAGATAATGAATCAAATCTAGATTTTGCCTGCAATTTTCTTAATTAAGGAAAGATACCTGTATCACTCTGTGTGTCACCTTGTATATCAACATTGCCTTTAGGACCTTGAAAATATTCATGCAGTTTAAATTGCCTGTTCAATTTATACTTCTCTACCTCCTACTGTAAGCCATTCAAAAATGCATTAGGCATAAATGAAAGTCCTTTATTAAGGACACTAATTTCAGGGGCAGTCAATTGGTGGGAGGACAGGTTGAGGAGTGGAGGCCTGCCTACCCTTCCTCAACCATGATTTTGTCCTCTTGCCCCCCATCCTGGTGTGTCTCCTATAATGCCTCTTCCAGTGTAGGTACGGACCCCTAAAGGGAATCCTGCAGCCAATTGTTGAACTTCAGATGTGCCTGTTTGAACTGAGCTGTAAGTTCAAAAACAGAAAAATACTAAATATAGTTAAGTTCTATTGTTTATAGAGACACCAAAAGAGTTCCCGCACCAGTTTTCTAGGTAAGTACTCAGATGGTTTATCCCCTCTCAGAATTAAGCATATAGTAATATAAGTCCCTGGACATGGCTATGTGAGAAAACATACACCCACACACACACAGGAAAATGTCAGACACAGTCGTCCCCCCCCCCCCCCCCAAGTACCTTCAGAGAGACACAGAGCTTGGAGCCAGCACACACAGAGCGCTCAAATAGGTAGGTATGACCAACCTGGCGCTGACTGTGTACCCTTAATAAACTACACAGTAATACACAGACTCCCCCCCTTCTACACCCCCCTGGTACCACACAGGATAGCTGGAGTCGTGTGGAGGAACAGCACTCCCTGTCACCATCTCTGTTGCTGTATCTGCAGGGAGAAAATGGCGCTGAACGCTGCTGGGTCCGCTCTGAGGAGAAGCTCCACCCCCTGGACATGGCGTGTCTTCCCGCACTTTCAAATTTTTATACTGGCCTGAGGATTTTGCTAGCAGCGTTACCGAGGTCCCTGATAGCCTTGGGTGAGCAGTGTAGGGTATTTGCGCTGGCTCAGGGCACCCCCTCAGAGCGCAGCACTGTGTACCGCTGAGCTCTCCGGAGCGCAGTTAGTACTGCACTCCTACCCTGTTGCCGCCATTCACACCGGCTCCCCACTTGTCGGGTCACCGGTGACTCGCTCGCCACCGGAATCTTCTGGCTCTGTATGGGGGTGGCGGCATGCTATGGGAGTGATCGGTCGCCTTGGGCGGCTAACGATCATCACCCTCAGGAGCTTAGTGTCCTGTCAGCGGAGATAGTGGCCATTAACCTCTCGGGGTTGGACACTACTCCCCCGCTAAGTCCCACAAAGCAGGGAGGCTGTTGCCAGCAGCCTCCCTGTGCCTAACTCTAAGAAAAATAATAAAACTAGAAAAACTCCTATAGAGCTCCCTTAGCTGTGACCGGCTCCTCCTGGCACATTTTCTAAACTGAGTCTGGTAGGAGGGGCATAGAGGGAGGAGCCAGCCCACATTATTAAACTCTTAAAGTGCCCATGGCTTCTGGTGGACCCGTCTATACCCCATGGTACTAATGTGGTCCCCAGCATCCTCTAGGACATAAGAGAAAAGTGAAAATGCCGGTGCACACTCTATATACTACGAACTCTGACAACAATGATAATAAACTCTGCAATTTAATATGGAGTAAAAATCAATATTATGAATGGGTTTGAGGCATGGGGCCCCCTGGGTTGGTGTGACCGGACTGCTTCGGGTTAACATTATTGTAACACTTTTAAGCACTTATATTGCTTTTAACTTATGTAACACTTTTTAATACCTTAATTACTACTTCTTATCTAAAGTATGTAACACTTCTTGCACTCAGTTGCTATTTCTTATTAATGTAACACTTTCTTACACATAAACTGTCACTACTAGTGTGATGCTTTGGGGCATGCTGGTCATGCACTGGACTTTAACTGTAGGAATGCCAGTGACTCACCTGATGAGGTCACCTGGTCGCTGTAGGTGGGACCATAGTTTTGGCCAAAACTTCAATTTTACTCCATATTAAATGCAGAGTTTATTAGAATTGTTCTGATCAGCAGTGTTCCTAGTATTTAGAGTGTGCACCTGCATTTTCTAATTTTTCTATGTAGCACTACAAGTCTCAGCATGGCAGCACTTCTTGTTATTTTCAGTCAGGGTGTGCAGTCCAGGCCCCCCCCCCCCTACCTCCTCTTTCTAAGATTGTCACTATGCCTGCCTCTGAATCAGGCACTACAGGTATGTGGTATGTGTCTATGGAGGCATTAACACAGGAAGGGTACCTTGCAATACCTCTCTGGCAGCCTGATTCCAACTTCAGAGGCATTTCAAAAGATTGTATTGTGTATTCGGAGCCTTATGGAGCCTTATGGCCGATGGTGGTAATTCAGGACACTCCTACAAAACGGTCAGTTAACACCCACAAATGGCCTCTCCCTGTCAATCACCTTGTGATCGCCCGTGAGATCGCTTTTTTCGCACCATCCCGTCGCTATGCACCGATGCCCGGTGCAGTCGTCCGACGTGCCGGCGCATTGTGGTGTATACGCATGCGCAGTTCTGATCTGATCGAAGGCTGTGAGAAAACGCAGCCTAGCGATCAGGTCTGAATCGGCCCGACATTCCTTATTCCTACAAAGTGGGGGGCAGGGGTGTTAGTGCCCAAATTACGGCCTGTTCCTTTCTGTATCTGTTATAGCTCCATAGTTCCAGCCTGATAACACCTACAGATGCAACACTGTATCTCATTTGTTTGGACTTTTTAAGATGCCTTGTGATTTTGACCTGTATTTTTACACCTATGTTCGTTTGCATTAGAGCTGTGCACCGACCCCGGTGTTTTGATTTTAGTTTTGGATCTGTATTCACCTTCATGATTTGGCTTTTGAATCAGTATTTATATTCATGTTTTGGTTTTGGTTTTCCAAAGCCACCTTTGCGTGTTTTGATTTTGGTTCTGCTTTTTTTTTTAAATGACTTCCTAAGGTATTATTAACCTAATTAACATTTAATTAGTTCACAATATTGTCCACCAATATAGGCCAAAAGCTGGCTAGCATAGCAACAGAGCAGCAGCACAAACACACTGTAGTTTAAAAAACTATAGTTCATCTATGAAACATTGCCATACATTAACCACTCAGCTGACAATTATTTCCCCATAAAACTGCTCAGAAATTGATGTGGTTTTTTTATTATTACTAATTAAAGTTTAAAAAGTATTTTTATTAATATATTATAATATTTTATTGAAAATATATATATATATATACATATATATATATCTTATATATGTGTATATATATATATATATATATATATATATATATATATATATATATATAATGTCCAGTGTGGTGTCCGGCACTCTCATATAAGATGATAATTTGCTGCGGTGCCTTCCTCATGAGGAAATGAATCCCATCAGATAGAATAACAAGATAAGCAGGCGGCACTCGTCAGGCTGGATAAACGTGATGACTTTATTGGCTGGAGGGCCTGGACACACGGATTTAAAAAGGCGTCCAAAAACACAGCCACCGGGTGGTACAGGGACCCCCTGGCAGATACTATGGGCCTGCCAGGTGGGTCCACTAGTGATTTGTGTACCTTAGGTACCGTGTAGAAAAGAGGAGCTTTGGGGAATTCCACTTTGAGTGCTGTGCTTATGTCATCTGATATGAAGCCCTGTTCGCTAATGGATACCAGATACTGGTCTAGTTCTATTTTAAACTGACGTGTAGGGTCCACTGTGAGTCTACTGTATGTGGTCATATCCTCTAATTGACGGTTACATTCCCTGACATAAGCTTCCAGGTCCTGGACCACTATAGAACCCCCCTTGTCAGCCTTCCGCACCACTATATCTTTTCTGGCTGCCAAGGATCTTAGTGTATTGACCTCTGTCTTAGACATGTTACTAAATGGTTAGGTTATATTACCCCAGAGTTCTAAGATTCTAATACCCTTATGTGACTAAGACTATAATGTTACAGTAGGACTGAGGGGATGCCTTTAACAAACAGTGGTTGTCATAATAACATAACCTAAGTATTGATTGCTTAACTATCAGCGGGTTGTATATTTATCATTACTATTTACTATTTAACATTTAATATTCAATATTCAATATTTATGACGTACTCCTTGTTGTTTTTCCCAGCTCTCGTTTTATGTGTTTATGTGTTTTTAACTTTTAATTCACGGATAGTATACTGTCTGTTATGCACTTACTAATTTTATATTCACATGCTTTGTCATACCACAGGTTGCCGGGGACGTGATTAGCTTACGCTCCGGTTGCCATGGAGCTCCCCTGCGACGCGGCGCATCTGTGACGTCGCGGCAGTGAGACGCGGAAGTGCCTCGTAGCGGTCGACGGGCGGGTGCGCCGTGGAGCAGGTGAGTACGGTTAGGTTTGTTAATTTGGGGGGGTTTTCCATGTCTTATAAGCCACTTGCACACTTGTTATTTGTTTGTCTGGCCCTGAGGACGGAGAAGTTATCTCCGAAACATGTCGGCCTTTAGCCAATAAAGTCATCACGTTTATCCAGCCTGACGAGTGCCGCCTGCTTATCTTGTTATTCTATATATATACTGTCAAAGTCAAAAATATTACATAGAGAGACCATATAAACTGCACACATATAAGCCGCTATACTTGCAAATATGCGCAGCGAGCACAGCAAACACCAGACATCATGGAGATATAGAATTGGCTGATGAATTGATGTCATGAATACGTATCTTTTGAACAGAACCAGATGTGCCCATCATGTTTGGTATTGAAGCAAGCAGAATGATGTGTGGGTTAGTTTGAGGCCTGTTGTGTTGTTGTGGGACATTGCAGCGGATAGATATGATTATATGTATAAAAGCTAAGATCATATTGTTAGAACAATGGATGCTCAAGACAACCTTTTACTAAGTTTTCAGGGCTGAACCTGATTAGCATATACAAAGAGAATAGTGACTCAATACAAAGGAGAAAGAAAGACCCCTCCCCCAGGTACTGGTCAAACAGGAAGGTAGTGGTCAGGTGTGGCCTCAGAGAACAGATGTAATGTAGCTACACTCACACACACACACACAGCTACCTGGCACCCAGCAGCATGGCGGCTAAATCCCCAGGACATCCTCCAAACTAAAGGCTAAGTATTGAACTTCACATGGCTAGATAAGGAAACAGACAGATTGCTTTCTGGTTTAAATAGGATATTGTAACTTGGTTGTGTGATTGTTGGGTGTTTGTGGATACTCTGTGAAGTCTGTGATGGATTGGAACAGTATACCATCTGTAGCATAGTATTTGTGGTATTTGTTTGCCTATGGAGATTTAAAATAGATTGTGCTGGTTAGTTATACTATATATCCTGTTAATCATAAATACCACCATGCAGTTACGTTTGTGTTAATTACATTGTGATCTGGTCTTGTGATGAATATGCTCTGGTTATTGAGATACTGAAGTTGTTTGGGATGTGAAATTATGAGATGGTTCTAGGAAGTTGGATTACATTGTGAAAGGTGATTTAGATGGTTTGGAATTGTAAAATCAGAACATATGCATTGTTTTGAGGCTTGGACATTTTGGAATAACATGGAGTCTTGTGTCTCCTGCTATGTGATTGTGGTGTAGTTGAGAGTGCCATGTGTTTGGACCTGCAAATCTAAAATGGCTGCTGCTGGATGTCTTCCCCTCCCCCTTTCAGCCATGTGGTGTGGTCTTTAGAATCAAGTGGAGGTTTCCCAAAATGGAGTCTAGCTTCTGTCCCATGATATAGGGACAGCCAGTATGAGTAAGCCCAAGTATTTCATCAGCATTGACAAACTGCGCAGCGATTGTTCCTCACATGTGTAAGCTTCTCTGCAATCATGTTGTCTTACTGTGAGCCATTTCTCTCATATCTCTCTCTCTCTCTCTCTCTCTCTCTCTCTCTCTCTCTCTCCCTTCTCTTTTCTCCCATATCTCCCCTTTGACTAGTATTGTATTGTATTGTATTAGATTGGTATTGTATTGTATTTCTAGTGTAGCTATTTTGGTTAGGAAGTATCTGTTATATTGTAGTGTATCATTTGTACTGTTATTCCCTTTTACAAGTATATTAGATATAATACAGTTAATAGGCTTTGGACCCTAAACCAGTATCTGTGTATTGTCTATAGTTTTAAGTGTTCACTTGAGCGTCGGTGACGCTCAAGCAGCTTTGTAGTTAGTCAGGTTACACAAGGTTGCACTTACACCCTGTATTCACATTAAGGTATTCTGTGTATTTCATTGATAAGGTTTAGACATAAAGGTATAGCGTTGTGAGCGTCTGCGCCGCTGGTGATCTCCTCGTGGTCTCGAGCGTCCGCTACGCCATAGCGAATCAGTACTCTAGTCATAGCCAACAACGTGCTGTCCTGTGATCTCTGGGCCGTGAGCGAACGTGACGCGTGAGCGTCTCGCCTACGGCTGAGCGATCGTTACGCAACCAGCGTACCCATACGGTACTTCTTAAGTAAACAGCGTACAGTGTTCTTAGACTTCATAAAGGGTTGTTTATACGACAAAGGAATTCAGCATTGTCAATTGGGGGACTCGTCCTGTCCTTCACATATCTCTGCTAGGTAATATCAGCAGACATTATCCATCAGCAAAGGGCGGGATCATATTCCTTGCAGTGCTGATTGGATAAGCGTCTGTTTCGCTTAGTAAAGGGTGCTGAGGGAATCCGGGACCGGAGGTAAGAACAGTACGCTATTGTCTTTGAAAATCTGGTTTTTATTTCAATTTGGTGCCAACTACACACTCAGGCCTAGAATAACTTTAGGAGTTTTGAATGATGACTTTCTTTGTGACAAGAGGCCGCATGGTCTGTCCACCATTTTGTGTGACCCTCATGGAGGTGGAAGGGGGAGGAGCAGCGGCCATTTTGGGAAGGTCAAATTTTATTTTATTTTCTGAGCGGCTGGTTTTCAGTTGACTCAGGAAACAATCAGCCATCCACTGTAAAAAAAAGAAATCATCATTTAATGAGTTTTTTTTTTATGCATTTATTTAATCTATATCATAGTCAATCATAAGTAATAGTGATTGGTACTTATATGTAATATCTATATGCGTGTGCTTACATCAATGTATGTTATTAGATTAAATTTAGAATTGCATTTTCATCTGTGTAAGTTTCACATCTCACCTTCCTGTTTGCCATTTGCATTGATAACGTGCTGAGAAAATTTGCTGCTATAAAAAAAAAAAAGGTAAGGGAGTAACTGAAAAAAAAAAAAACAAGCACACAGCATAGAAGATACTGTGTGGTGTTTGGTAAGCGTTTATATAGTGAAATATCGCTTATAGTAAGGCGATACAGAAGCCACAAGACAATAGCACACATTTGTTCAGTTTCCAAAATTTAGTTTAAATACCTTACTTTACTGTAACGCCTCTGGGGAGAGCTATCAGACTACGGGAAATGATTTTTCTGATCAGAAAACTATAAGAATGATAGTGGGTTGAAAACGGTATGAGTGTATTGAATCCCGCTTTGTGGACTTTGTGATCTATGTGATAAAACGGTATTGAATTCCGCTTTGTGGACTTTGTGATCTGTGTGATCTATGTGGAACGTGATGAGCACGATCTGAGTGAAAACGTGCAACAGAGTGTGATAAAGTTTTCGTTGTATTACGCTCTGGCTGTTTTGGAGCACAGTAGGGAGACTCCAATGATCCTACCATTTATGGGCAACAAGTGTCTATAAGTGGTACGATTGGACCGCACGGTTGTATGTGTGACCAATAACGCAACGTGATATGAGGTCGTATATCCATGCGTAAATCTTGCCCTCATACGTGTTGTAGGGAGCACATGCAAGCGTGATTTGTGTAAAAGAAAAAGGAAGGGAATTTTCTCAGGAAAATCTCTAGAGATAGGGCCTGCAACGGCTACACGTGTCTGCTAGAAGGCGGAACGGGGATACCCGGAGCAGAAGAAGTTCAGTGGAAGAGCTTTAAGGATTTCCAACGAAGTTCTGTGTTTGGTGCATTTTAGGAAGTTTTTCTGTGTTAAAAAGGTCCACAATGGCAGCCAAGTGCACAACACAGAGACGGTCGGAGGTCAGGATTCAGACTCCAGAGGCTTGTAGACCCCGAGGGTCTGCTCGGTTAGTAATGTGGAGGAGGTATGGTCCCCACACTGAGACCTTTTGTGATGAATGGACACGAATGACTGCAGGGGATAAGGCACCATTTCCCGGGATAGGTAGTTTTGACTTAGAGGTGTTGCATAATTTAAGGCAAAGGATCAGTCTCATAAAATCCTGGAAACAACGAGTTAAACATGATGATTGTTTGCAGTTATGGCAACAGGAAAGTGAAATGCAAAGAAATGTAACTTACATATCTAACTTTCATCTTGAGAGGAGAGACATGGCATTGAAGAGGATTATGGTTGCAGAGAAATGGCACAATGTTGTACGATAAAAATGCACTTAGTAACTGTATTAAGAATGAAAGTGTTAAATGTAATAATGTTTATGAAAATGAAAGTGTAAAAATTACAAATGTTAACCTGTGCAAGTCGCACCCCATGTTAAACTTCCCTCAGGATTACCAACAAGAAAGTGAGCCCAGAACGATGTCGGCACCTCTTCCAGAAGCCATCCTACAAGACATCCAGGTGGACGCGACCAAATTGGTAAAGGCAATAATCAAACCCCCTAACGGAGGGTCAGGTGAGGTCGTGTCCACAGGTACGTACAATGTTTTATATCACGCACAAACAAATGTACCCCATATTGTAAGACCAAAACAAGGTGATGTGATTGAGTTTAGTCCTGTCAGGGTGATCACAGTCCCCAATGGGAAGACTGATGATCAGGGAACCATTCCCGTCAAGGACAGTGCAATGCGCCATCCCTGGTCCCGGACAGAATTGAGATCAATCATATCTGATTACCCAGATCCTAGGAAAGATCTAACTGTATGATCAAAGATTCACAGAAGGTATATCAACTCCCTAGACAACGACATAATCATGGTATCCAAGGAATCAGGTAGGTACAGGGAAAGCGGTTGATGGTGATGAGCATCCAAGCGTTTGAGGAGGCATCAAATCAGCCAAGACCCCAGTTCACTGACACTTGGAGAAAGCCAAGGATCTGTTACCATTGTAGAAGAGAAGGGCATTATGCCAACAACTGTAATAACCCACATAAAGTTAGACCCCCTAGACCAAGAAATGAGCAAAATTACAACACACACCATTATAATCAGAGATCAGATAGGAAGAATTTTGGGCCACACCCATAATATATAGTCAGGAAAGGTGATCATTAGGACTGATGGTAAGCCTGAGGTAACGGTTAAAAAAGTGGGAGGTCATTCACTGAAGACACCGGAATGACCAGGTGAAACGTTGTAAATGTATCTGTGAAATGTTTTTTTTCTCTCTCTCTCTCGCTATCCCCATCTCTGACGATTATTGGTAAGAATTCAAACATTGCATATCCACTTGGTCCTTGCAGAAGTCTACCAAACCCCAGCATGACCTCCGCCACAATGTATTTCTGGCCAGATACAGACAGTGGAGTAATGCAGGTGCTGGTGGGGAGGGACTGCTCAAGGAGACCATTAGACACGTAGCTATGACAGCCTGATAATCTGACAATGTTTTTCTAATGCTAACAATGTTTTCTTAATGTTGACAATGTTTAAAAATGCTTTGTTTCTCTTTTCTTATTGATGGTTATTGTCGAGTTAGGTAATGTATATATGCACATGAATTGTTCTCTATCTCTTTTGTTTTTTTTGTTGTCTCTCTCTTCCCACTCATGTTTCCATGGTTTAAAGATGCTATGTCACCCCTCAGTTGGACCAATGGTAATGCCAGATTTTTGCTCCTTACAGAAAGATCGCCGGTTAGGAAGGAATATTGCATCACCAAAATGTTCGTTTGGAAGACTGAGAGACAGCACCTTTGAGAGGACAGCAGAACAAGAAGAACAACAAGACGAGAGAACTTATTATCGTAACAAGTTCTCTCCCCCTCAAACTGATTTCTTATACTCCCTTTACAAATTTCTTCTTTTCTCATCCTGTAAGATGGACTTGCCCCAAGAGACTGTGATATGGATTTTCCTGTTGACCATGATGTTGACCAGAACAGTCTGTTTCGGTGAGAGTACCAGTGAGGTCGAGAAAGGATCCAGAAAGGTCCTGATGACTGAGACGGAGGTGTAAATTTCCAATAGCAACCCAATCACCAAGCAAAGGCGAGTACCGGGCACGATCTAACAACCATGTTATTTGTAAACAATTGTGAAGGATTGTTAGTTCAAAAAGAAAATTGTATCTGTAGGCTCTGTGACAATCTGGTAGAGGATGGATGCATAAAGAAATGCCAATCCAGTTTTAATATCCATATGGACCGGCATCCATTGAGTGACTATCACTCCTTAGTGGGTAGTGTGTTAAATAAAACAGATTGTTGGGTATGCTCTCAAGTACCTCAGGGTCATAGTAAATCAGGGCTAGTACCATTTCCTTTAACGATAGGGGAGGTACTTGAGCTAAAGGGTGGGAGACCGGTGGACAGGAGGTTTAATATCTCCAGCCCTCCTAGTTTGAAGCTCCACCAATACCATGTGGATAGGTCCCTATTATGTTTTAACATCACCAATCCCAGAAAACCGGGAAATTGGGAAGTGTCGTGGAGCAATTTAACCATGACCTTTTCACACAGAGCAGATAGAATGCCTACAGATACAGAGCTTGTACGCCACATAGCCAGTAGAGGAAAATCTTTCCGGTATCGATATACCTTAGGAAATAGGATTACTAGAGTTGGAGAGGTATCACCAGGATACTGTGCACATATCGTACAAACTGATACGTGCCTTAAACAGATGGAAGAATTAGGGTCAGGAGATTTCACCTGGAAGGTCTGTAACATGGTCATGTCCTTCTCCGTCCCATATGTTCTCCCCGATGATGCATATTTCATATGCGGGAGAAAGGCATACAAGTGGCTTGCCCCAAACTCTGAAGGATTGTGTTATATTGGAAAAGTATTGCCTGAAGTGATGACTGTTACACATGACAAAATGAAGGACATACACCGTGGTGCCCAAGCTCCTTATACTCACACTCATTACGAGCACCGAGTTAAAAGACAACTGTCAGAAAGGTTAGAGCATCCGGCCTCTGATCTTATCCATGAATCCACCGGGATTCAGGTTCTGGTAGCGTTAGATTTCACTCGCACCGCTCGAGGAGTGATGAACTATAAATACATTTCCGCACTCGCCAATTTGTTAGATAATATCACTGAAATGTATGATGACACGTTTAGATACACTGGAAGAGAACTTCAAGCTTATAAAACAGAACTAGTTCAGCATAGGATGGTTCTTAATTATCTTACAGCAGTAACAGGCGGATATTGTGTTACATTGGCAACACAGTACGGCATAAAGTGTTGCACGTATATCACAAATAGCACCGAGGATCCGGTAGAGGTCATAGACCAAAAGATGGACGATATTCTCCAATTGAAGTGGGAATTTCGTCGAAAACACAATCTCACCCTTGCTGCTGTAGGTAATGAGCTGACTGGTTGGGTGTCATGGTTGAACCCGCGAAATTGGTTCTCCGGTTTGGGAGACTGGGCTCAAGGAGTCATAATGGATGTCGGAAAGTTTCTACTATGTATCTTGGGTGTCGTTATATCGATTGGATTGATATTTAGATGCGGGCAGGCTTTAATGAGGTGCAAACAAAGTACAAAAGTGATGAGCTTGAGGAGTGAGGAAACTGTAATTAACCTGGATTTGATTTATGACCCAATGATAGAAACCAGAATGTGATGAAAATGCGATTATACGGTCCGTTTCTTTCACCTGTTTTTCTGCTTTTCTCCAAGATACAAAGGCCCCCTTGGACGAGGAAGTTGACGAGACGCTATACAGACAACAGACAAGCACCAAAGATGAAGTTTTGACAACCTATGATATGGACACTTGATGAACTTTGCCATGGATCCCCAGTTTCCCTAGTATTTTTAAACTCACGCTAGCCCAACATTTTTTGTAAATCCGATGGCACTGACAAAGCTATTTGCTCATGCCCAAGGAGCAATACAGCGCAAAGAAGACGACTCTCAACAGATACCGAACAAAAACTTCAACAACAGATGTACATTTCCCTGACATAGAATACCACCGCATTTACCTTAATTATGTCTTTTCTTCATTTCTACAACCCTCAGGTAATGACACACATAGTCGATAGGGAATACAGGCTCAGATATCAGCAACCACATACTTCCCCCATTCATGTATCATCAACTAAAATGTGCTCCCCATTTTGTTCAAAATCCGAAAAGAGCTCGGTAAAGTTTGACAGCCCATCCACAGACCTGTACCACAGGATAAGAAGGAATTCAAATGTATACTTCGCAATACCTCGAAGCTTGATGTACAACACGTACGGCACGATGATACATGACCCCCCAAACATGGATTCATACACACATGCTTCTGCTATCACACTAGGTCATACCCTCTTCACACCTTCTCCTCTCTCCTCCCTTACCCAACCATGGAAATGTATTAACCCCTGACATATATTTTTCTCTTTTTGAAATGTTTTAGGAAGTGGCAGTTATTGGTGACTGCCAAAGGGTGGACTGTCAAAGTCAAAAATATTACATAGAGAGACCATATAAACTGCACACATATAAGCCGCTATACTTGCAAATATGCGCAGCGAGCACAGCAAACACCAGACATCATGGAGATATAGAATTGGCTGATGAATTGATGTCATGAATACGTATCTTTTGAACAGAACCAGATGTGCCCATCATGTTTGGTATTGAAGCAAGCAGAATGATGTGTGGGTTAGTTTGAGGCCTGTTGTGTTGTTGTGGGACATTGCAGCGGATAGATATGATTATATGTATAAAAGCTAAGATCATATTGTTAGAACAATGGATGCTCAAGACAACCTTTTACTAAGTTTTCAGGGCTGAACCTGATTAGCATATACAAAGAGAATAGTGACTCAATACAAAGGAGAAAGAAAGACCCCTCCCCCAGGTACTGGTCAAACAGGAAGGTAGTGCTCAGGTGTGGCCTCAGAGAACAGATGTAATGTAGCTACACTCACACACACACACACACAGCTACCTGGCACCCAGCAGCATGGCGGCTAAATCCCCAGGACATCCTCCAAACTAAAGGCTAAGTATTGAACTTCACATGGCTAGATAAGGAAACAGACAGATTGCTTTCTGGTTTAAATAGGATATTGTAACTTGGTTGTGTGATTGTTGGGTGTTTGTGGATACTCTGTGAAGTCTGTGATGGATTGGAACAGTATACCATCTGTAGCATAGTATTTGTGGTATTTGTTTGCCTATGGAGATTTAAAATAGATTGTGCTGGTTAGTTATACTATATATCCTGTTAATCATAAATACCACCATGCAGTTACGTTTGTGTTAATTACATTGTGATCTGGTCTTGTGATGAATATGCTCTGGTTATTGAGATACTGAAGTTGTTTGGGATGTGAAATTATGAGATGGTTCTAGGAAGTTGGATTACATTGTGAAAGGTGATTTTGATGGTTTGGAATTGTAAAATCAGAACATATGCATTGTTTTGAGGCTTGGACATTTTGGAATAACATGGAGTCTTGTGTCTCCTGCTATGTGATTGTGGTGTAGTTGAGAGTGCCATGTGTTTGGACCTGCAAATCTAAAATGGCTGCTGCTGGATGTCTTCCCCTCCCCCTTTCAGCCATGTGGTGTGGTCTTTAGAATCAAGTGGAGGTTTCCCAAAATGGAGTCTAGCTTCTGTCCCATGATATAGGGACAGCCAGTATGAGTAAGCCCAAGTATTTCATCAGCATTGACTAACTGCGCAGCGATTGTTCCTCACATGTGTAAGCTTCTCTGCAATCATGTTGTCTTACTGTGAGCCATTTCTCTCATATCTCTCTCTCTCTCTCTCTCTCTCTCTCTCTCCCTTCTCTTTTCTCCCATATCTCCCCTTTGACTAGTATTGTATTGTATTGTATTAGATTGGTATTGTATTGTATTTCTAGTGTAGCTATTTTGGTTAGGAAGTATCTGTTATATTGTAGTGTATCATTTGTACTGTTATTCCCTTTTACAAGTATATTAGATATAATACAGTTAATAGGCTTTGGACCCTAATCCAGTATCTGTGTATTGTCTATAGTTTTAAGTGTTCACTTGAGCGTCGGTGACGCTCAAGCAGCTTTGTAGTTAGTCAGGTTACACAAGGTTGCACTTACACCCTGTATTCACATTAAGGTATTCTGTGTATTTCATTGATAAGGTTTAGACATAAAGGTATAGCGTTGTGAGCGTCTGCGCCGCTGGTGATCTCCTCGTGGTCTCGAGCGTCCGCTACGCCATAGCGAATCAGTACTCTAGTCATAGCCAACAACGTGCTGTCCTGTGATCTCTGGGCCGTGAGCGAACGTGACGCGTGAGCGTCTCGCCTACGGCTGAGCGATCGTTACGCAACCAGCGTACCCATACGGTACTTCTTAAGTAAACAGCGTACAGTGTTCTTAGACTTCATAAAGGGTTGTTTATACGACAAAGGAATTCAGCATTGTCAATATATATATATATATATCTATATCCCTCCAAAGGCGGCACTCAAAGGTTCAAAAAAATGACACAAGTCGGCTGTTTTAAGGCAACGTTTCAGCGCCGTTCAGCGCTTTTATCAAGCCAATTACAATATATATATATATCTAGGGGTTGTTTTACAGGTACACTGTGCAGTTCAAAATGAGTCTGCCCCTAAGTTTGTTAGTTTTTGCAAAACCTATCACAGAGCCCTGCCCTCACCATCTCCGTTGGACGAAATGGCCTCTGAATATGAGAGCACATGAGATCCGATGCCGATAAGATGACGTTTTGCTTTGGTTTAGAATCCAAGTTGGCACTCATCTCTACTTTGTATACGTCCCAGCCTTTCCGCTTGTGGTGGGACAATGCCAAATGTTGAGGACTGTCCCACGACTGGGAGGTGTTACACTTTAAAAAATTAACAACAGGCCATGGCTAGGCCCACCAAATGCATGCTCATGCACTCCTGCTCCCAGTGTAACGCCATGACTAGCCTTTTAGTATTTGAACTTTAGCGATTTACTAGTGCTGGATTCCTTCCTATAAACTTACATTCCCACTTACGTTCCCTGTATACACCACAAGAGGTATCGCCAGGTATTCTGCCTTGTTCACATGGGAATCATAATAACACATTTTACAATTGAATATAAGCAGGTGTATTGCTCATGTAAGTTCCGTTCATGATAATACTGCTTTCAAAGCTCTCTCAAGTGGGAATAAGAAATACAAACCACAGTCTGCAATCTATAATTTCATCAGTGTATGCATTTTCACAGCGTGATTCAACGGTTGCTACACTGATTTTTCATTAAGGTACCTGCTCCTTGTGTTCACTCTATTTGTCCGTGGTTTATGTGCATTGTATATTTGCATTCATAAATATTAAATGTGCATTCCCCACATAGATTTTTTTTTCTATAAACATCAAGTTTTGTGCGTCTAATATGAAGCTGAAGATGATCTGTTATTTTTCCGGTGGTTCTCTTGTAACTCAGTGATCCCTTTACAAAACCCGCTTCCGGAGGAACTATATGGCTGCCTGACACTGCAAATGAAAACTGTTTCTCTCCTGAGTCAGGTTACCGTTCTCTGTCACAGGGCCGCCATCAAGGGGGTGCCCTGTGTACAGTTGTCCCTCGCCCGGCCACTCTGACAGAGAGGAGGGCACGGGCTGCACACACAGCCACCCGTGGATGTACCCGGCGGCAGCTGCCGCCGCCGTACCCATGGGCAGCCGCTCCTCGCCTCTCCCCGTCCCTCCCCCCTCCCTCTGCTGCTCACCGCCGCTGATGTGAGGGGAGCAGAGTGCAGCCCTGCACCTCTCCTGCCCCTCTGTATCTTTGTTCAATTCAGCGCCGCCCGTGAGCCAATCAGAGCTCGCGGACCGCGACCTTTGATTGGCAAAAGGATTGGCGCTGAATTGAACGGAGACACCCGCACCGCCGGATACTGAGGGGAAGGAGAGGAGCAGGCTGGGGGCATTTATGTATCTGGCACTGTGGGGCAATGTGTATCTGGCACTGTGAGGCAATGTATATCTGGCACTCTGGGAGCATTTGTGTATCTGGCACAGTGAGGCAATGTGTTTCTGGCACTGTGGGGCAATGTATATCTGGCACTGTGGGGCAACGTGTATCTGGCACTATTGGGGTAATATGTGTATCTGCCCCTCCCCCATATGTGTATCATGCCCCCATTTTCATTGGCCACACCCCATGTGGCATTTGGACACACCCATTTTTGGCGCGCGCGCCTTTGGCGCGAGCACACAGTACTGCCGGTGACACTGACAGCGGCTGGCCTGCTGCTAGTCAGTGGTGGATTTGAGAATTGAAGCCACCGCCAGCAGCGCTGGGTCCACGCATGTACTTCCGCAGGCCGTGCCGTCCGAGCAGCAGCAGCACTGACTGAGTGTGAGAGACCGCCCTCCACTGCTGCTGCTGCTGCTGCTGGTAGGTTGTGATGCGGGGACTGCTTTACTAACGTGGCTATTACCTCCTTGGGGGGGGGGGCTGCCTGTTTTTTCAGTCCCGGGCCCCACAATTTCTGGTGGCAGCCCTGCTCTGTCATAGTCCATGTGGATGGGAGAGTGTGAAAAAGCTGGTAAAGAAAGCAAAAAATTCCAACAAACTCCTGTTGACCACATGTTGCGTCGACCATTGTCATGTCAACCAGTTGAATCTGTCGCTCTTTTGACCATGTCAACCATATGCATATCGACCATATGTGTCAACCTTTTGACTGTCTACCTATCATCCAGATACCCCAAAAAATGTCCCTGAAAAACCTTTGTGATCCTGATGAAGGTAAAATATACCGAAACGTTGATCTGTGAGGAGACTTTGGTGTCAATTTATTCGGGTTGAAGAATTGTTCCGTGAGTGCCACCCCGATTGTAGAGATATTGTGAGGTTCCGTGTGGACCACTGGAAGGCACCTGGACAGCCTACCGAGGAAGGGAGAGTGCTGGTTTCTGCTATATATACTGTATATATATATATATATATATATATATATATATATACTAGGTGCTTCACACCGTCGCAAGGGGCTACGCCCCCTTAACCCTTTCATGCCTTTCTGGGGTTTAATATTTGTATTATATGGAGTATTACCTGCATTCCTTTGTTAGTGGTTAAATATTGCACAATGAAAGGGCGTGCGATGGTGAAGGAGGCGCAGCCCCTTGCGACGGCGTGAACAGCACCTGCAGGGCACGATGTACAGAATGTAGCGGGTGCGGGGGGGACTGCGGATGGTGTCTGTAGATGCTGCGGGTGGAGGGGAGGCAGAAGTGGGGGTGGGGCCCGGATGGGGAAGGTTCGGTAGGTGCTGCGCGTGGGGGAGGGGCAGAGGAGTGGGGGATGCAGATGGGGGAGGGGTCCGGAGGCACTGCAGGTGGGGGAGGGGCAGGGGTGACACGGGTGGGAGAGGGGCAGGTGTGGGGATGTTGTGGATGGGTGAAGGGTTCCGGAGGTGCTGTGGGATGGGTGTGCCGGGGGTTGGGTAGGGGACCGCAGGCACCATGGGTAGGGTAGGGGCAGGTACGGGTGTTGCGGCGGATGGGAAAGGAGGTCCGGAGGTGCTGCAGGTGGTGGAGGGGCAGGTGCGGGGGTGCCATTGGTGGGGGAGGGGTGGGTGAGGGGGGGACCGCTGATGGAGGAGGGTGTCTGCAGATGCTGCGGGTGGAGGGGGGCAGGTGTGGGGGGAGACGTATAAGGGGGGTGAATGGTGGAAGGGGCCTGGAGGTGCTGTGGGTGGTGAAGGGGTGGAGGAGTGGGAGCCACGGGTGGTGTAGGGGGTCTGGAGGCACAGCTTGTGGGGGAGGGGTGGAGTGCCGCATGTGGTGGAGGGGAAGGTGCAGAGGTGTAGTGCATTGGGGAGAGGTCTGGAGGCGCTGCGGGTACTGTACATGCCATAAAAGGTAGTTGGAGGGTATGCAGTAACAGGGCCAGGACAGGGGTGACAGGGTCAGTACAGGGTTGACGGGGCCAGGACAGGGGTGACGGTGCCAGGACAGGGGTGACGGGGCCAGGACAGGGGTGACGGGGCCAGGACAGGGGTGACAGGGCCAGGACAGAAATGATAGGGACAGGATAGGGGTGACAGGGCCAGGGTAGGGGCGGCAGGACCAGGACAGGGGTGACGGGGCCAGTATAGGGTTGACAGGGCAAGCACAGGGGTGACAGGGCCAGGATAGGGGTAACAGGGCCAGCATAAGGGTGACAGGGCCAGGATAAGGGTGAAAGGGCCAGGATAAGGGTGAAAGGGCCAGAATAAGGGTGGCAGGGCAAGGCCAGGGGTGACAGGGACATGACAGAACACAGGGCACGGGAGAGATTGGTATTAGGGACAAAACAGTGGTGACAGACAGATGTGTCTTACCGGAGTCACTGCTGCTGGCTGCTGCTGTTCCATTCCAACCTGTTGGGATCTGCTGCTGCTGGAGACTTGGCATGGCTGACTCTCTCAGGCTGGAGTCCTGCTTTCTCTGCCAGTCCGCATCCCTCCCCCCCTCCTCAGTCACACACCGCAGACCTCGCGCAGCTGCCGGGCACTGTGGTAAGGTGAGACTGGAAATGACTGGTTAGCCCCCAGGAGATGCTGCGGCTGGAGGGAGGAGGGGGTCATAGCATGCACGTGGCGCGGACCTCACGGCTTCCGGGCACTGTGGTAAGGGGAGACTGGGAGTGACTGGTTAGCTCCCAGGAGACGCTGCGGCTGGAGGGAGGAGTGGGTCAGAGCCTGCAAGCAGCTCGGATTTCTGCAGCGCTACCCGCCAGCTAAAGTGTGTGAATGAGCTGGGCGCACTCCACTGCGGGTGGCAGCGCTGCAGCTAGTGGTGGGGTTGCCGGGGCTGGAGATAACAGAGGCAGTATGGAACCTGCACAGCGGCAGGTGCCCCACTAAACTGCAGCTAAGAAGCGTGGAGTGTGTCAGAAAGTGACGCTCCTCCGCACCAGAGAGACCCTGCTGAGTATGCCGATGTGGGGGGTCAAGCACACAGTGAGCCGGTGCCCGTCTGTCTGTATGACATACCCCTCACACACCCCCATACCTCCCAAATGTCCCGATTTTCGCGGGACAGTCCCATTTTTTGGGGTCTGTCCCGCTGTCCCACCCGCGGGTCGCAGTGTCCGGCGGTGGGGGGGGCAGTTGGAAAGCTCCTGTACTCGCTGTTCTGCTTAGCAGAGCAGTGGTGAATAGTGGAGACAGAGGGAGAGGGGGCATCAGGGGGTACGGATTACGGGGGGGGTTCCAGCAGCAGAGCCGTATTAAGGGGGGTGGGTGGCCAGGGGATACGTACCGTTGGCCCCACAGTTTTAGGGGGCCCCCCGGCTGGAGTAGCTCTGTCCCAGCTCAGAAGCTCCCCCCGTCCTGCCAGCAACAGCGGCAGCATTGTGCTACAGTCAGCACACGCTGCTGCATATTGGCAGCTCTGTGGTGTTGCAGGGAGGCAGCAGTCTCCCTGCTTTCTTCTCCCTGTGCGGGTGTGTAGGGGGAGCGACCACGTCCTCTGGATTTAGCCCTAGCTGAGGGGCCAAAATCCCATAAAAAAAATAAAAATAAAAATTGGAATTTGCATAAGGGGGCGTGGCCGCGCGGCCTGCGATTAGGTCACGCCCCCAACCAACAGCAGGCACAGCAATGAGATAGGGCTCCCCTGTCTCAAGTGCCCTGTACCCCCCGGACTCATAATCAGCCCCTGGGGGCATGCCAGCAGCTCACAGAGCGCTGGGCAAGCCCCCTCACTGACGAAAACGGGGGCCCTCCCGTGAAGCCACGCCCCCTTTTCGCCGAGTGTGTTTCCCTCCTTCTGCCTGGAGAAAGCTCCTGCAGAAAGCTGGGAGGTATGCACCCCTGCCTGTGACATGCCCAATGCCCATGCTATCTGCTTCTGCTCCTAGTCTCCTGTAGATTTGGCCAGATCTCTGTGACTCATTTGAATAACTCCGCCCACTGTTGTGACTCCGCCCAGCGTTAGCAAATGAATCACAAGGTCACAGAATAGGGCTATTATATAGGAGATATATAAACACTCACTTTTTCCAAAGAAGAAAAAAGAAACAGACCAGCACTCACGTTTAGTTGAAGGGGTTTTATTCCTGACAAGCCATCTGGATATAACCCGGTACTACAGCCCGCCCGACAGCCGTTTCAACACACAATGGTTTTCATCATTGTGTGTTGAAATGGCTGTCGGGCGGGCTGTAGTACCGGGTTATATCCAGATGGCTTGTCAGGAATAAAACCCCTTTTTTTCTTTCATCAACTAAACGTGAGTGCTGGTCAGTTTCTTTTTTCTTCTTTGGAAAAAGTGAGTGTTTATATCAATTGCCAGGACCCTGCACCAAAATAATAATCTTATGTTATGGACATAGAGTGCTGTCATTCTGCTATGCTTTGTATATATGTATATATATATTAGAGATGAGCGGGTTCGGTTCCTCGGAAACCGAACTTCCCCCCCCGAACTTCACCCATTTTACACGGGTCCGAGGCATACTCGGATTCTCCCGTATGGCTCGGTTAACCCGAGCGCGCCCGAACGTCATCATCCCGCTGTCGGATTCTCGCGAGATTCGGATTCTATATAAGGAGCCACGCGTCGTCGCTATTTTTCACTCGTGCATTGGAAATGATAGTGAGCGGACGTGGCTGGCGTCCTCTCACTTTGTTTCAGGGGGCTGCATATCTTTATTCTGGGGACCAGCAGTATTATAGGAGGAGTACAGTGCAGAGTTTTGCTGACCAGTGACCACCAGTATTATACGTTGTCTGCCTGAAAAACGCTCCATATCTGTGCTCAGTGTGCTGCATATATCTGTGCTCACACTGCTTTATTGTGGGGACTGGGGACCAGCAGTATTATATAGGAGGAGTACAGTGCAGAGTTTTGCTGACCAGTGACCACCAGTATACGTTGTCTGCCTGAAAAACGCTCCATATCTGTGCTCAGTGTGCTGCATATATCTGTGCTCACACTGCTTTATTGTGGGTACTGGGGACCACCAGTATATTATATAGAAGGAGTACAGTGCAGAGTTTTGCTGACCAGTGACCACCAGTATTATACGTTGTCTGCCTGAAAAACGCTCCATATCTGTGCTCAGTGTGCTGCATATATCTGTGCTCACCCTGCTTTATTGTGGGGACTGGGGACCACCAGTATATTATATAGGAGGAGTACAGTGCAGAGTTTTGCTGACCAGTGACCACCAGTATTATACGTTGTCTGCCTGAAAAACGCTCCATATCTGTGCTCAGTGTGCTGCATATATCTGTGCTCACACTGCTTTATTGTGGGGACTGGGGACCAGCAGTATTATATTGGAGGAGTACAGTGCAGAGTTTTGCTGACCAGTGACCACCAGTATACGTTGTCTGCCTGAAAAACGCTCCATATCTGTGCTCAGTGTGCTGCATATATCTGTGCTCACACTGCTTTATTGTGGGTACTGGGGACCACCAGTATATTATATAGGAGGAGTACAGTGCAGAGTTTTGCTGACCAGTGACCACCAGTATTATACGTTGTCTGCCTGAAAAACGCTCCATATCTGTGCTCAGTGTGCTGCATATATCTGTGCTCACACTGCTTTATTGTGGGGACCACCAGTATATTATATAGGAGGAGTACAGTGCAGAGTTTTGCTGACCAGTGACCACCAGTATTATACATTCTCTGCCTGAAAAACGCTCCATATCTGTGCTGCATTGTAGTATATAGTAGGAGTACAGTGCATAATTTTGCTGACCACCAGTATATAATATATAGGAGTACGGTACAGAAGGCCACTGCTCTACCTACCTCTGTGTCATCAAGTATACTATCCATCCATACCTGTGGTGCATTTCAGTTTTGCACAGTTTGCTGACCACCAGTATATAATATATAGCAGTACGGTACAGTAGGCCACTGCTCTACCTACCTCTGTGTCGTCAAGTATACTATCCATCCATACCTGTGGTGCATTTAAGTTTTGCACAGTTTGCTGACCACCAGTATATAATATATAGCATTACGGTACAGTAGGCCACTGCTTTACCTACCTCTGTGTCGTCAAGTATACTATCCATCCATACCTGTGGTGCATTTCAGTTTTGCACAGTTTGCTGACCACCAGTATATAATATATAGCAGTACGGTACAGTAGGCCACTGCTCTACCTACCTCTGTGTCGTCAAGTATACTATCCATCCATACCTGTGGTGCATTTCAGTTTTGCACAGTTTGCTGACCACCAGTATATAATATATAGCAGTACGGTACAGTAGGCCACTGCTCTACCTACCTCTTTGTCGTCAAGTATACTATCCATCCATACCTGTGGTGCATTTCAGTTGTGCGCAGTATATATAGTAGTAGGCCATTGCTATTGATACTGGCATATAATTCCACACATTAAAAAATGGAGAACAAAAATGTGGAGGGTAAAATAGGGAAAGATCAAGATCCACTTCCACCTCGTGCTGAAGCTACTGCCGCTAGTCATGGCAGAGACGATGAAATGCCATCAACGTCGTCTGCCAAGGACGATGCCCAGTGTGGCCGGAGAGATCCCCAGCCCATGTGGACAATGGCCGCTGCAGAACTGAAGGGGTTAACCCTCGTGCCCGGCGCCATATTAAGAGACAATGGGCGCTTGGCGTCACTGTTAAACGTACTTATGGCGCTGGGCGCGGACTGTTTAAAAGTTTGTTTAATGATGTGTTTTAACATGTCATATGTAGTGCTCTGTGCACAATTGCAGGATTGCATGTTTAACTGTATTTATTTTATATTCAAGATATGGTCACCTGTATTTTAAAGGGGAAAATGCACTTACTCTTATCAATGTCTGAATAATCATCTCCTGTCAGTAGGAAGTGGCATGCTAATGGCCCTGTCCTAGCAGAGAGGTGTGAATGACAAAACCTTTTGATGTGTAAGTACCTTAGAGAGAGATGCTAATCACGTGGGATCTCCTTATCCCATAGATAAAGTCTATGGGCTTGGAACCTGTTTGTTTCATGTAGCTGATTTAATTGATATACGAATCCTGAATGGTAGATGCAGGAAGGAAGAATATTTGTTTGGTAAATCCAATACAAACCGTATTTAAAGCTATGTGTTAAATGTATCAATGGTGAAGTGTAACCTCCCAGGTGGTAGGAATTGGAGTTTAAATTATACAAAACTTTGTCTGTGTGTGGCAGGAAAAAGGAAATAGCTTTTTTGCACTTACTGACATCCTTGTAAAATGTAATTTATTTATATTTTGTGCGATAACCTGATTGGTTGGAGAAGACAGGGAGGGCTTACCCCCCTGTGATACTGTGTGGAAAATTGACATAAAAAGGAGGCCTGCGTGCCTCTAGTATTGTAGTTGTACCATCTTTATTCTGCTGGAACATTTTGCTGTATGCTGTTGCCCCTAGCAATAGGGAAGAGTCTTTTTTAAGGCTATTATTGAGCAAATAAACATCTCATCTGCCTCAAGAAGATTGCTTCATCTTGTGACCTACAGGGTTATGCCAAACATAGCCCCGTCCTCCGGCTGTCCAGGGAAGCACCTAACGTCTCCAAGTTCCGCCTTCCGCCAGCTACCGGTAGAGGCCTAACAAGTGGCTAGTGGGGATTCTTCAACACCACACAGGTGTGGTAAGGCAGTGTGTCAGCACATACAGAGCAGAACCGTGGTTCCAAACGCCATGGCAGGTTAGGAGTTTGGTGGTGGCAGCATAAACCCACCCATAGCGCAGTGGGTGGAGTCAGTAACAGGCGGTTACTGGCGGTAAGCGGGAATCCCCTATGTGGTCAGCCTCGTGTGACCTGACCCTCCATTCTGTGCGCAGGAGACGGGACTCTAAAGCGGCGAGTGCTTTCGTACGGGACCGTCCTGTCACAGAAATTGGTGGCATAGCGGTGGGATAATCCCAGGCGGCTTTTCATCACCTGATTGGAGAAGCCGAGTTACTCAGGGGAGGAGTAACTGCAGAGCAGGAGAACGCACAAGGTGGCGGAATTCAGCGGAATGTCCAAGGATGATCTGGAGATCGTGTGCCAGGAGAAGGGTGTGGATATCCCTTTCAACGCGTCCAGAAGCGTCATGAAGGCGGCACTCATGAGCATGGAGGAGTCCCATCGGGCGGAGGTGGAAAGCACTGACGGCGTCAGCATCGCAGAGGATGGCCCAACAGTGGACCTTCGTAAGGAACCGGTGAGACCCACAAGCCCCGCCCTCTCTCACAGCAGCAATGTTTCCCAGAAATCCCTAGCAGGGCCAGGATCCCAACGTCCCAGGGGGGCGGCCCGGATACCCTAGCAGATCGGCTAGCAGAATTGGGGGAAAGGGCAACGGAGCAAGAACGCATGCTTGTCATTCGGATGTGGCATGCGGAGCGGGCACCACAGGCCGTGGTACCCCGGGAGCCGTTGTCAGCTGTTGTACACAGATCAGGACGCATTCAGTTTGCCAAGTTTGCAAACAGTGATGGGGACATTGATGGACATTTACAAGTTTTTGAAAGGACTTGTAAACTACACGATTTACCCAAGTCGGAGTGGGTGAGACACCTTGTGCCCACTCTGCATGGAGAGGCCTTGGAGACCTATCGAGGAGTGGCCACGGAGGACTGTGGGGACTACGACGAAGTCTCATGGGCCCTCCTCCAGCGATTCTTCATCACTCCAGAGTCTTACAGGAAGAAGTTCAGAGACTTGCCCAAGAATCCTAGCAGCACCCATGAGCAGTTCGCCACCCAGCTGCGGCAGTATGTGGTGAAGTGGGTGAAGGATTCTGAAGCCACTACATGGGACGCACTGATCGACCTGATCTGCAGGGAGCAGTTCTACCGCAGGTGCGCCCCAGAAGTGAAGGAGTGAGTGCTAGACCGGGAGCCACCCAGCTTAAAGATGGCTGCCCAGTTAGCAGACAAGTATGTGGCAATTTGGCCACAGGGGCAGAAGCGCCCTGCCAGCAGCCAGCTCCAAAAGACTGTACCATCAGGGGGACACCCCTCTTCAGCTCATCGCCCCCCAAAGCAAGCATCTTCCAACCCGGGTGCTCTTGGCCAGCAACCGCACCGCAGCGTCCCTGCAACTGATCAGAGATCATCGGTGCCACGACTGGAGAAGAAGTGCTACGGCTGTGGGAAAATCGGACATCTGAGGATGAACTGTCCTGCATCCCAAGCACCCCAGACTCGTGCCCCAAATCCGAGTGCTGGAGCCCGGCTTGCTTGTTTGACGAGTGGAGATGAGCCTACAGAGACTGTTCCCCTCCAGTCAGTCCGATGGAGTGTGGCGAGAGACAGGTGCACTCTGCGGAGAGAGTCACCTGCATGGCCAAACAGCCCCTACATAATATGTGGAGGCACCTGCAGCCGGTCCACGTGGGATCCCTGCAGGGGGAAGGCCTAAGAGACTCTGGGGCCTCAATCACTGTGGTGAGCACCCACCTTATAGATCCTGCTGCAGTATTGCAGGGTCGTACTGCCAAGGTCACCCTGGCAGATGGAACAGAGAAAGAGGTTCCCATGGCAAGAGTCTACCTGGACTGGGGAGCTGGACCAGAGTTGCGAGAAGTTGCCGTCATGGATGGTCTCCCATCTGATGTGGTCCTAGAAAATGATCTGGTGGTGGGATCGTCACCACGTTTACTGGCGCCATTTCCCGGAGTCAAGTTCCACAACCACCGTTGACATCAGCTACTCCAGCACAGCCCAGCCCAGAGGAAAAGACTACAGCTGCTAGACAACTGCCAGCACAGCCAACCACAGCATCAACCAGCCCAGAGGAAAAGATTACAGCGGCTAGATCGGCACATCGACCCCGCATGCCTTTTGCCTCTGGTATGCCTACGTCCCCTAGCAACGCAGAGGATGTTGGTTCCAGCTCGTTTGATCCTGTGAGGGTGCCCAATGATGCTCCTTACCCAAGTGGTTTGCCAACTCCGGCGGTGAGTATGAGAAACCACACTGACTTTTCCATGACTGACCCCTACCAGACTGACCCTAGCAGTCCCAACCTAGATCCCCCTGTAGAGTGTCCCAATTTAGGAGAGATTGAGGGCCGCAGGCAGGAGTTTAGGGAGGCTCAACTCTCTGACCCATCCCCGAAAGGCATGAGGCGCCACTCTGGCAGCGGCCTTGACAGGGTTGGGGCAGGAAGTTTGACCTGGCGGGAAGGGTTAAGGTACAGGGTAGCCAGGAAAGTGGGAGGGGATAGACCAGATAGGGAACATGTCCAGCTGGTCCCCCCAGGGAACTTTCCTGCGCAACCGGTGTCGGTTGCCAGCGAAACCCCTTTGGACAGCCACTCAGAGATAGACCATCCCCTGAAGTGCCTGACACAGAGCTTACCCTGGTCTGGAATGTCAGATGACGCCCAGACCAACTGTAAGGCTGGTGCCATGCGTTGGGAGCTGGGGCACTCCAGCGGTTGTGTTGTCTCTGGGCCTCTGCCCAAAGGAGAACCTTTACAGCCAGTTGCTGTGGACATAGCAGGTCCCTGCCTATGCTCGGTAGATCGGGGAAGACACGCAGCCTCCCTGTAGTGGATGCCACACAGGATCCAGAGGCTGGTGGTCTGGCCGCCATCACTGTGGCACAGGTAGCGGACGAGGAGGAAAGAGTAGGCCTAGGTGACAGGGTAGGTTTCCCGAGTCATAGGTCGACAGAGGAGGATTGGAGGGCAGGTCTGACAGTTAGGGCAGACAGTTGCCACATAGGAATGATGGAGGTGCAGTGCCTGGGGCACCATGTGGGAGGAGACTGGGGTAGGCCCAAACCAGAGGGGGTGGAGGCAACCAGAGGCTGTCCCCGACCCACATCACCAAGACTGGTACTGACCTTAGAACCTGTAAGGCCCTACGGACACGTTGTCATTGACTTTAGTCCTGTAGTGAACCCCTTTACAGAGATGGCTAGGAAGGGCATTCCCAAGTCAGTGGACTTTGCACCCGCTTGCGAGTTGGCATTCCAGTCATTGAAGGAGGCTCTGGTACCTGCTCCAGTGCTGATGGCGCACATTCTTGACCAGGACTGTGTTTTACGAACTACTGCGCCACTGCACGGACTGGGAGCAGTACCGAGCCAGAAAGAGCCGGATGGACAGGAGCACCCTGTGGCCTATTTGAGCAGAAAGCTGCTACCGTGGGAGGTGGGGTATGCCACAATTGAAAAGGAGTGTTTGGCTATTGTTTGGGCTGTGAAGAAGCTTCAGCCCTATTTGTATGGCCGCGATGTTACGGTGGTAACGGACCACAATCCATTACGGTGGCTCCAGCACACCATGGGGGAAAACGGCAGACTGTTGCGGTGGAGCCTTGCTCTTCAGGTTTATGACTTTCATATTATCCACAAGCAAGGCAAGGCTCATAGCAATGCGGATGGACTGTCACGTCAGGAGGAGCCTGAACCCCCACAGAACTCCCGGTAACCCCACTAAGGACTGCGGGACCAGGGACCAAATCGTTAGGACATGGGTCCCTGGTTGACCCGCTTGAATGGGGGGGGGGAGTGTGGCCGGAGAGACTCCCAGCCCATGTGGACAATGGCCGCTGCGGAACTGAAGGGGTTAACCCTCGTGCCCGCCGCCATATTAAGGGACAATGGGCGCTTGGTGTCACTGTTAAACGTACTTACGGCGCTGGGCGCGGACTGTTTAAAAGTTTGTTTAATGATGTGTTTTAACATGTCATATGTAGTGCTCTGTGCACAATTGCAGGATTGTATGTTTAACTGTATTTATTTTATATTCAAGATATGGTCACCTGTATTTTAAAGGGGAAAATGCACTTACTCTTATCAATGTCTGAATAATCATCTCCTGTCAGTAGGAAGTGGCATGCTAATGGCCCTGTCCTAGCAGAGAGGTGTGAATGACAAAACCTTTTGATGTGTAAGTACCTTAGAGAGAGATGCTAATCACGTGGGATCTCCTTATCCCATAGATAAAGTCTATGGGCTTGGAACCTGTTTGTTTCATGTAGCTGATTTAATTGATATACGAATCCTGAATGGTAGATGCAGGAAGGAAGAATATTTGTTTGGTAAATCCAATACAAACCGTATTTAAAGCTATGTGTTAAATGTATCAATGGTGAAGTGTAACCTCCCAGGTGGTAGGAATTGGAGTTTAAATTATACAAAACTTTGTCTGTGTGTGGCAGGAAAAAGGAAATAGCTTTTTTGCACTTACTGACATCCTTGTAAAATGTAATTTATTTATATTTTGTGCGATAACCTGATTGGTTGGAGAAGACAGGGAGGGCTTACCCCCCTGTGGTACTGTGTGGAAAATTGACATAAAAAGGAGGCCTGCGTGCCTCCAGTATTGTAGTTGTACCATCTTTATTCTGCTGGAACATTTTGCTGTATGCTGTTGCCCCTAGCAATAGGGAAGAGACTTTTTTAAGGCTATTATTGAGCAAATAAACATCTCATCTGCCTCAAGAAGATTGCTTCATCTTGTGACCTACAGGGTGATGCCAAACATAGCCCCGTCCTCCGGCTGTCCAGGGAAGCACCTAACGTCTCCAAGTTCCGCCTTCCGCCAGCTACCGGTAGAGGCCTAACAAGTGGCTAGTGGGGATTCGTCAACACCACACAGGTGTGGTAAGGCAGTGTGTCGGCACATACAGAGCAGAACCGTGGTTCCAAACGCCACGGCAGGTTAGGAGTTTGGTGGCGGCAGCATAAACCCGCCCACAGCGCAGTGGGTGGAGTCAGTAACAGGCGGTTACTGACGGTAAGCAGGAATCCCCTATGTGGTCAGGCCTCGTGTGACCTGACCCTCCATTCTGTGCGCAGGAGACGGGACGCGAAAGCGGCGAGTGCTTTCGTACGGGACCATCCTGTCACACCCAATGTCATAGTAGAGAGCATGTAAAATCCAAAACACAAAAGTTCAGTAAAATGACCCAAAAATCTAAATTAAAAGCGTCTGAGGAGAAGCGTAAACTTGCCAATATGCCATTTACGACACGGAGTGGCAAGGAACGGCTGAGGCCCTGGCCTATGTTCATGGCTAGTGGTTCAGCTTCACATGAGGATGGAAGCACTCATCCTCTCGCTAGAAAACTGCAGTGCCACTCCTAGATGGGCCAGGTGTTTGTGTCGGCCACTTGGGTCGCTTAGCTTAGTGACACAGCTACCTCATTGCGCCTCTTTTTTTCTTTGCATCATGTGCTGTTTGGGGACTATTTTTTTGAAGTGCCATCCTGCCTGACACTGCAATGCCACTCCTAGATGGGCCAGGTGTTTGTGTCGGCCACTTGTGTCGCTTAGCTTAGCCATCCAGCGACCTTGGTGCACCTCTTTTTCTCTTTGCATCATGTGCTGTTTGGGGACTATTTTTAAATCGACCATCCTGTCTGACACTGCAGTGCCACTCCTAGATGGGCCAGGTGTTTGTGTCGGCCACTTGGGTTGCTTAGCTTAGTCATCCAGCGACCTCGGTGCAAATTTTTAGGACTAAAAATAATATTGTGAGGTGTGAGGTATTCAGAATAGACTGAAAATGAGTGGAAATTATGGTTATTGAGGTCAATAAATACTATGGGATCAAAATGACACCCAAATTCTATGATTTAAGTTGTTTTTGAGGGGTTTTTGTAAAAAAACACCCGAATCCAAAACACACCTGAATCCGACAAAAAAATTTCCGAATCCAAAACACGGCCGCGGAACCGAATCCAAAACCAAAACACAAAACCTGAAAAATGTCCGGTGCACATCACTAATATATATATATATATATATATATATATATATATATATATATATATATATATATATATATATTTCTGATAGATAGATAGATAGATAGATAGATAGATAGATAGATAGATAGATAACTTTAATACAGATTCGTTCTTTGCTTACTAATGCCGACTCTGAGTGCCATTTCTTATATGGAGTTGTGATTTGGACTATGCTGCACCAGGGCATGCTGTTTATCAAGTGAGTGCCGGCAATATATGGATTTATGTGATTGTGCTGCCTAGCACATGTTGCAGGGCACCGGCTTTGTGTATACCGCTGTTACCCTCTAGAGACTGTGGGGCAGATTTATTAAGCTCGGTGAAGTGATAAATTGGAAGGTGATAAAGGACCAGCCAGTCAGCTCCTAACTGACATTTTTCAAACCCAGCCTGTGACATGGCAGTTAGGAGCTGACTGGCTGGTCCTTTATCACCTTCCACTTTATCACTTCACCGAGCTTAATAAATCTGCCCCTGTATTCCTCTACCCACATTGTGTTGGACATATTTATTCTGACTGTTTGGTGAACTTGCTGAGCTGATGGAGCCGGATATAGCCAGCCCAGCTCCTGTTGACCATGTTGGTGGCACTGGAGCCACCGCGACCCCTTTGGGGTAGACTTTTAGT
This sequence comes from Pseudophryne corroboree, assembly GCF_028390025.1. Lineage (NCBI taxonomy): Eukaryota > Metazoa > Chordata > Amphibia > Anura > Myobatrachidae > Pseudophryne > Pseudophryne corroboree. Next base: position 295,182,689 of record NC_086453.1, on the reverse strand, counting down.
TTCAGTAGCATTGAAGTGGAAAGAATTTTGTCTAAAGAAGTGCTATCAGTGGAGGATGTGGCGTTCAATACGGATGACATATATCGCCAGTTGTTGAGGTTAAAACGCCGTGAAATTGATTTTTTGCTACATAGCATCTCTTTATCTGATTATTACAGAGACCGGAAAATCCCTAGGGGGTTTAGGGTGAAAAATGTCCCTACAATAGGACGTAACAATCCGGACTTTGTCCGTAAATGGGTTGCCATACTCAATAAGTGTGTCTTCGACCTTATCATTTTAGTGGTGGAAGAAGCAAATAGAGAATTACACAGTACAAGACAGAAAATCGCCACCTATGAGAGGGAGCATAAGAGTACGCTGGAGGAGGACACCAGCTGCAATTGGCTGCAGAGACTGGAATCCCAGTGTGACCAATACCGTAGGGAGCTCCTGAAATTCAAAAGGAGTAAAAGGTTTGCAGTGGATGCCGACTACGATGAAAATCGTGTGTATAATTGGCTGGGTGGGGGTGGCAATCAAGGCAATTCTCTTTCCTTGTCTAAACGTAGACCATGGCAGAGGAATAGATCTAATCAACGCAATACTGATAACAGATCCAGTACTGATAGTGATTTTGTGATTTCCGAATCCGATGAGGGTAACAGGTCCGGTGCAGTCCCTTTAGGTGCAGCAAAAAAAGATACGTCAAAGACCAAAGACGACCTCCCACCCGCAGGGGTGGCCAGAACCAGAGGGACCAGAAAAGTACAAGACAAGAAGAAAATTTAATCTTCAATCTTTCGGATAGGATCCTGAGCCCGTTAGAATTACAAGTTCTGAATAGGGGTCTCAGTTTTGTACCCACAAATTTCTTTAATGAATTTAATTGGAAGCGGGATCTCCATCAGTTTTCACGCAAACTGAGACTTAAGGAACATTTTCACGGGAAGCAATTTGATAGTGGTAATCCAGTATTTTCATCATTTTTGAAAAAATCATCCAGATCCACATTTGATCCGGTTTCAAATAATCCATCTACCAGAACATTTAGCCGATTATTGGATGAATCAGTTAATAAATTTACTCAGGTACCACATCAAATTAGACCAAACTTATCTAAATCTGAGTTTAGGGCTTTACAACAACTCAAATCCTATGAAGATATTACTATTAGACCAGCCGATAAGGGGGGCGCCATAGTCGTCCAGAATCTGGGGGACTATAAGAATGAAGTAATGGTGCAACTCTCAGATCATTCTGTTTACAAGAAATTACAGAGTGACCCCACTTCTAAATTTCAGAGCGAGTTATTTGCCATCCTCAAAGAGGCAGTTCAAAGTCACAAAATTACCAGCAAGATTTGTGAAGTATTATGCGTGAAGTATCCTAGAGTCCCAGTACTCTATACGATTCCCAAATTGCATAAAGATAGCCAGAAACCCCCGGGAAGGCCTATCATCTCGGCCAGAGACTCTCTATATACGAATGTCTCCCAGCTGTTGGACTGTGTACTGCAACCCCGTCTCATGGCTCAGGACACCTTCCTCAAAGATAGTACTACTACCTTTTTGAAGCTCTCAGATGATTTCCAGGATGTCCCCCCTGGAACTCTATTGTGCTGTTTGGACATTAGTAGTTTATATACTAGTATTCCTCATGAGGGGGGTCTAGAAGCCATGAAGGGATTTATACAGTCTTATGTTCCACAGGAGGAGTTTGATCATTCCCTGTTTATGCAGTTGCTTGAGTTGACATTATGCCGGAATTATTTCATTTTTGATGGTTGTTTTTATTTGCAACTAAGGGGGTGTGCTATGGGTTCTCCCGTAGCACCCTCCTATGCAAATGTGTTTATGTTTGCGCTTGAGAGTCGGATGTTCTTCCAGAATAGCCGCTACCGGGGGAGCATCCTACTCTACAAGCGCTACATAGACGATGTGTTCCTGTTATGGACGGGTGGTCAACATGAATTTGAAAATATGATGCTGGAGATTAATGGGTTAGATACTCCAATTAAGTTTACGTATACGTCAAGTAGTACGGATGTGAACTTTTTAGATGTTCATGTGATACTATCTAACAGTCGTTTTATTACAGAGGTATACACCAAGGCGACCGACAGGAATACGCTACTAGTAGCATCTAGTCACCACCCGACGGCTTTAAAACAAGGGCTACCACTCTCCCAAATGATGCGGGTTGCTCGCATTTGCAGTAATGTCGCTACGGTTCCTTTGGAACTTGATAAAGTTGTTGATAAATTTTTGGCTCGTGGTTATGAGATGAAGTCCCTTGTGGCTCAAAAGTCTAGGGTGTTAAATATGTCTAGATCTGAATTATTAAGTCCTCGTAGTAGGAAACAAGATCAGATCCTGCCTTGGGCTAGTGACTATACAGTGGCTAGTCCGATAATTAAACAGGCCACCAAAGCTTTGTGGCCTATTGTGAGCACTGATAGTGAACTCCCAATGTTTAGGGGTAAAAGACCAGTGGCAGCCTTTAGGCGAGGTAGTAACCTCAAAGATCTTTTGGTGCATACTGACATTACAGGTCGTAATGTACCACAGACCCGGAATGTGTATAGGAAACCCTTTGGGTGTTACTCATGCAACGACTGTACTTCTTGTCGTTTTATTGTTCCATGTACTAAGTTTAAACATCCACATGTTGATAAAATGTATGATATGAGGTTTGTCCTAACCTGTAACATGTCGTTTGTGGTGTACGTGGTGGTCTGTCCTTGTGGGTTATTCTACGTAGGACAGACCACACGTAAGTTCAAGGAACGCATGAACGCGCACAGATCAGCGATACGCTTATCATTAGCAGGTAAAGAGATTGATCAACCGGTTCGCCGTCATTTCAAGCAACTTAAGCATAAATTAGAGGATATTAGATATTTTATGATTGACCATGTCCCAGAATCACTCCGAGGGGGCGACAGAGCCAAGGCTTTATTGCTTAAAGAATCCCGTTGGATTGTGAGGCTGGGTACTATTAAGCCAGGAGGTCTTAATGATAAGATAAATTGGAACAGTTTAAATTAGCTTTGGTGTTCCGTTTTTTGCTGTACGATATGCCTCCTTGCATTCGGGTGGTTGTCTGTCCATGATTATTAGTGGCACACTTGATCGAGGGTTGCATGATTAGTCCTTTGGTGGATGTATAGTCCCGGTATTTCTGTCCAATATCTGTGATTATGTTCATTTTTATACTATCCCCTTATGTGCATTGGGTTTCTCTGTAGATCGAGAATACTCGTTGTACAGTTGGAGATAGTTTCCACTAAACTGCTGCTATTGTGTGTCTTTTTAATGTCCATGTTATATGTTTGCATATCCATATGTGATGTATTTGCACTGTGATATGTTTGTATTACTCTTTGTATGTGGTGGGGGTGCAGGGCCAAGTCCCATGTTCGAGAACCCCGGGATCAGCTCAGTTAGCATCACAGTTATGTGACCGGCTATGCAGTGACAGCCGCTGGGAGGGTCGCGCGTCTTGGAACGCAGTCTTCCGGTTCCGGTGGAACGCAGGCCTGTTGTTTCCACGGCGACGTGACCACTTCCGCCGGGTGGACGTCACGCTCGTCGGGTCCCAGCTGTGGACGCTGGTTGGATCGCGGGAGGCTTGAACGGTGGTGATTGGAGACAGGGGGTTTAAATTGTGGGTAAGTTTGTCATTGTAGTATCTGTCTTATCTGCTGTAAGGTTCTGAGGACGGGGTGCTGTCCCCGAAAGTACTCAACTTTAATACAGATTCGTTCTTTGCTTACTAATGCCGACTCTGAGTGCCATTTCTTATATGGAGTTGTGAATTGGACTATGCTGCACCAGGGCATGCTGTTTATCAAGTGAGTGCCGGCAATATATGGATTTATCTATATATATATATATATATATATATATATATATATACGGCTAACAGGTACCGGCACTCCCAGGTTATTGAATGCTGCTTTGCTTGTTGCCTTCACAAAAAAATCATACATACAACGGCAGATGCGACACTCCAGACCAGGGCCGGATTAAGCCCTCGGGGGGCCCAGGGCACCCAAGACAGCTGGGCCCCCCCAACGACCACCAGCTCCCCACCCCCGCCGACCACCAGCGCTCCCCCCCCTCCCCGCTGCACGTGCTGCTCACCTCCCCCAGTCACAGGCAACGGGAGCCGCGCTGCAGCAGGGGGAGATGAGAAGACACCAGACTGCCGGGGTAGGAGGGATCCACGCTGCCGGGGGAGGAGTACGGCTGTGCATGCGGCTTCCTCCCCCCTCCTCTCGGGCAGCACGGTCGGGGACTGAGTCAAGCAATCTCCAGCCTCTGCCGCCAGCAGCATCTCTCCTGGCAGCAGCGAAGGCTGGAGATTGCTTGACTCAGTCCCTGACCGTGCTGCCCGAGAGGAGGGGGGAGGAAGCCGCATGCACAGCGTGGATCCCTCCTGCCCCAGCAACCTGTAGACAGGGGGGCCCGGGGTACTGACACCCTGGGCACCCCCTTTAATCCAGCTCTGCTCCAGACCATTATTAATCAAAGTGCAAGCATGTTAATGTCGGCACTGACATTAACATGCTTGCACTGTGATTAGTTATGGTCTGTTGTGTCGCATCTGCCACTATATACGGTATATATATACATATATAGGTCCTGGTTTGTCAGGGCAGTTTACAGTGGAAATCTTTACACTGGGTATAGAGCAGGAGATTATACATGGCATTGTGCCATGAGCATTAGTCGAAGTGGAAATTTTGAAGTGCGGGTACGGAAAAGTGAAGGTTGCAATTATGTGCGCGCCATGGGTGTGTGGCCACTCAAAAGGGGGCATGTCCTACAGTGTAGTAGGACCCCTTATACTATCTAGTACTGGTGCCCTTTTCACATTATAGCACACTGTATGAGCTGAAATTCACATTATAGCACACAGAATAAGCCGAAATTCACATTAAAGCACACAGAATGAGCCAAAATTCATATTATAGCACATAGAATGAGCCGAAATTCACATTATAGCGCACAGAATGAGCCGAAATTCACATTATGGGGGTCATTCCGAGTTGATTGCTAGCTGCTTTCGTTCGCTGCGCAGCGATCATGCAAAAAAACTGCACTTCTGCACATGCGTATGCAGCGCAATGCGCATGCGCGTCGTACTATTACAACGAACATTGTAGTTTCACACAAGGTCTAGCGAAGCTTTTCAGTCGCACTGCTGACCGCAGAGTGATTGACAGGAAGAGGGCGTTTCTGGGTGTCAACTGACCGTTTTCAGGGAGTGTACGAAAAAACGCAGGCGTGCCAGGAAAAATGCAGGCGTGGCTGGCGAACGCAGGGCGTGTTCGTGGCATCAAAACAGGAATTGAACAGTCTGAAGTGATCGCAAGCGCTGAGTAGGTCTGAAGCTACTCTGAAACTGCACAAAATAATTTTGTAGCCACTCTGCGATCCTTTCGTTCGCACTTCTGCTAAGCTAAAATACACTCCCAGTGGGAGGCAGCATAGCGTTTGCACGGCTGCTAAACACTGCTAGCGAGCGAACAACTCGGAATGACCCCCCATGCCACATGGAATGAGACAAAATTTATGGAGAGTGACAGCAGCAGTGGTGCAAGTAGAAATATTTTCTTATGGGTACTGAGTGATGGAAAAATGGCCGTGGTCATGTGTTGTGATGGGGCGTGGCCACATGCTGCTAGTGGGAGTGGCTACATTACACTAGCGGTGTGGCCACGTAACACAGCCCCTTTTTTTTGGGATTCTGGAGGCAAGGCTAAAAATATATAGTAATGCCTCCAGTATAATAGAAATATATAGTGATATCTCCAGTATAATAGAAATATAAAGTAATGCCCCCAATTTAATAACAATATATAGTAATGCCTCCATTATAACAGGAAAATACAGCCACTGTCGCACTCCCAGTGACCCTGCAAAGTGGGAGGAGCCGTCATACTGCCAAGCACCATGGTCTTGTTGTTTTGTGGCACTTATAATTGTGGCAATGGCAAAGTGTGTGGCAGGTGGTACTGCGTACCTGCTGCCAAATTCTTAAGGGTACTCCGTACCCGAGCGTACCCGCATACTTGCACCACTGGACAGCAGGGACATGGAGAGTGACAGGGAAAGTGACAGCAGGGACACAGGGACAGGGAGAGTGACAGAGGGACAGGGAAAGTGACCGCAGGGACATAGGGACAGAGAGAGTGACAGATGGAGGGACAGCAAGGGCATACAGTAGGGACTAGGGAGAGAGAAAGGTAGCAGGGTAAGATTACCTATTTAGCAGCGACGGTGCTGAGGATGCTGTGGTCTGTGATGGATGAGGAGGCTGTGTTCAGCATGGTGCGGAGGTGCAGAGAAGGACTGAGGGCGGAAAATGTGAATGAAAGAGAAATGATCAAAGGCGACAAATGGAGGACAATGTGAACAAATGAGGAAATATATGAGAAATTCAATGAAAATTAGATATATAAAATGGTTTCTACAATACGGTAAGTTTTCCAAAGAAAGTCCTCAGGTCATCGGTTTGTAGTCCAAATCTCCACAGCAGATATGTGGAAAAAATGAAACAAAAAGTCTAATGTGTAATATTGTCTGAACAAGTCTATTGCGTGGTGTCCAGAAATGGGACCCTGGTGTATGGATAAACTTGATAGAAGAAAGGATAGGGTCTCACCACCAATTCAAATACAGACTAGAGCGTACCGAAACTCACATGGCAAGAAATTAGGGAATTACATATAAAGGTATCTTTTCTGAAAATATCACAATTATTCGTATAGACACAGCGTACCCCACTTACGTGTCAGATGTGATCTTTCTGCATATAAAGATACATGAGCAACCAATTCAGTTGATTGTAGAATAAAAATTGTTCATTTTAATTAATAAAATTGAGAAATAAAATACAATAGGCAAGATGGTCAAGCGTGACACTTAAGGGTGCCTACCAGGGCATGGGGAGAAGATGAAACAAAAACTCCAATACAAGTGGGGAATCCGGAATGCCCACTGTAGTCAAAACCCTGGCGTACCTTATCAGTGAAACAGGTGACAAAAATTTGCATAAAAAGAGCAAAGGTAATGTCCAATCTCAGCTTGCACCAACGCCGTTTCGACCAAATAGGTCTTTTTCAAGGTGTGCATGCTGAGAGTGGGAATAGAGGCTATTTATGTCCATGAAACAGGAAGTAGAAACCTCAATGCATGATGGGATGTATATACAGAGCTATAGGGGTATATGCAATTGCGGTAGAATTCCGGCTGGAATTTGACCGTTTTTTAATTCGAGACAATTCGACAGTCAGACACCCTCCCGCCGGGACCTGAATTCGACATATTCAATAAAAAACGGATTTGACAGTCCCGCTGTCGAAAAACGGACCAATTGACGGATAGTGTGCGTCCTGGATTCGACTTCATGGACGGCACAAAATTGTTTAAAAACCCTGAAAAAAAATGCGTGGGGTCCCCCCTCCTAAGCATAACCAGTCTCAAGCTCTTTGAGCCGGTCCTGGTGCAAAAAATACGGGGGGGGGGGAACGTAGGGGTTCCCCGTATTTTTAACACCAGCACCGGGCTCCAATAGTCAGCAAGATAATGCCACAGCCGGGGGACACTTTTATATCGGTCCCTGCGGCCGTGGCATTAAATCACTAACTAGTCACCCCTGGCCGGGGTACCCTGGAGGAGTGGGGACCCCTTAAATCAAGGGCCTTCCCCCCTCCAGCCACCCAAGGGCCAGGGGTGAAGCCCGAGGCTGTCCCCCCCATCCAAGGGCTGCGGATGGGAGGCTGATAGCCAAGTGACAAAAAGAAAGAATATTGTTTTTGTAGCAGAACTACAAGTCCCAGCAAGCCTCCCCTGCAAGCTGGTACTTGGAGAACCACAAGTACCAGCATGCAGGGGGGAAACGGGCTCGCTGGTACCTGTAGTTCTACTGCAAAAAAATACCCAAATTAAAACAGTACACGCACACCGTGAAAGTTAATCTTTATTACATACATGCACGCCGACACACACATACTTACCTATGTTGACACGCCGACTCGGTCCACTTCTCCATGTAGAATCCATGGGGTACCTGAAAATAAAATTATACTCACAAAAATCCTGTGTAGCATCTCTTCCTCTTCTGCTTGTAATCCACGTACTTGGCAAAAAAACAAACCGGAAAACACGATCCACGCACTGAAAGGTGTCCCATGTTTACACATGGGACCCCTTTCCCCGACTGCTGAGACCCCCGTGACTCCTGTCACAGAGGGTCCCTTCAGCCAATCAGGGAGCGCCACGTCGTGGCACTCTCCTGATTGGCTGTGCACGTCTGAGCTATCAGACGGCGCATAGCACTATGCCGCTCCATTATCTGCAATAGTGGGAACTTTGCGGTGAGCGGTTGACCGCGAGTAACCTCACCGCTGACCGCAAAGTTCCCACCATTGAAGATAATGGAGCGGCATAGTGCTATGCGCCGTCTGACAGCTCAGACGTGCACAGCCAATCAGGAGAGTGCCACGACGTGGCGCTCCCTGATTGGCTGAAGGGACCCTCTGTGACAGGAGTCACGGGGGTCTCAGCAGTCGGGGGAAAGGGGTCCCATGTGTAAACATGGGACCCCTTTCAGTGCGTGGATCGTGTTTTCCGGTTTGTTTTTTTGCCAATTATGTGGATTACAAACAGAAGAGGACAGATGCTACACAGGATTTTTGTGAGTATAATTTTATTTTCAGGTACCCCATGGATTCTACATGGAGAAGTGGACCGACTGCTTGGTGTCAACATAGGTAAGTATGTGTGTGTCGGCGTGCATGTATGTAATAAAGTTTTACTTTCACGGAGTGCGTGTACTGTTTTTATTTAGGTATTTTTTTTTGCAGCAGAACTACAGGTACCAGCGTGCCCGTTTTTCCCCCGCATGCTGGTACTTGTGGTTCTCCAAGTACCAGCTTGCAGGGGAGGCTTGCTGGGACTTGTAGTTCTGCTACAAAAAACAATATTCTTTCTTTTTGTCACTTGGCTATCAGCCTCCCATCCGCAGCCCTTGGATGGGGGGACAGCCTCGGGCTTCACCCCTGGCCCTTGGGTGGCTGGAGGGGGGGACCCCTTGATTTAAGTGGTCCCCACTGGCCAGGGGTGACTAGTTAGTGATTTAATGCCACGGACGCAGGGACTGATATAAAAGTGTCCCCCGGCTGTGGCATTATCTCTCTGACTAGTGAAGCCCGGTGCTGGTGTTAAAAATACGGGGGACCCCTACGTTTTTTGTCCCCCGTATTTTTGGCACCAGGACCGGATGCAGAGCCCGGTGCTGGTTGTGAAAATACGGGGGATCCCCTGTCATTTTTTTTCACGTATTTTTACAACCAGGACCGGCTAAAAGAGCCCGAGGCTGGTTATGCTTAGGAGGGGGGACCCCACACATTTTTTTCAGGGTTTTTTTTACACATTCCCACCCCTTCCCACTGAAAAACATGCCCTGATCTCTCCATATTATTTTAGTCAGTAAAAAAAAAAAATATTCTTTTAAAAAATATATAAATAATACTTGTGGCTCCTAATAGACAAACCAAGTACATAATTCCTTCTAATATAAATAGATATGCTATTAGCAATAAAAAAAACACACACAAAAACATGTTTTTAAAAAAATGTATTAGATCCCGCCAGCAAAATGAGGCGGACTGAAATTGACGAAATGACTGTCGAAAAGCACTGTTGTCGAATCGACATTCTTCAATTGAATATACTTTTGTCAAAAAGCTGCATTTTTACCATTGCAGACATGTCGAATTTGGCAACTGTCGAATTGCAAAAAGTCGAATTTGAAACTGCCATTTTTTTAGTCGAAAAGTACTGTATTGCATTGTCGATTCATTTTTTTTGTGTCGAAAATGCCCCGTTTTTCAACATTTACGGCAATTCGAATGCAATTGCATATACCCCATAGCATCTTGGAGAGATATGAACAAAAAAACACTGTTTTTAACCACTGAATATTGATCTACATGTGTTACAATATAATAGGTGGAATGATCAAACATAGATACATTTTGAAACATGCAGTCCACAGTGCGTTCCACCTAACCGGAAGTGTGTCCTGTGTTCCACTAAACAGCGGAATCACAGGGCACATAAACATACAATGTTTTTGTCACCACTGAAAACTAAACAATATGGAACTTAAAAGAAGTCCTTCACTTGTCCTATCCGTGGTGTAAAAATGATAATAATAGTGCAGAGATATTAACGCACTGGACCGGAAGTACATGCAGTCCATAGTGCATTCCACCTGACCGGAAGTGCATCCTACGCTCCACTGGAATGGGGAACACAGGGCGCACACGCATCAGATGTTTGTGCCGCTGCTGGAAGGAGAAAAGCTACATGGGGGATTGAATACATTATACTAGGAACTGATTTACCCCATTACTAATGTGATAAAACAATGTGGTATTCCAACTAGAGATGAGCGGGTTCGGTTTCTCTGAATCCGAACCCGCCAGAACTTCATGTTTTTTTTCACGGGTCCGAGCGACTCGGATCTTCCCGCCTTGCTCGGTTAACCCGAGCGCGCCCGAACGTCATCATGACGCTGTCGGATTCTCGCGAGGCTCGGATTCTATCGCGAGACTCGGATTCTATATAAGGAGCCGCGCGTCGCCGCCATTTTCACACGTGCATTGAGATTGATAGGGAGAGGACGTGGCTGGCGTCCTCTCCGTTTAGAATAGATTAGAGAGACACTTGATTTACTAATTTTGGGGAGCATTAGGAGTACTCAGTACAGTGCAGAGTTTTGCTGATAGTGACCAGTGACCACCAGTTTTATTTATAATCCGTTCTCTGCCTGAAAAAAGCGATACACAGCACACAGTGACTCAGTCACATACCATATCTGTGTGCACTGCTCAGGCTCAGGCCAGTGTGCTGCATCATCTATTATCTATATATAATATTATATATATCTGTCTGACTGCTCAGCTCACACAGCTTATAATTGTGGGGGAGACTGGGGAGCACTACTGCAGTGCCAGTTATAGGTTATAGCAGGAGCCAGGAGTACATAATATATTATATAGTGAGTGACCACCAGACACACAGTGCAGTTTATTTAATATATCCGTTCTCTGCCTGAAAAAAGCGATACACACAGTGACTCAGTCAGTCACATACCATATCTGTGTGCACTGCTCAGGCTCAGGCCAGTGTGCTGCATCATCTATATATATTATATATCTGTCTGACTGCTCAGCTCACACAGCTTATAATTGTGGGGGAGACTGGGGAGCACTACTGCAGTGCCAGTTATAGGTTATAGCAGGAGCCAGGAGTACATAATATTATATTAAAATTAAACAGTGCACACTTTTGCTGCAGGAGTGCCATTGCCAGTGTGACTAGTGACCAGTGACCTGACCACCAGTATATATAATATTAGTAGTATACTATCTCTTTATCAACCAGTCTATATTAGCAGCAGACACAGTACAGTGCGGTAGTTCACGGCTGTGGCTACCTCTGTGTCGGCACTCGGCAGCCCGTCCATAATTGTATATACCACCTAACCGTGGTTTTTTTTTCTTTCTTTATACATACATACTAGTTACGAGTATACTATCTCTTTATCAACCAGTCTATATATTAGCAGCAGACACAGTACAGTGCGGTAGTTCACGGCTGTGGCTACCTCTGTGTCGGCACTCGGCAGCCCGTCCATAATTGTATATACCACCTAACCGTGGTTTTTTTTTCTTTCTTTATACATACATACTAGTTACGAGTATACTATCTCTTTATCAACCTGTCTATATATTAGCAGCAGACACAGTACAGTGCGGTAGTTCACGGCTGTGGCTACCTCTGTGTCGGCACTCGGCAGCCCGTCCATAATTGTATATACCACCTAACCGTGGTTTTTTTTTCTTTCTTTATACATACATACTAGTTACGAGTATACTATCTCTTTATCAACCAGTCTATATATTAGCAGCAGACACAGTACAGTGCGGTAGTTCACGGCTGTGGCTACCTCTGTGTCGGCACTCGGCAGCCCGTCCATAATTGTATATACCACCTAACCGTGGTTTTTTTTTCTTTCTTTATACATACATACTAGTTACGAGTATACTATCTCTTTATCAACCAGTCTATATATTAGCAGCAGACACAGTACAGTGCGGTAGTTCACGGCTGTGGCTACCTCTGTGTCGGCACTCGGCAGCCCGTCCATAATTGTATATACCACCTAACCGTGGTTTTTTTTCCTTTCTTTATACATACATACTAGTTACGAGTATACTATCTCTTTATCAACCAGTCTATATTAGCAGCAGACACAGTACAGTGCGGTAGTTCACGGCTGTGGCTACCTCTGTGTCGGCACTCGGCAGCCCGTCCATAATTGTATATACCACCTAACCGTGGTTTTTTTTTCTTTCTTTATACATACATACTAGTTACGAGTATACTATCTCTTTATCAACCAGTCTATATATTAGCAGCAGACACAGTACAGTGCGGTAGTTCACGGCTGTGGCTACCTCTGTGTCGGCACTCGGCAGCCCGTCCATAATTGTATATACCACCTAACCGTGGTTTTTTTTTCTTTCTTTATACATACATACTAGTTACGAGTATACTATCTCTTTATCAACCAGTCTATATATTAGCAGCAGACACAGTACAGTGCGGTAGTTCACGGCTGTGGCTACCTCTGTGTCGGCACTCGGCAGCCCGTCCATAATTGTATACTAGTATCCAATCCATCCATCTCCATTGTTTACCTGAGGTGCCTTTTAGTTGTGCCTATTAAAATATGGAGAACAAAAATGTTGAGGTTCCAAAATTAGGGAAAGATCAAGATCCACTTCCACCTCGTGCTGAAGCTGCTGCCACTAGTCATGGCCGAGACGATGAAATGCCAGCAACGTCGTCTGCCAAGGCCGATGCCCAATGTCATAGTACAGAGCATGTCAAATCCAAAACACCAAATATCAGTAAAAAAAGGACTCCAAAACCTAAAATAAAATTGTCGGAGGAGAAGCGTAAACTTGCCAATATGCCATTTACCACACGGAGTGGCAAGGAACGGCTGAGGCCCTGGCCTATGTTCATGGCTAGTGGTTCAGCTTCACATGAGGATGGAAGCACTCAGCCTCTCGCTAGAAAAATGAAAAGACTCAAGCTGGCAAAAGCAGCACAGCAAAGAACTGTGCATTCTTCGAAATCCCAAATCCCAAATCCACAAGGAGAGTCCAATTGTGTCCCAACACTGGACGTGAAGAGCATGCGCCTTCCACCATTTGCACGCCCCCTGCAAGTGCTGGAAGGAGCACCCGCAGTCCAGTTCCTGATAGTCAGATTGAAGATGTCAGTGTTGAAGTACACCAGGATGAGGAGGATATGGGTGTTGCTGGCGCTGGGGAGGAAATTGACCAGGAGGATTCTGATGGTGAGGTGGTTTGTTTAAGTCAGGCACCCGGGGAGACACCTGTTGTCCGTGGGAGGAATATGGCCGTTGACATGCCAGGTGAAAATACCAAAAAAATCAGCTCTTCGGTGTGGAGGTATTTCACCAGAAATGCGGACAACAGGTGTCAAGCCGTGTGTTCCCTTTGTCAAGCTGTAATAAGTAGGGGTAAGGACGTTAACCACCTCGGAACATCCTCCCTTATACGTCACCTGCAGCGCATTCATAATAAGTCAGTGACAAGTTCAAAAACTTTGGGTGACAGCGGAAGCAGTCCACTGACCAGTAAATCCCTTCCTCTTGTAACCAAGCTCACGCAAACCACCCCACCAACTCCCTCAGTGTCAATTTCCTCCTTCCCCAGGAATGCCAATAGTCCTGCAGGCCATGTCACTGGCAATTCTGACGAGTCCTCTCCTGCCTGGGATTCCTCCGATGCATCCTTGCGTGTAACGCCTACTGCTGCTGGCGCTGCTGTTGTTGCCGCTGGGAGTCGATGGTCATCCCAGAGGGGAAGTCGTAAGCCCACTTGTACTACTTCCAGTAAGCAATTGACTGTTCAACAGTCCTTTGCGAGGAAGATGAAATATCACAGCAGTCATCCTACTGCAAAGCGGATAACTGAGTCCTTGACAACTATGTTGGTGTTAGACGTGCGTCCGGTATCCGCCGTTAGTTCACAGGGAACTAGACAATTTATTGAGGCAGTGTGCCCCCGTTACCAAATACCATCTAGGTTCCACTTCTCTAGGCAGGCGATACCGAGAATGTACACGGACGTCAGAAAAAGACTCACCAGTGTCCTAAAAAATGCAGTTGTACCCAATGTCCACTTAACCACGGACATGTGGACAAGTGGAGCAGGGCAGGGTCAGGACTATATGACTGTGACAGCCCACTGGGTAGATGTATGGACTCCCGCCGCAAGAACAGCAGCGGCGGCACCAGTAGCAGCATCTCGCAAACGCCAACTCTTTCCTAGGCAGGCTACGCTTTGTATCACCGCTTTCCAGAATACGCACACAGCTGAAAACCTCTTACGGCAACTGAGGAAGATCATCGCGGAATGGCTTACCCCAATTGGACTCTCCTGTGGATTTGTGGCATCGGACAACGCCAGCAATATTGTGTGTGCATTAAATATGGGCAAATTCCAGCACGTCCCATGTTTTGCACATACCTTGAATTTGGTAGTGCAGAATTTTTTAAAAAACGACAGGGGCGTGCAAGAGATGCTGTCGGTGGCCAGAAAAATTGCGGGACACTTTCGGCGTACAGGCACCACGTACAGAAGACTGGAGCACCACCAAAAACTACTGAACCTGCCCTGCCATCATCTGAAGCAAGAAGTGGTAACGAGGTGGAATTCAACCCTCTATATGCTTCAGAGGTTGGAGGAGCAGCAAAAGGCCATTCAAGCCTATACAATTGAGCACGATATAGTAGGTGGAATGCACCTGTCTCAAGTGCAGTGGAGAATGATTTCAACGTTGTGCAAGGTTCTGATGCCCTTTGAACTTGCCACACGTGAAGTCAGTTCAGACACTGCCAGCCTGAGTCAGGTCATTCCCCTCATCAGGCTTTTGCAGAAGAAGCTGGAGGCATTGAAGAAGGAGCTAAAAGGGAGCGATTCCGCTAGGCATGTGGGACTTGTGGATGCAGCCCTTAATTCGCTTAACAAGGATTCACGGGTGGTCAATCTGTTGAAATCAGAGCACTACATTTTTGCCACCGTGCTCGATCCTAGATTTAAAGCCTACCTTGGATCTCTCTTTCCGGCAGACACAGGTCTGCTGGGGTTGAAAGACCTGCTGGTGACAAAATTGTCAAGTCAAGCGGAACGCGACCTGTCAACATCTCCTCCTTCACATTCTCCCGCAACTGGGGGTGCGAGGAAAAGGCTCAGAATTCCGAGCCCACCCGCTGGCGGTGATGCAGGGCAGTCTGGAGCGACTGCTGATGCTGACATCTGGTCCGGACTGAAGGACCTGACAACGATTACGGACATGTCGTCTACTGTCACTGCATATGATTCTCTCAACATTGATAGAATGGTGGAGGATTATATGAGTGACCGCATCCAAGTAGGCACGTCACACAGTCCGTACTTATACTGGCAGGAAAAAGAGGCAATTTGGAGGCCCTTGCACAAACTGGCTTTATTCTACCTAAGTTGCCCTCCCACAAGTGTGTACTCCGAAAGAGTGTTTAGTGCCGCCGCTCACCTTGTCAGCAATCGGCGTACGAGGTTACATCCAGAAAATGTGGAGAAGATGATATTCATTAAAATGAATTATAATCAATTCCTCCGCGGAGACATTGACCAGCAGCAATTGCCTCCACAAAGTACACAGGGAGCTGAGATGGTGGATTCCAGTGGGGACGAATTGATAATCTGTGAGGAGGGGGATGTACACGGTGATATATCGGAGGGTGAAGATGAGGTGGACATCTTGCCTCTGTAGAGCCAGTTTGTGCAAGGAGAGATTAATTGCTTCTTTTTTGGGGGGGGTCCAAACCAACCCGTCATATCAGTCACAGTCGTGTGGCAGACCCTGTCACTGAAATGATGGGTTGGTTAAAGTGTGCATGTCCTGTTTTGTTTATACAACATAAGGGTGGGTGGGAGGGCCCAAGGACAATTCCATCTTGCACCTCTTTTTTCTTTTCTTTTTCTTTGCATCATGTGCTGATTGGGGAGGGTTTTTTGGAAGGGACATCCTGCGTGACACTGCAGTGCCACTCCTAGATGGGCCCGGTGTTTGTGTCGGCCACTAGGGTCGCTAATCTTACTCACACAGTCAGCTACCTCATTGCGCCTCTTTTTTTCTTTGCGTCATGTGCTGTTTGGGGAGGGTTTTTTGGAAGGGACATCCTGCGTGACACTGCAGTGCCACTCCTAGATGGGCCCGGTGTTTGTGTCGGCCACTAGGGTCGCTAATCTTACTCACACAGCTACCTCATTGCGCCTCTTTTTTTCTTTGCGTCATGTGCTGTTTGGGGAGGGTTTTTTGGAAGGGACATCCTGCGTGACACTGCAGTGCCACTCCTAGATGGGCCCGTAGGCGTAGGATGCACTTCCGGTCAGGTGGAATGCACTATGGACTGCATGTACTTCCGGTCCAGTGCGTTAATATCTCTGCACTATTATTATCATCATTTTTACACCACGGATAGGACAAGTGAAGGACTTCTTTTAAGTTCCATGTTGTTTAGTTTTTAGTGGTGACAAAAACATTGTATGTTTATGTGCCCTGTGATTCCGCTGTTTAGTGGAATACAGGACACACTTCCGGTTAGGTGGAACGCACCGTGGACCGCATGTACTTCCGGCCCGGCGCGATTTAGCTCTGTACTACTGTTTCAAAATGTATCTATGTTTGATCATTCCACCTATTATATTGTAACACATGTACATCAATATTCAGTGGTTAAAAACAGTGTTATTTTGTTCATATCTCTCCAAAATGCTATAGCTCTATATATGGGTATGGTTCGTTTTATCGACAGTATCTAGGTCGACAATGTTTAGGTCGACCACTATAGGTTGACAGTCACTAGGTCGACATGGATGGAAGGTCGACAGGGTTTCTAGGTCGACATGTGCTAGGTCGACAGGTCTAAAGGTCGACATGAGAAAAAAAAATTTGGTGTCGTTTTCTTCGTAGAGTGACCGGGATCCCAAATTAGTGCACCGCGTCCCCTTGCATGGCTCGCTTCGCTTGCCATGCTTCGGGCATGGTGCCTTCGCTCCGCTACCGCTTCACTCGGCACACTTTACCGTTCCAATCGTAGTCCACGTGGATCGTTAAGTATGAAAAAATTAAAAAAAATTAAAATGTGAAAAACTCATGTCGACCTTTAGACCTAGCACATGTCGACCTAGAAACCCTGTCGACCTTCCATCCATGTCGACCTAGTGACTGTCGACCTATAGTGGTCGACCTAAACATTGTCGACCTAGACACTGTCGATCTTCAGACCAGATCCCCTATATATACATCCCATCATGCATTGTGGTTTCTACTTCCTGTTTCATGGACATAAATAGCCTCTATTCCCACTCTCAGCATGCACACCTTCAAAAAGACCTATTGGTCGAAACGGCGTTAGTGCAAGATTGGACATTACCTTTGCTCTTTTTATGCAAGTTTTTGTCACCTGTTTCACTGATAAGGTACGCCAGGGTTTTGAATACAGTGGGCATTCTGGATTCCCCACTTGTATTGGAGTTTTTGTTTCATCTTCTCCTCATGCCCTGGTAGGCACCCTTAAGTGTCACGCTTGACCATCTTGCCTATTGTATTTTGTTTCTCAATTTTATTAATTAAAATGAACAATTTTTATTCTACAATCAACTGAATTGGTTGCTCATGTATCTTTATATGCAGAAAGATCACATCTGACACGTGAGTGGGGTACGCTGTGTCTATACGAATAATTGTGATATTTTCAGAAAAGATACCTTTATATGTAATTCCCTAATTTCTTGCCATGTGAGTTTCGGTACGCTCTAGTCTGTATTTGGATTGGTGGTGAGACCCTATCCTTTCTTCTATCAAGTTTATCCATACACCAGGGTCCCATTTCTGGACACCACGCAATAGACTTGTTCAGACAATATTACACATTGGACTTTTTGTTTCATTTTTTTCACATATCTGCTGTGGACATTTGGACTACAAACCGATGACCTGAGGACTTTCTTTGGAAAACTTACCGTATTGTAGAAACCATTTTATTTATCCAATTTTCATTGAATTTCTCATATATTTCCTCATTTGTTCACATTGTCCTCCATTTGTCGCCTTTGATCATTTCTCTTTCATTCACATTTTCCACATTTCCAATACCTGGTTGGGAAGTATTAAGGGATCTGATTGGGCTGACTAGATTTAGTGTGCCAGAGTTCACCTTTCTCTCCTCAAATTCCATAAGGACTGAGGGTGGCTGAGGGCGGTGGCGGTGTAGTGTAGGAGGAGGCAGAAGGGACATGGTGACACACACACTGGGGCCTGGGAGGGGGGTATGGTAATACACATAATTCTGACTGGGGGGAGCATGGTGACTGACACATACACACTGGGACCAGGGGGGACGGACATGGTGACACACACACACACACACACACACACACACACACTGGATCCTGGGCATTGGGGACATGGTGATACAAACAAACTCAGTCCTGGGTGTTGGGGACATGGTGACACACACACTGGGTCCTAGAGGGGTGAGGCAATGACATGGTAACACTCACAAAAACTGGCATACCGGGGCCTGGGAGGGTGGCATGTACTGGGGGGGGGGGGGCATGGTGACACACACACACACACACTGGGTCCTAGAGGAGGGGAGGGGTGACATAGTAACACTCACACATAGACACTGAAGCCTGGGGGCTTGGTTATACAGACTAGGGTCTGTGGGGGACATTGTGGCATGCATACTTTGACCTGGGGAAGGGAGAGGAGAAAGAAGTACAGTATTAGGAAGCTGGGGCAGAGTAGCTCTGTAATGAGAATGAGCTCATTAGAGGTAGTGCGTGCAGAGAAGGCTTAAGGTCAGCTTGGTGCACACCGATCCCTCCACTTCCCACTGCTGTTGCTGCTAGTTGTGTCCTGTACACATGGTGTGGGCGCAGGCAGCAATAGGACGTCTGGGGGGAGAGTACTACCTGTGCGGCGGCAGATGAGATGTCTTTTGAGTGGGCAGCACTTCAAACTGCCGGCCCGGCTGCCAATGGGGAGGAGAGTGGGAGCCAGAGGGACCCCACATAAGAGCTGCCAGTGCCGCTACCAAAGGGGAGTAGAGGAGCCGGAGGGACCCCCACATAGGAGCTGCTGGTGCCGCTGCTAAAGGGGAGGAGGGAGGGAGCCGGAGGGACCCCACATAAGAACTGCCAGTGCCGCTACCAAAGGGGAGATGGGAAGCCGGAGGGACCCCACATAGGAGATGCTGGTGCCGCTGTCAAAGGGGAGGAGGGAGGGAGCCGGAGGGACCCCACATAGAAGCTGCCTGCGCCGCTGCCAAAGGGGAGAAGGGGAGCCGGAGGGACCCCACAGGAGCTGCTGGTGCCGCTGCCAAAGGGGAGGAGGGAGTGAGCCGGAGGGACCCCATATAGGAGCTGCCTATGCCGCTGCCTGTGCAGCGGCAGTCAGCAGCAACAGCAGGATAGCAGAGCGTGGAGAGCTCCTCTTCAGCACGGCGTCTCCCTGCTTTGTAGAATCTGCTGAGCGCGTTCTGCCGGCTCTGTCTACAGTGTCAGACTCTGCTAATTAAAAAAATTAAAAAAAACTTCTGGGTCTGTGGAGAAGTACCGGTATGCCATACAGCCGCATACCGGCCCACTTCAACCACTGGCCATGAGAGTAATGAATGAACATCTCCTTCCATCAAGTGCAGATCAAAAGACTTTACATAGAACATTACATCACAGAATTTAAACAATTATCAACCTGTACCTTAACTCTTGAACTGCAGCTCAGCCAGTTCCACGGTCAGCCATGCACTGAGCGACATCACATATACGTAGTGGTAGGAAGATCAGATTCGGAACAGTCAGTAGAGGAGGACAGATTGGAACATCACAGAGAGGGCCATGACTTCCGAACACAAGTCTGAGATTTCCGGACTGTCTGGTGGTAAACCTACACCAGTGGCAGTAACGCTGACACAGCATGGGGGTCAGAGGTGGTAGTCCTGGGCAATGTCGGACTACTCTGCTGGGGTACCTACCTGAGAAGGTACCTGGACTAGCTCAAGTGTAGTAAAGCTGATCAGATCATAGTGTAGTCCAACTTTAGCCTGTTAGCAGGAGTTCAGGCCCCACACTTGCACAAGCGCCGTTCCCTTTGCACAATCAAATTGGTGGACTGGAGTAGCCAAGTATTTCAATATATTTTACTAAGGAGCCTGGGGATGCCATATATAGGCCTGCTTGGCCACCAGAAATATGCCGACATTCTAAAATGTTGACATCTTATCACTGCCTACATGATGAATGTTGAAATGACCATCGTCAACATTTTGACCATGTTGACATGATAAATGTTGAAATTATGATTGTCAGCATATCATACCTGATCCTAAAAAAACAATTTGATAATTTTGTTCAAAACATAGTTTTCTGACAAAATTAAATGGGACATCAAAGTCCTCCTTGACAACGCCAGCTATATGGATAATTAGGAATACCAGAGCATCAATTAATCTATTTAATACTAGAATTTTCTGTCTGCCAAAAGAAAACAGAATCCCGGGATCCGGTATACATGTAAAACAGAAATAGTTTGATTTAAATCTCGTAAGTGCTTAGATTATCCTCAGTTCCAGTAAAGTAGGAGCCAATAAAATGTGTAAATAACATTATTCAGGCCAGGCTTTCCTTTCTCCTAAACGAGATATGAATTTATGGAGGGCACACAAAGGTGAACTGTGAAAATTGTATTAATTTAGCCTAATCGCTCATTATAGATGTTGTTAAAGAACACGATGCTTTGTTAATCATAAATGAAAAGATGTTATTACATATGGAAATGAGTTTGAATTACTTTATTAAGGGAGGCCGCCTGCAGGTGATACTATTACATTCCCTTGAAGTACCGAGACTATACACCTCTAGCTTGACCTGAAAATCTCCCGCTGCTTCTATCCTCACGTCCTCGCATATGATGCCAGTCACAGGAAACTACTCACAAATGCAAAAAAATAGCACATTAAATATGGTTCCTGTCCACTTAAATGTTTCCTATTTGTTAAGGAAATTAACAAATGTGTGTAGTTTAATGAAGAGATAGGAAAATCCCATAGTCAGTAGAACAAGCACAGTAATCACTAAAGAATACTCAATTAACAGTGCTTTATAGGCTACTGTGATGCTGACTTATTAAAGAAGAGACATTCAGTTTACATAAATGCTTAAAAAAACTAAAATTGTGATATTTAATTATACACATGTAAAAAAAATACTAAAATTAAATTTTCCTTAAATGTAGCTTTAATCAGTTGGTACTAGGAAAAGATGGTGAGATTGGTTAAGATGTTTTCTGAAGTCATTGCAGCAACTTGCAACATCGTAATTGTCAACACTCCTTCATTTCAAGGCACAGTCCGAGGTTTCGAATCCAACTTTAAACAGAACAAAAAATCTACAATGCAAAGATCATTGGAGGTCATTCCGAGTCGTTCGCTCGGAAAATTTCTTCCCATCGCAGCGTTTTTTCCGCTTAGTGCGCATGCGCAATGTCCGCACTGCGACTGCGCCAAGTAAATTTGCTATGAAGTTTGGATTTTTACTCACGGCTTTTTCTTTGCTCAGGCGATCGTAGTGTGATTGACAGGAAATGGGTGTTACTGGGCGGAAACAGGCCATTTTATGGGCGTGTGGGGAAAAACGCTACCGTTTCCGGAAAAAACGCGGGAGTGGCTGGAGAAACGGAGGAGTGTCTGGGCGAACGCTGGGTGTGTTTGTTACGTCAAACCAGGAACGATAAGCACTGAACTGATCGCAGATGCCGAGTAAGTCTGAAGCTGCTCTGAAACTGCTACGAGATGTGTAATCGCAATATTGCGAATCTTTCGTTCGCAATTTTAAGAAGCTAAGATTCACTCCCAGTAGGCGGCGGCTTAGCGTGTGCAATACTGCTAAAATCGCCTTGCGAGCGAACAACTCGGAATGAGGGCCACTATGTTTGACGGACAGACAACAGATTGGATGTGGCATGCAAGGGAACCTGAAATAAAGATTAAACATACTTTAGGTGGAGATCCTTTCACATACTTGCATTTAAAGATACCTAATAAAAGTTCATATTTAACACCAGCGTATGCTTGTGGCTTCACTTGCGTGGATGTCTATTAGTGCTCGGCGGAAATCATTTTACAAAGACAGTAGTGCCATCTACTATTGTGATGTATATTTTATATTGTACACATTGATCACAAAATGTCTTTGTAAACAATATTTGCAGTTTTTCTTTTAGGGATTAACACTAAAAGATGCTTGGAGCTACTAACTCATGAGCAAGCCACAGAAAAGCTGCCCATGGGAGAAGCAGCTGGTCCTGAGATCTATGGTGGTAATTCAGACCTGATCGTAGCAGCAAATTTGGTAGCAGTTGGGCAAAACCATTAGGTCTACTTCCATGAATTACCCGGGCTGGTTTTGCATCCCAATCGGCCCCTGATTAGACCTATAGGGTACCCAATATATCTGGGGAACGTATCACCAATGGCTAATAGTATGGTTTTTAGCTGACCTCATAAAACTACACTCAACTAAACAAAAGTTTTAGGTGTTTTTGTAGTGCAATTTTGTATGTGATGCATTTCAATGTATTAGATTATCAACAGAAAGAAAATCTGAACATTTTTTTATAACAATTATGGGGTATATTCAATTAAAGTCGGATCCATTCCGACATATATTTGTCGGAATGGATCCGACAACCCCTATTCAATCCCATCTTTAATTCAACTTTTTCAAATCGAATTAATGATGGGGCGCAGAGGAGGAGAAGGGGGGCAAGCTGCTGGGGGACAGCCGGCGGGCATACAGGGAGATTAGCGCTACATTAGCGCTGCAGCTGGATGTCACTCAGCCGCCCGACCTCACGGCAGCTTCCACCCGGCTCCAGCAGCGCTGATCTCCCTGTATGCCTGCCGGCTGTCCCCCCGTCTCCCTGCGGCTCCCCCCCCCCCCTCGCCTCCTCTGGGTCCGCATCTCAGTCCGACATCATTTTGATGTTGGACTGAGATGGTCGAAAAGGGGGCCAAAACCTGTCGGATTTGGCCCCGTTTTTGACAAAAACACGTGGATCGGCAGCTATTCCGCCGATCCACGTGCTTTTCGACAAGTCGGATTTATCGACTTGTCGAAAAATTTTGCTAAATATTGAATAGGTCGAATCAGGATTCGACCGTAAAAAGTCGAAAACTGCTTTTTTTTCCGACAGACGGCAGTTTTCGACCTCAATTGAATATACCCCAATGAATCCATTTCCTTTTGTTGTAAATTCACATTAACGACCCACATCACATCATTTGGTGTAACAGTGTGTATGACGCAATACCTGCAAACTTTCTAAAGCCCGAGAAAAGCACTGAACAAAATTTACATTGAATCAAATATGTTCTTTATACGTCTGTGCCCTGTAGCCTAGAAGATGGCTTTCCATTTCATAGCACTACATAATTCCCTGCCATGTCTAATAGAAGATATACCCACAGGTAGCTGGCTGAGAAACCCTGAGGCCAAGGTGAGGCTGCACTGTAATTGTCTATGTAATATTATTCAGCTGAATTTCCTCACACAAGGTCGGATGCTGTCCCTACAGATACGGTTCAAAGCACCAGTGACTACAACTTTATTAAGGGCATAAACTTGTCCTTTTTCTAACAAAAACAATATTAAAAAAAATATAAATATTTGATGCCTCAACATTTATTGTATTCAGAGAAAAGCGAGCACATTATAGCAAGCAACCCTCATATGGGAACTTTAGCAGCTAAATATTAGGACAGTAAAATGGGCCTTTAATCTATTCCCACAATGGAGGTAGCCATATTATTAACTGATTTAATATTCATGAGCCTACAGCCTGTCAGTTGCTTAGAAACTAGTGCCATCACTGAGGCATTTCATAACCAATATTACCAAGTGGTAGGCTGCATTCTTTTAACATGGCATAGGCCACAAAATGGCTGTCTTCATTATATGGAGGCAAGAGGCACTTTAATGTATGGGTTTCTGCTTGACTATCCTTATCTGTGTTACTTTGGTATTTGCGGGTATGTAAAGGTCATTCATTCCAATTTTTGTATTCACGGGCTGCTGGGAAAATCTGCTGGTATGGTTGTGCTGCTTTTGCATAATGTACATAGTAGAGATGAGCGTGTCCGGTTTTAAATACGAGGCGTGATCCAAGTCCGGCTTGGAGTTTCCTGCCTTACTCATATCCCAAATCGAGGCCGAATGTCATCATCCCGCTGTCGGATTCTCTTAGGTTTTGGATTCTATAAAGGTCCCCAGTGATCAGCGCCATCTTCACTCCGACTGTGGAGAGTGTACTGGATAGACGTGTCCGTCTCAGTACTGTGTTGTCTAGCGTGGGGCGTGTGCTCTGTCTGCTGTATCAGTCCAGGGATGCCCTGTCTGTATATCAGTCCAGGGGTGCTCTGTCTGCTGTATCTGAACTGGGTGATTTGTTCGTCCATTCAGGGGCTCCGCCCCAGTGTAATATTGAAATAATAAAAGCTAAAAACAAAAAAACTAAAAATATAATTATAAAAAATGTTTTTGTTTGTGCTGTATTTATTTTCATAAATACTGTGACACTGCCGTCAGACCGCTGTATATTATTATTTCGTACTCGTACACGTATTGTGCAACACTGTTGGTGAAGGTCAACCACAGTATTCAATTAGTATTTCTGACACGCACACGTATTCTGTGATGCTGTGGGTTAAGGTGGTACCACAATAATATATTTTATTTCCTACTCATACACGTATAGTGTAACACTGTTGGTGAAGGTCAACCGCAGTGTTCAATTACTATTTACGACTCATACAAGTATTGTGCGACACTGTTGGTGAAATAAAATTGCAGTGTTTGAGTATTATTGGCATAGATGGCTTAAATCTGGGCATGTAAAAAATTGTTTTGTGGGGGCCAAAACAAACCAATCATTTTAGCCACAAGTGACAGACCCTGTCACTGAAATTATTGTTTTGTTAAACTGTTCATGTACTGTTTAATATATACAACTTGCACCTCTTTTCTTTGCATTATGTTCGGTTTGAGCATTGCTGACTGTCTTCTTGTTTAGATGACAAACATTTGTATAGTTTATTAAACTGCCACCCTGTCTGCCACTGCAGTGCCATTCTATTTCCTAGATGTGCCATGTTGGAAGTTTAAGGTGGTCAAATTGACTGGAAATTAGTGGAAATTAATGGCCCTCATTCGGAGTTGATCGGTCGCTAGGCGAATTTAGCAGAGTTACACACGCTAAGCCTACGCCTACTGGGAATGTATCTTAGCTTCTTAAAATTGCGACCGATGTATTCGCAATATTGCGATTACAAACTACTTTGCAGTTTCTGAGTAGCTTCAACCTTACTCTGCCTGTGCGATCAGTTCAGTGCCTGTCGTTCCTGGTTTGACGTCACAAACACACCCAGCGTTCGCCCAACCACTCCCCCGTTTCTCCGGCCACTCCTGCGTTTTTTCCGGAAACGGTAGCGTTTTCAGCCACACGCCCCTAAAACGCCGTGTTTCCGCCCAGTAACACCCATTTCCTGTCAATCACACTACGATCGCCGGAGCGAAGAAAAAGCCGTGAGTAAAAATACTTTCTTCATAGCAAAGATACTTGGCGCAGTCGCAGTGCGAACATTGCGCATGCGCACTAAGCGGAATTTCACTGCGATGCGATGAAAAAGAACGAGCGAACGACTCGGAATGAGGGCCAATGTTACTGAGGTTAATAACACTGTAGGAACAAAAACATTCCCAAATTATGACATTTTAGCTGTTTTTATGATTCTTTAAAAAAAAATACAGATCCAAAACTCGCAATGGCATTAGAGTAAAAACAAATACATAACCAAAACACGAAGGAGATACAGATCCAAAACAAGGACCCAAAACTCGAGAATTGGGCCATCTCTAGTACATAGGTAGTTGGTGATGTAGGTTCCAACTTCCAATGCATTTCGGCCATGGTTCCCCGTTAAAGGGTGTGCATGCCCCTTTAAGAAATGACTTACAAGTCCACAGCAGGACAAGGGGAGAGCTTTGCAGGGACCCTGGTCTGATCACATGGTCTGGATGTGGACCACTGATTAGGCAGTGGCAGTCTGGGTAAAGGAGAGACTTGTGGGAAGAAGAAGAAGGAGTTGTATGAGAGACAGGAGCTGCCGGGATGCATGCTGTACATGGCAAAGTGGGAGCTGAAGACAAGTGCCTGCCGCAGGACTCTGGTTGGTGTGAGCAACACGTCAGGAGTGCAAGCTGCAGGGTGCAGCCAGAGAGCCAAGTGTCGTATGGACGGGTGTTGAGAGAGATGCTGCAGCTGGAGCCTGGACACCGCCTCTCCTAGGAGAGGTGCGGATGCCGTGGCCATCTTGTGACTTTGAGGAACCACAAAGCACTGGCCCAGCAAGTGAAATCTCCACTTAAAAGGTTCTGAGTGAGTACCTGAGTGACTAAGTAACCAAAGCCCTGGGCAAGTTTGATACCGGGTTTAAGAAACCATTCTCACCAGTTATGGAGTTAAAGCGGCGAAGATAGCATAGCGCCACTTTCCATAAGATGAACCCTGCAAAGAGGTTATTAAAGCAACCCTCTTAAGTTTAAGTAAAGCCCTGTAATCAGGAAGGAGACAGAGTTTATTCCACTGAAAAGACCCTTATTGTGAAGTGAGTTGCATCTGTCAAGACATACTATCTACATCCTTTTTGGATAGAATTGTGAACATTTGTCTCCGTTACCACCCAGGATTTCCCCATACATCTGTGTGCCATCCCTCATTGACACATTGTGGCACTGCAGAAGTTTACTAGAGCTCCAACATTTATTGCTGGTGAAGATTGTCATATCTTGGCTAGGGAAGCTAGAAAGTTAGTGTTTGCTAATGCTAAATGTGTTTTCCATTTACTCTCCTCATCACCACATTATGGACTGTGATTCGAGTTATATCATGCCAATATTTGTGATTCTAATTAATATGTTTAACTGTGATTCCAATGATAATCTGACATTCTTTTGTGATTCAAATTATCTTTTGCATATTGAATGCTCCTTTGTGGTATGAACTGCAGCCAATTGTCTTCTCTTTGTTCATCTATTATGCTCACATTCTTCTTTTTATGATTATTCACATTTCTTCAATCCAGAGTTCACTGCAGCTCAAAAAAGAAATCCTGTTGGAATTGACGACTCTCTCCTGTTTCAATCTATCCTACCTCCTGAACATGGTATTATAGAACAAGGTACGGGGAGAAACATTTCAGGGGAAAGGTCAGTCATTTAGCCATCCAACCTGTGATACCTCTCTCAACCACGAAGACATACCTGCCAACCCCGAGGTGTTACACCTCAGTTCCCCCACATGGTTATCCCAGCACTCAGTGATCAGTGCCCCCACATGGTTATCCCAGCACTCAGTGATCAGTGCCCTCACATGATTAGGCCAGCTCAGCAAACACTTGCCCACTGTGAACGTTCTAAAGAAAAGCTAGAATGTTAATTTAAGGGGTGTATCATGCTGATTTTAAGGGCATGTTTCATTGTGGTATTAAAATGAAACAACAAATAAAAGGATAAACAGATTAGATGTATTTTATTTTATTCTGAATATATTTATGTTATGCAGTTGCGTTCCATATGTTTAAATCACATTCTATGAATTAATAAAGATCCGTTGTTTTATTTTTCTGCATAAAAAATATACAATGCCAGGTTTACTATTTGCACATACATATTATAATTATTTTATCTGACTGAACATGTACATCAAAAAGACATCTTGGCTTATTTCTGCTCTGCCCTGTGTAGTGTCTGTTACCTCATAAATTTACTAAATTGTATGTCAGCACCGCATATTAAACAAAACAAAGACACTGAGAGGAGCGGAAATGTAATGCCATGTCTGTGAAATAGGTACAGAAATCTTTATGGCGAATCTGCAACATGATGCTTTAAATCAGGGGTGTCCAACCTTTTACCTTCCCTGGGCCACATTAGAAGATGAAAATTTGGTTTGGGCCGCACATAAAATAAAACAACAGTAACGATACCTGATCATCCAAAAAAACCATAGAAAACATAGTTAACATATTAAACTTACTTGTAGCTGTGCCCCTGTAGCTGCATCCCTTGTAGTTGTGCCCCTGTAGCTGCGCCCCTTGTAGCTGTGCCACTATAGCTGCGCCCCTTGTAGTTGTGCCCCTGTAGCTGCGCCCCTTGTACTGTGCCCCTTGTAGTTGTGCCCCTGTAGCTGCGCCCCTTGTACTGTGCCCCTTGTAGTTGTACCCCTTGTAGTTGTGCCCCTGTAGCTGCGCTCCTTGTACTGTGCCCCTAGTAGCTGTGCCCCTGTAGCTGCGTCCCTTGTAGTTGTGCCCCTGTAGCTGCGCCCCTTGTAGCTGTGCCACTATAGCTGCGCCCCTTGTAGTTGTGCCCCTGTAGCTGCCCCCTTGTACTGTGCCCCTTGTAGCTGCCCCCTTGTACTGTGCCCCTTGTAGTTGTGCCCCTGTAGCTGTGCCCCTTGTACTGTGCCCCTTGTAGTTGTGCCCCTGTAGCTGTGCCCCTTATAGTTGTGCCCATGTAGCTGCCCCCTTGTACTGTGCCCCTTGTACTGTGCCCCTTGTAGCTGCCCCCTTGTACTGCGCCCCTTGTAGTTGTGCCCCTGTAGCTGCCCCCTTGTACTGTGCCCCTTGTAGTTGTGGCCCTGTAGCTGCCCCCTTGTACTGTGCCCCTTGTAGCTGCCCCTTGTACTGTGCCCCTTGTAGTTGTGGCCCTGTAGCTGCCCCCTTGTACTGTGCCCCTTGTAGCTGCGCCCTTGTACTGTGCCCCTTGTAGCTGTAAAAAAAACACACACACACGCACAGACACATACTTACCGCTCCTGCAGCGCTGCCTCCGTCTCCGTCCGCCGCTCCACGTGTTCTTGTACAACCAACTTCTCCGCTGGGCTCCTCTACTCTCGCGCTGCTCAGTCACGTGTGCCGCTATGCAGCGGAGGAGGGCTACACTATGACTGACAGCGGAGAGGGCGTGAGCTGGTGCTGGTCCCAGCAGCAGCAATCCAATCAGGATGTGCTGACAGCCTGCTGGGGCCGGCTCAGCCTCACATGTGGTGTCCGTACTCAAAAAAAAAAAAAAACCTCTGCTGCAGCGCTGCTCCTGGGCCGCATTACTAGCCGACTTGGGCCGCATGCGGCCCGCGGGCCGCGGGTTGGACAAGCCTGCTTTAAATCATCCGAACACCTTGACGGCTATGTGCAGATGTTGTGTTCTTAAGATTTCTTTATTATATACAAAAATGCCGGCTTGTGTAGTTACAGTGTCCAGAAAATATTCTCCAGAGGTCAAGGGTTATTCAAAGATAAAGGGGGACATGTATCAAACCTTGCAGAGAGATACGAGAAGTTGCTGAAAGCTCTCTCCAGAAGGTTTGATACATATCTCCCAAAGTCTGCAACATTAATAAAAAAGAATTGAAATACTAAATCAATTAATTTCCTGTGCGGTAATAATTATAGATTTATTTAGTGCATATGCACTGTGGGACTCAGATGCTACTTTTATACAGTACTGTATTATGAGCAGTATTGTCAATACATACTGTGGGCCTGGGTGATACTGAGGGAGAGTGGCTAAATTTGGGAGGCATGGTCACACCCCCTCTAAAAAAATAAATTCAAAATATGGCCCTGGAGAGTCCGGGGCCTAGGAGATTAGTACCCACTGCTTCCTCTTGGCACCCCTGATTATGAGTATTAAAGTTGACCTGATCAGTATTGCCATTTAAGCATTGGCAGTAGAGTGGGGCAGGGATGTGCTGCTGTCAGTGAGGTGGGGATGTGCTGCTGTCAGTGAGGTGGGGATGTGCTGCTGTCAGTAAGGCAGTGATGTGCTGCTGTCAGTGAGGCAGTGATATGCTGCTGTCAGTGAGGCAGTGATGTGCTGCTGTCAGTGAGGCAGGATGTGCTGCTGTCAGTGAGGCAGGGATGTGCTACTGTCAGTGAGGCGGGGATGAACTGCTGTCAGTGAGGCAGGGATGTGCTGCTGTCAGTGAGGCAGGGATGTGCTGCTGTCAGTGAGGCAGGGATGTGCTGCTGTCAGTTAGGCAGCGATGCGCTGCTGTCAGTGAGGCAGGGATGTGCTGCTGTCAGTGAGGCGGGTATGTGCTGCTGTGAGGCGTGGATGTGCTGCTGTCAGTGAGGCAGGGATGTACTGCGATGATACCTCTTGAAACATAGTTGCAGACTTTTTTGGCACAGCAGTGGGTAGTGTGGAGGGAGGGAGCATGATGCAGAGCACAAGGCTGTGGGTGGGGGGCTGGTTGCACAATCACATCGCCACGCCCCGACTATACAATGTGCAGTGGGGGGCATGCCTATACTGATGTGTTTCTGCAATTATGCCCTGGACCCAGGGGTCCATGTGCACTGCACACCCTGTGCCCATTATAAATATGCTCCGGCTATGCTGCAGTCTGTCAGTGGGAGTGAGTAGGGGGCATGTGGGAAGCACAAATGTACGCCTCCCCCAGTCTCACAGAGCATGCAGTAGACATACATTTAGTAGGATCAGTTATATTTTGAATATTTAATATGTCATACAATATGCTTTCTTATTTTGGGATAGAGTTCCCCTTTAAATTTTGAACCAATAACTATCACTAATAATAACAAATCCTCATTGTTTAAACTTGTCAAATCACTGGGCATTGGTGAACACGTGAACATACATATTCAATTTGTATTCATGCTATAAGATTAGCACTGCTGGTGCTATCTACATTACTGCAGGTCTTACTCAATTAGGTAAGAAATTGATTTTAAATTATGCTTATCTCTTCCTAGGGTCATGTGTGGATTATATTTGACTATTTTAATGCAAGTAAAAAGTAATTATCCTTTTTTTCTGAACATGCACTAAAATATAGGAAGTTAATAAATGCATTTGTGTAACATTTTATCAGACACCCTGGTGCCCAGAGCCGGAATGTTATATAATAGGAAGACAAGGGTCACTGTGCGGCAAAGACGGAATACTGCTTCCTGGTTCATTACACAGATTTATATTTTAATATTTGACTGTGTTGAGCTTTTAATAAACAAATACTAAATTCCACATTTCTATAAAGTCAGCTTTACATACAGTATCAGTTTATTTAAACTCATAAAAAGGAGAGGCATAAGCCATGGGACATAGAGGGTCACATTAATCTACACCTATGGGCACAGCTTAGATATAGCAGATAGTGATAGTCTTCCCTGTATGACATGTGAAGATATGTTGAACATCTTTGTTTTTTGAGTTTAAGCACATCCTGCACCTTCACTACTTTTCAATCAAGATTTGCGTTGAACCGCAGGACAAGATTTTTCTGTTGAAGCCCCGCCCCTGCACAGTTCCGCACATACATCCTTGTGGGTGTGGCCCATGGACCAATAGGAAGCAGCAAACAGAGCAGGATCTGATCAAAGACGAAGGGGGGTGAGAGGGGGGGGCTGATCAGCAGCAGCTGTTGCTTCCAGGCCTACCCCAGCATATGTTGCTATGTGCTGAACTTTGGAGGGTTACACAGAGTTGGCTACCGCTGAGCAGCAGCTGTCTCTGTTCTCTCTTTGCCTGATGTGCCATTGCACTGCTATATAGTGGCTGATGTCTACATGAGGCAGAATGATAACATTACATGTGTTGACATTCTACAGATGGTGACATGTTCCAGGTCAACATATCAACATTGTCAACATAATAACTGGTGTCAACATTATGACTTTTGACATTGTGACTGTCTACATGGTGACGGCATCCCTTTACATATACTGTATATAGCGTATAGATCTCAGGTAGTTAATCCATGGCTCCAAAGCTCAAGTGAAAATAAAGTTCTGAAGACTGTCAGGACACGGAGATACACAACACCTATGGATCTACAATATGACAGCTCATGCTTAAGTTCTGGTGGTGTCCAGTGAGTTAAGATTGGATACACTGCGATACTTGGCTAGGGGTCCAGTGTTCCCCAAAATGAACGTTTAGCACACTGGTTTTACGTATTTGCATTTTGCTGAAATTATAGCCTATAAATAGAGCTCAGAAGCTGAAGCCCAATTTGTGCTGTGGTTAAAATCAAACTTATTATTATGAGCGGAATAAGAATGATTGGTGGAATTTTATACTGTGGCAGGGACAGCATGAATCCACATTAGGTTAATAGAACGGCAGTTTTTTTAGGATTGGAGCAGCAACAATTGGTCTGATGGAATCCAATTTGGGGTTTTAGCTGAGTATGTTGTAAACCACAGCTGAGCTAGTCACTACAACTTGTCTGCTACCTTTAAAAATGTGTTTTTTCAGTAGGTCATTGCTGATGATGCCAGCAAGTGGCCATATGATAGGTTGGGGTCTGGGGTTATGTTAGGAGCCATTTGGAATCTGTACTACTGTACTTATTAGTACTTGCAATATTGTGCTGCTGTTCAAAGACTGCCTATAAAACCTGACCTGCAAAACCTGCATGTACTGTGTAATCTGCCTGAGGTGGAAATAAAGTGAGTTGGACTGTACTCCGTCTATGTGGTTCTGTCAGAATACGCAACACTAAAGACCGACTTTCTCATCTCTGTTATGAACCGGTCAGTAACTTTTTCAATCAGCACAAATCCCAACAGTTCTTGCCAAATATTCCGACCCAAGGGCATAGCTACCATAGCTGCAGGCAGTGCAGCTACTATGGGGCCCAGAGCTGAGAGGGGCCACCTTCCCTGTCAAAGTTACATGTGTTATATACATTTTTCGCCATTGGGTGGTACGTAGAGATCCTTTCAAACTTTTTCCTTGGGGCTTGCAATATATCTAGGTATGCCCCTGGACCTGCTCATTGTAGTGTGGTATAAAATTAACTGGAGGGCATTTTAATGTTATATAATATGAACCGGGGCACAATAATGAGGCATAATATGGAGAGCACTATATATCATAATGTGAATTGGGGGTACTGTGCGGCATAATGTGTACTGGCAGCTCTGAAATGTGACATAGGGTGAATGTAAGCACTACTGCGAATCATAACAGGACCTATGGCACTACTATGGGGCATAACATTAAATAAGGCTCTACTATGGTTCAGAAAATGAACTAGGGCACTATTATAGGGCATAAACTTAACAACTGCTGCATAGAAATGTCTCTCGAGAAGCATTGGGATTGGGGCCCCTTCAAAATGTTTCTATGGGGCCAACAAAGTTCTGGCTATGCTCCTGTTCCGACCACACCCTACTGTAACTCATCTTATCCTGTTCTTCGTTATATGAAACTTCTAAAAAGTTGTTGTGGTTTTTTTTAACATTGATTAGAGAATGCAGCCCACAGAACATCTACAGTATATGAGATATATAGAGGATCTGGTCAGTCACAATACCGACGGCGGAATCCCAACACTATTCGGCACCCCAAAATAATCTCACCATCCTGGCATTGAAATCCCGGCAGCCACGATGCCAAACGACCATCCACTGGGACAAAGCATAGCTAAGTCGCATGCAGGGGGAAGGGAGGTTAGGTTTAGGCTGAAGGGTTAGCCTGCACCCGAGGGACGGGGTATGGTTTAGAATGTGGAGATGGGGTGTTAGATTTAGGCACCTCCAAGGGAGGGTAAGGGTTAGGATGCGCGAGGGTTAGGCCGCCAGGAGGGGGTGGGGTGTGGTTAGCAAAACCGGGGAGGGTTAGGGTTGCTGCGGGGGGGGGGGCGGTTAGGTTTAGGCTGCATGGAGGATGGGTTAAGGTTAGAGGGCTGGGGGGGGGGGTAAGTATACTTACATTCCCCTATTGGGATTCCAATCATCGGGATGCTATGGTCGGTATTCTGACCGCTGGCATCCCAGATGCCGGCAAATCAATCTAACCCTATATATAGTATATTTTGCCCATCATTTGCCGGCATCCTCTTCCCATCTCCTGCCATGGACTGTTTATATTTTCTTTCCAACAGCGGCACTGGCTGCAAATGTTAATAAATGTGTCCATCACAGCAGTGAGAGCCATTGGTAAGAAAGGGGAGATGTGCGTTCTACCACCCGTTGCGTATGACGGAGATATAGATGTACTTTTTAGTCCTGGGCTGGAAAGTACATTAAATAGCACAGTAACCAAAACTTGTAACAAATTAGCTGTACCCCAGAATCCAAATGTTTTGGGATAACTTTGTGTTTCTAACATGAAAGCTTCCGCTCTTTAGCTTGTGAGTTGAACTCTGTGCGGAAATATTTAACATGCTGCCAGTGTAACACTGTGCTAGTAGTGAAGTGGTGATTTAAAATAATACCTTGCAAATAAAATTTAACAGCTGGTAATATAGGTTTATTTCAAGAGTGATGAAGATAATTATTTAAAAAAAAAAATTGTAGAGAGGAATTTAATATAAGTAGAAAAAAAATAAACTATAAAGGAGAAAATCTTTTGAAAAATAAAATAAAAAATTCAGACCCCCTACAATTGTTTTCATAAACATCACATTATGCTGTAAAATCACAGCTTGCCTTCAATAAAACAGGGAATGCATAATGACAGAACTACATATGCAACACTAAATGTGTACTACACAGGCTGGAGTAAGGGACAGGAGGAGCCCAAACATGAAGCTAATAAAGAATAATAAATATAATATCATGGTGAGAACACTCATAATATCTACAGTCTTATATACCCTTTGATGTAGCAGTACCAGGCCAGAAGAACATAACCATATAAGAACATATAGAATGTAACAGCAATTAAGGCTGTCAACTTTGTATTTGTTTAATGTAGATGTTGCATTAAATGTTGCAGGTACAGGTTGAGTATCCCTTATCCAAAATGCTTGGGACCAGAGGTATTTTGGATATCAGATTTTTCCGTATTTTGGAATAATTGCATACCATAATGAGATATCATGGTGATGGGACCTAAATCTAAGCACAGAATGCATTTATGTTACATATACACCTTATATACACAGCCTGAAGGTCATTTTAGCCAATATTTTTTATAACTTTGTGCATTAAACAAAGTGTGTCTACATTCACACAATTCATTTATGTTTCATAGACACCTTATACACACAGCCTGAAGGTCATTTAATATAATATTTTTAATAACTTTGTGTATTAAACAAAGTTTGTGTACACTGAGCCATCAAAAAACAAAGGTTTCACTATTTCACTCTCATTTAAAAAAGTCCGTATTTCGGAATATTCCGTATTTCGGAATATTTGGATATGGGATACTCAACCTGTATAAATCAATTCTTATTACAGGACTTTACTTTGTTTTAATAACAGTGGGAGTGATTCAGATCTGATCGTTGGGCTGCAAAGTTTGCTGTCCTGCGTTCAGATAGTCGCCGCCCCCAGGGGGAGTGTAAATTCGCCATGCAAGTGTGCGATCTCATGTGTACGCCGAGCTGCAAAAATACACTGTGTGCAGTCTGTTCCCAGCCCAGGACTTACTCCTAGAGTGTGATGAGAACTGGCTGATTGGTGCTGGAGCTGACGTCAGACACCCTACCTGAAAACACTTGGGAACACTCCCAGTAAACGGTCAGTTACCACCCACAAACGGACTCTACCTCAGGCTTACCTACTTTGCTGCCTCCTCCTCCGGGAGGAGGCAGCGTTGTAGGTGAATGGGGGCGTGGCCGGCAGCAGGACGGGTGGTTCAAGGGCGTGGCCGGCAGCAGGATGGCCGGTTCGGGGGCGTGGCATCAGGGTCGCATCATCGTGACTCCACCCCCCGCTGTGCTGTGCCGAGAAACGAGGCGCTGCATAGCGGGGGGCGGAGCTACGATGACGCGATTCAGCACGAATCGCGTCATCGGACCCCCTCGGCCCGCCTACTTGTTCACTGCTGCGGGCGGCCGAAGGGGAAAGCGGGAGGCTTGCCCACCTTTCCGGGGGGCCGGGAGGGTCACCCGATTTTCGGGAGCCTCCCGGCCATTCCGGGAGGGTAGGCAAGTATGCTCTACCTCTCAGTCACCTTGCAAACGCCTGTGTGATTGGAATTTTCACACCATCTAGTCGCTGACCAGCGATGCCCTTTGTTGTTGTCTGACGCGCGTGTGCATTGCGGTGTATATGCATGCGCAGTTATGACCTGATCGCCCGCTGTGCGAAAACGCACAGCAGTGATCATATCTGAATCACCCCCAGTATTTGTACATCTGCTCGCAGAACTCACCATTTAATCCAGTTCCATTGTTTGGATTCTTTTCACCAGAATCCCATACATTATTTTAGTTCCCCTGGAAACTACAGGAAATACCAGTGATCAGTCTGATAACACCCAGATAATCTGTGCTACAGCACCCCTAGTGGTAAGCACATATTTCAAATATCTGTAAACAAAAGCTGCAATACGAAGTACAGTATATTGTGTAGGTTACAATTCTTTTATAGACAGTGCAGCTGTGGTACCCCGGTGTGGAAGTGTGGCACAGATATGTTAGGTGTAGATGGTACATACTTGCCTACTCTCCCGGAAGCTGCAGGAGGCTCCCGTTTTTTGGGGTAGCCCCCCGCACCCCCGGAAGAGTAGGCAGGTCTCCCACATCCTGCTCGCACCCTAGTGATGCGGGCAGGATGGAGAGGTAATCTCCCGCATTCACGGGTCCGTCGGATGGGGAAGGGGTTAAAATGACGCAAATCGCGTCATTTTAGCCCCGTCCCCCTTCCCGTGGACCCGCAAATCGCAGGGTTGACGGATGTGGGGGCGGGGCTTGATGATGTCATTGCGCTGGCTGGATGAAGAAAAGAAGAGACAGTGCCACTGGCCAGGACAGCTCAGCAGCATAAGAAAATAAGATGCAGACCAGAGGGTCCTGCTAGTAGTGGATTGCAAAAGAGCTATAAATGAATCTCCGCACTGCAGCCTCTCCCAGCGTCACTGGTAAGTGGACTTTGGCCACAGTATTATTATTATTATTATTATTATTATTATTATTATTAGCCCTCCCTAGACTATCAGATGTCAGGAATTAGGCCTGAGTCAAGGTCCCATCATTGCCCCTAAGTAGGCAGACGATAGAATGAAGCCCTAGAGAGTGTTCTGGGCATTAGGCACAGGTCACTCTTTACTTGTATTTATGCAGTCCCAAGGCTTAACCCTAACCCCAGGGCCAGTACTTACCTTTGGGACCCCGGTGTCGGCATTCTGACTGACAGGATCTTGAGTGCTGGGATCCTGACCGCATACCGTTCAAGCAAATGTAGCCAATGGTCTGAGCTTATAGACCTAATTTGTGCCTTGAGTGGAACAAGTTTAGAACCTTGTGTTCTACATTCTTTCTTATTGAACAAATAAATGAACCTAATATAAATACTATATAGAAACACAGGGAGCATTCTTTTGCCCTTCAAATAGCAAATTTTGTTTTCTATAAGGTTTTTGCATGATATGGTTTCATAGAAGGTTACTATTTTATCACCTGAGAGTTGTGCCTTTATCTCTAAGAGTTGTTGTGGTGACGTAGGATCAATAATTTACCCAGGTGCGGAGAACAGGGTCTTAAATAATTCACTGTGGTTTCTAATGCAATCTGCTGTTTATTCCAAGCCTCCATTTTAAATCCCTCTCTTGACTATTAGTAGAAAAATACAACAGTTCAGCGAAGAACATCAAAGGCGGCAGAGCATTATTATGAAGCCGTGCTAATGGTGTACAGTGTATCTCGATAGTAAGGTGTTCCTGCTATTAATCAGTTTCCAGGACGAAGTTTGTAATCCTGGGTTGAAATCAATTCCATTTTATTTTCCAATTCACAAGACAGGTTTTGATGAAAAGCTTTGTGTTGTATATACATTATTTTGTTTTTCGTTTTCAATTAAATTGTTATCTAACCCGAAGACATTTTATAATTAGAAATATTTTTATCATTTGTGTGAGATTTATCAGGTTGGAATGCCTCGGCTTTTGTTAACTCATTTGAACACAGGGAAGATATAGACTGATTAAAATTGACATTATCTGAACTTTGTATCAATAATGTTGCAGCAAATGTTGATTGTATTGGGATGTCCAATGTCTTTGTGATATCATGAGGGCTCAGTGTGTAAGTAGGCTTGTTTGATCTAGAAACATGTGGCATGTCCTACAGCCACCTACCAAACAATGTTTGGCTCCAATTCATTTTCATATTGAGTGCTGCACTGGACGTTCAACTTTCCCCTATTTTGGTGGGTTATGGATCAATGAGTCGACCTGGATCATTAACATGTTCGGAACAGGAAAAATGTTGACACATTAAAATGGTCAGCACGGGACAGGTCAACACAAAAAGATCGATATGATATTTTAAATTTTTTTGGTGTAGTGTTTTACGTAACATGACCAGGAACCCAATTAGTACACCGTGTCCCCTTGCATGGCTTGCTTTGCTATTTCCAATCGTAGTCCATGAGGATGGTAAAGTATGAAAAAGTAAAAAAATCTAATTTTTAAAAAAGCCCATGTCGATATTTTCATGTGTCAACCTGTCCCATGTTGAACATTTTAAAGTGCCGGCCTTTTCATGTGTTGACCATGTCAGTGTTGACATTTTCATGTGTTGACCATGTCAATGTAGACCAATAGCGGTCAACCTATTGACTGTCAAGCTAATGCATGTTGACCTACAATCCAGATACCATTTTGGTGGACCAGTTCAGATTTGAGGGGGTTGTCCTGCCGTCCCGATAGGTGCCAATTTAGTTCCAACCCCAGGGAAATTGGGAGGTACACCTCCCTGGCTGGTACCAGGGGCTTTGCAATCTGTTCCCCTCCCCCTCCCCCTCCATCCCCAGGACCTTTGTGTGTACTGAAAATGACAGTAAATGTAATACTACACCCAATTTTAATGGAACCAAGTACCTTAAGTGTTGAGAGATAGAATCATCCATTGTGGGACCAGCTTTATGTTCTAAATATTAGCAGATCTTTAAGGTAGATCCATAACTACTAGTTGCCCAGGATGGCATTCATCAGGGGTGCTGGCTGAGGTGGGTCCATCTGGCTCTGCCACATACAAAGATTATCTCGTGGAGGGTCCACATTTACCCAACAACAGGGGAAGACTTTCTGCAAATTCCCCCAACATTGCATTTTGGTCGAAGGTCCTGGCTCTGGGCTCTATCATGGAGCCTCCATGATGCTGTGGTCCAAAAGTGCAGCATGTGATGTCCTGATGTCACCATGGAGCTGAGCAAGTTTTTCAGTTTGCCAGGGGTGCCCAGGCCCCTAGATATACTACTGCATTACTGACACGTGCACACAGGTGGTGAAAATGAAATCTAAACAACCTCTGGTTAAAGTATGGCAATTTGTCCTTTTATAGAGCAATCAATGCTTGTTTACAACACATACAGAGCGCATTATTTATCACACGTCAAAACTTCCCTCAAGCTTTGCTAAGGAATTAGTTACAAAGAGCTTTGGAATACAAAAGGAAAAAAAGAATATACATCCTGTTAAAGACATGTTCTCCATAATACAGGATCTCTAGATTATTATCTGTTGTTATCATCATCATCATCATCATCATCATCATCATCATCATAGCAAAATGACCACAGTTATGGTCATTTCACACATCTGTTGGCTAGCCACTATCTCCCATCCAATCCCATTAACCTACTGTAGATGGTTTTATCCATGCGTGCTATCAGGAGACTCCTCCCGCTGTATGACATCACCCACAATAAAGCCGCGTCTGCTGATATGAGAAATTTCCTAGTAACACAATCCTGCTTTCACACTAATTTTCTATTTGGAGTAATCTGGCCTAAGTTAATTTACGACTGTTTATGTATGGTTATTCTTCATGCATTGTAATAAAAGTTCTCATCCTGCTGTGACGGCATAGCCATAGCCACTTATCACAGCATTGGTGTCAGCAATCAGAAATATCACATACAGAAGGAAGAATTTGTCAGCAAAATCACATCGGGGAGGCTGAGCATTGCAATACTGGTATTAGAGCGGGAAGTGTTAACTTACCTCATCCCTGGGCCAGCTTCTGGAGATATGCAAGGGAGAGGAACTTATGTCTGAAAGTAGGTACAAAAAGGTTATGGCTGAGAGTGGACAGAGAATAAATACACATTAGACACTCGGACAGAGGCTCAAAATTCTGCCAACTTGGTAACCGTATTGCAGTCCAAATATAGTGACAAATGCTCAATGATGATGCAACACTCAGTTGGATAAAGGCACCTATAGTATAGCCATATAGTTTACTATGCCGGAACGTTAACTGGCCATACCATCTGGTGATGAACCACAGCATTTAGGGGGTTATTCAGAGAAGAAGCAGATTGCTGCATATGCAGACAGATCTGCGTCCATCTCTGCACATACTGGGGGCTTCCCAGCACAGGACAATGCCGCCCAGCATGTGTGAGACCGACTCC
Source organism: Pseudophryne corroboree (assembly GCF_028390025.1). NCBI lineage: Eukaryota > Metazoa > Chordata > Amphibia > Anura > Myobatrachidae > Pseudophryne > Pseudophryne corroboree. The sequence goes on along the minus strand of NC_086453.1, from coordinate 295,142,081 downwards.
CGATGTTAGATTGCGGACACATCGGAACTAAGGTTGACCCCTGGCAACGCAGCCTGGCTGTCAGGCACTCAGCGGCCATTTTTTTATCGGTGTGGCTGCGTGTGACGTCACACAGCCGCCACAAAAACGCAGCTGACCATCCCCATTTTCCCGGTGCCGCCCCTGCAATGCCGTGACTCCGCACCTGCAACGCCCGCTGCTGTCAATCACTTTGCGGTCGCATCCATCGGGATGCGACTGCAATGTGTTTGTCCGCGCAGCCTGCTAATAGCAGCAAACTGTGATGCGGGCCGCTAATGCGGCCGGGTCTGAATGACCCCCTTAGTTCTTATGTCACAGCCTGGGCAGTAAGCAAAAGAAAATGTGTGAGTTATAAATGGCAGAGAGTTCTTCATATAAACTTTGCCTTTGACATATGTGGTTGTGTGCAGAACTGAAGAGAGCGGCAAGCAGGGGCGTATTTACACTCAAGAGGGCCCGTGTGCAGTGGTCTCCCTCCTCTAAGCACTACTGCCCCCCCCCCCTTCCCCCCGGCCCCACACCACCACCACCATCCCCTCCGCATCCTACATTGAGCCGGCAAGCGGGTCCCTTCCACCCCTCCAGGCTGCCATCTGTCCAGTGATATTTGGGAAGACGGCACATGCGCACATGAGAGCATAGTCTTCGCATTCACTGCCTGGGGCCATCTTCCTGAAGATGTCACTGGGAAGATGGCATCGCAGAGGAGGTGGGACCCACTTGCCGGCACAAGGTTAGACTCTGGCTGCATTGTGTGCAGTGCATGGCCCGCCTAGATGCAGGCACACCCTGCACCCATTGTAAATACGCCTATGGCAGGAAGCACAGTCCTTTAGCATCTGACACCATGCAATATTTCAGCAATGCGCAACAGGTGCAGAAGAAATAACATACTTCTATAGGACAGAAGTATACACGTAGACTATAGATAAAAACCCATTTATTTCAATTGGATAACACAGTAATAACAATGGAAGAAAATGACAGTCAAAAAAGCTCTGACATTAAATCTCATATCAGCAGATTCATCGCATCATCATCTGTGTAGTCAGAATTCCTCTCACGTGAGCGGTTTCATCTCCATAGGAGTGATTTGCAGCTCTGGGTAGACAATCGAGATGGAAAGGTGGAGATTAAAATTAGCTGAAAATTGTAGCTGTTTGTAGCGAGGAAGGAATGAATTTTGTATCCTGATATGAAGGGATTCTTGGGTAAATGTATGAAGCAGTGATAAAACTGGAGAAGTGAGCCAGTGGAGAAGTTGCCCATGGCAACCAATCAGCTGCTCTGTTTAATTTTATAGTATGCAAATTATAAATGTTACGTCAATGCTGATTGGTTGCCATGGGCAACTTCTCCACTGGCTCACTTCTCCACTCTTATCGCTGCTTCATACATTTACCCTATAGTTACCGGTTGCCGCATGGCGAAGGGGTCATGGTGCAGTGGGACTGTGCATAACAGCACTGTGATGTCTTTCTGAGGTCATTTAGAAGGAAGAGATAAGTCACAAAGCAGAGAAGCTGCAGGTATTGCTCAAAAACTGTACTGTATATGAGCAAAAGTGAAGTGTATTATATCTGGCGCTTAACAATAAGGTTAACAATAAGGTTGAGGCTCTAAAATGGCCACAGTAGTAAAACATATCATAATCTCTGATGATTTATGATATCGGAGGGATTAGGATAAGGATATTTCTCTATCGTCCTAAGTGGATGCTGGGGTTCCTGAAAGGACCATGGGGAATAGCGGCTCCGCAGGAGACAGGGCACAAAAAAAGTAAAGCTTTACTAGGTCAGGTGGTGTGCACTGGCTCCTCCCCCTATGACCCTCCTCCAGACTCCAGTTAGATTTTGTGCCCGAACGAGAAGGGTGCAATCTAGGTGGCTCTCCTAAAGAGCTGCTTAGAGAAAGTTTAGTTTAGGTTTTTTTCTTTACAGTGAGTCCTGCTGGCAACAGGATCACTGCAACGTGGGACTTAGGGGGAAAGTAGTAAACTCACCTGCATGCAGAGTGGATTTGCTGCTTGGCTACTGGACACCATTAGCTCCAGAGGGATCGAACACAGGCCCAGCCGTGGAGTCCGGTCCCGGAGCCGCGCCGCCGACCCCCTTGCAGATGCTGAAGCGTGAAGAGGTCCGGAAACCGGCGGCTGAAGACTCCTCAGTCTTCATAAGGTAGCGCACAGCACTGCAGCTGTGCGCCATTTTCCTCTCAGCACACTTCACTGGGCAGTCACTGAGGGTGCAGAGCGCTGGGGGGGGGCGCTCTGAGAGGCAAATATAAACCTTATACAAGGCTAAAAATACCTCACATATAGCCCATAGGGGCTATATGGAGATATTTAACCCCTGCCTGACTGGAAAAATAGCGGGAGAAGAACCCGCCGAAAAAGGGGCGGGGCCTATCTCCTCAGCACACGGCGCCATTTTCTGTCACAGCTCCGCTGGTCAGAACGGCTCCCAGGTCTCTCCCCTGCACTGCACTACAGAAACAGGGTAAAACAGAGAGGGGGGGCACATTAATGGCTATATATATATATATTAAAGCAGCTATAAGGGAGCACTTAATATAAGGATATCCCTTGTATATATAGCGCTTTGTGGTGTGTGCTGGCAGACTCTCCCTCTGTCTCCCCAAAAGGGCTAGTGGGTCCTGTCTTCATTAGAGCATTCCCTGTGAGTTTGCGGTGTGTGTCGGTACGTGGTGTCGACATGTATGAGGACGATATTGGTGTGGAGGCGGAGCAATTGCCAAATATGCAGATGTCACCCCCCAGGGGGTCGACACCAGAATGGATGCCTTTATTTGTGGAATTACGTGATGGTTTATCTTCCCTTAAACAGTCAGTTGAGGACATGAGGCGGCCGGACAATCAATTAATGCCTGTCCAGGCGCCTCAAACACCGTCAGGGGCTGTAAAACGCCCTTTGCCTCAGTCGGTCGACACAGACCCAGACACGGGCACTGATTCCAGTGACGACGGTAGAAATTCAAACGTATTTTCCAGTAGGGCCACACGTTATATGATTTTGGCAATGAAGGAGACGTTACATTTAGCTGATACTACAGATACCGTAAAACAGGGTATTATGTATGGTGTGAAAAAACTACAAACAGTTTTTCCTGAATCAGAAGAATTAAATGACGGGTGTGATGAAGCGTGGGTTGCTCCTGATAAAAAGTTGATAATTTCAAAAAAGTTATTGGCATTATACCCTTTCCCGCCAGAGGTTAGGGCGCGCTGGGAAACACCCCCTAAGGTGGACAAGGCGCTCACACGCTTATCCAAACAAGTGGCGTTACCCTCTCCTGAGACGGCCGCACTTAAGGATCCATCAGATAGAAAGATGGAAGTTATTCAAAAGAATATATACACACATGCAGGTGTTATACTACGACCAGCTATAGCAACTGCCTGGATGTGCAGTGCTGGAGTAGTTTGGTCAGAATCCCTGATTGAAAATATTGATACCCTAGATAGGGACAATGTTTTACTGTCGTTAGAACAAATAAAGGATGCATTTATCTATATGCGTGATGCACAGAGGGATATTTGCACACTGGCATCTCGGGTGAGTGCTATGTCCATTTCAGCCAGAAGAGCCTTATGGACACGACAGTGGACAGGCGATGCGGATTCAAAACGTCACATGGAGGTTTTGCCGTATAAAGGGGAGGAGTTATTTGGAGTTGGTCTATCAGACTTGGTGGCCACGGCTACTGCCGGGAAATCCACTTTTTTACCTCAAGTCACTCCCCAACAGAGAAAGGCACCGACCTTTCAACCGCAGCCTTTTCGCTCCTACAAAAATAAGAGAGCAAAGGGCTTGTCGTACCTGCCACGAGGCAGAGGAAGAGGGAAGAGACACCAACAGGCAGCTCCTTCCCAGGAACAGAAGCCCTCCCCGGCTCCTGCAAAAACCTCAGCATGACGCTGGGGCCTCTCAAGCGGACTCGGGGACAGTGGGGGGCCGTCTCAAAAATTACAGCGCGCAGTGGGCTCACTCGCAGGTAGACCCCTGGATCCTGCAGATAATATCTCAGGGGTACAGGTTGGAATTAGAGACGGATCCTCCTCATCGTTTCCTGAAGTCTGCCTTACCAACCGTCTCTTCCGAAAGGGAGAGGGTGTTGGAAGCCATTCACAAGCTGTACGCTCAGCAGGTGATAGTCAAAGTACCCCTATTACAACAAGGAAAGGGGTATTATTCCACTCTATTTGTGGTACCGAAGCCGGATGGCTCGGTAAGGCCTATTCTAAATCTGAAGTCCTTGAACCTCTACATAAAAAAGTTCAAGTTCAAGATGGAGTCACTCAGAGCAGTGATAGCGAACCTGGAAGAAGGGGACTTTATGGTATCCTTGGACATCAAGGATGCGTATCTACACGTTCCGATTTACCCCGCACACCAGGGGTACCTCAGGTTCATTGTTCAAAACTGTCACTATCAGTTTCAGACGCTGCCGTTCGGATTGTCCACGGCGCCTCGGGTCTTTACCAAGGTAATGGCCGAGATGATGATTCTTCTTCGAAGAAAAGGCGTATTAGTTATCCCATACTTGGACGATCTCCTAATAAGGGCAAGGTCCAGAGAACAGCTGGAGACAGCTTTAGCACTATCTCAAGAGGTGCTAAGACAACACGGGTGGATTCTGAATATTCCAAAATCCCATTTAATCCCGACAACTCGTCTGCTGTTCCTAGGAATGATTCTGGACACGGTTCAGAAAAAGGTTTTCCTTCCAGAGGAAAAAGCCAAGGAGTTATCCGATCTGGTCAGGAACCTCCTAAAACCAGGAAAAGTGTCAGTACATCAATGCACAAGAGTCCTGGGAAAAATGGTGGCTTCTTACGAAGCAATTCCATTCGGCAGATTCCATGCAAGAATATTCCAAAGGGATCTGTTGGACAAATGGTCAGGGTCGCATCTGCAGATGCACCTGCGAATAACCCTGTCACCAAAGACAAGGGTGTCACTTCTGTGGTGGTTGCAGAAGGCTCACCTATTAGAAGGCCGCAGATTCGGCATTCAGGATTGGATCCTGGTGACCACGGACGCCAGCCTGAGAGGCTGGGGAGCAGTCACACAAGGAAGAAACTTCCAGGGAGTATGGACGAGTCTGGAAAAGTCTCTTCACATAAACATTCTGGAACTAAGAGCAATCTACAATGCTCTAAGCCAGGCGGAACTTCTCCTGCAAGGAAAGCCGGTGTTGATTCAGTCGGACAACATCACGGCGGTCGCCCATGTAAACAGGCAGGGCGGCACAAGAAGCAGGAGTGCAATGGCAGAAGCTGCCAAGATTCTTCGCTGGGCGGAGAATCACGTGATAGCACTGTCAGCAGTGTTCATCCCGGGCGTGGACAACTGGGAAGCAGACTTCCTCAGCAGACACGATCTTCATCCGGGAGAGTGGGGTCTACATCCAGAAGTCTTCAACATGTTAATAGACCGTTGGGAAAGACCAATTGTAGACATGATGGCGTCTCGCCTCAACAAGAAACTGGACAAATATTGCGCCAGGTCAAGAGATCCACAGGCAATAGCTGTGGACGCACTGGTAACTCCTTGGGTGTACCAGTCAGTGTATGTGTTTCCTCCTCTGCCGCTCATACCAAAGGTATTGAAGATCATACGGCAAAGAAGAGTAAGAACAATACTAGTGGTTCCGGATTGGCCGAGAAGGACTTGGTATCCGGAACTTCAAGAGATGCTCACGGACGAACCGTGGCCTCTACCTCTGAGAAGGGACCTGCTACAGCAGGGTCCCTGTCTTTTTCAAGACTTACCGCGGCTGCGTTTGACGGCATGGCGGTTGAACGCCAGATCCTAAAAGGGAAAGGCATTCCAGAAGAAGTCATTCCTACCTTGATTAAGGCACGGAAGGAAGTCACCGTGAAACATTATCACCGCATTTGGCGAAAATATGTAGCGTGGTGCGAGGATCGGAGGGTTCCGACGGAGGAATTCCAACTGGGTCGTTTCCTACATTTCCTGCAATCAGGATTATCTATGGGTCTCAAATTGGGATCCATTAAGGTTCAAATTTCGGCCCTGTCAATATTCTTCCAAAAAGAATTGGCCTCTGTCCCTGAGGTCCAGACTTTTGTCAAGGGAGTACTGCATATACAGCCTCCTGTGGTGCCTCCGGTGGCACCGTGGGATCTAAATGTAGTTTTAGATTTCCTCAAATCCCATTGGTTTGAACCATTGAAAAAGGTGGATTTGAAATATCTCACATTGAAAGTGACTATGTTACTAGCCCTGGCCTCTGCCAGGAGAGTATCTGAATTGGCGGCTTTATCTTATAAAAGTCCTTATCTAATCTTCCATTCGGATAGGGCAGAACTGCGGACTCGTCCGCATTTTCTCCCTAAAGTGGTATCAGCATTTCATCTGAACCAACCTATTGTGGTGCCTGCGGCCACTAGCGACTTGGAGGACTCCAAGTTGTTGGACGTTGTCAGAGCCTTAAAAATATACATTGCAAGGACGGCTGGAGTCAGAAAATCTGACTCGCTGTTTATATTGTATGCACCCAACAAGTTGGGCGCACCTGCTTCTAAGCAGTCGATTGCTCGTTGGATTTGTAACACAATTCAACTTGCACATTCTGTGGCAGGCCTGCCACAGCCTAAAACTGTAAAAGCCCACTCCACAAGGAAGGTGGGCTCATCTTGGGCGGCTGCCCGAGGGGTCTCGGCATTACAACTCTGCCGAGCAGCTACGTGGTCGGGGGAGAACACGTTTGTAAAATTTTACAAATTTGATACCCTGGCAAAGGAGGACCTGGAGTTCTCTCATTCGGTGCTGCAGAGTCATCCGCACTCTCCCGCCCGTTTGGGAGCTTTGGTATAATCCCCATGGTCCTTTCAGGAACCCCAGCATCCACTTAGGACGATAGAGAAAATAAGAATTTACTTACCGATAATTCTATTTCTCGGAGTCCGTAGTGGATGCTGGGCGCCCATCCCAAGTGCGGATTATCTGCAATACTTGTACATAGTTATTGTTAACTAATTCGGGTTATTGTTAAGGAGCCATCTTTAAGAGGCCCTTTCTGTTGTCATACTGTTAACTGGGTTTAGATCACAAGTTGTACGGTGTGATTGGTGTGGCTGGTATGAGTCTTACCCGGGATTCAAAATGCCTCCCTTATTGTGTATGCTCGTCCGGGCACAGTACCTAACTGGAGTCTGGAGGAGGGTCATAGGGGGAGGAGCCAGTGCACACCACCTGACCTAGTAAAGCTTTACTTTTTTTGTGCCCTGTCTCCTGCGGAGCCGCTATTCCCCATGGTCCTTTCAGGAACCCCAGCATCCACTACGGACTCCGAGAAATAGAATTATCGGTAAGTAAATTCTTATTTTTTCTCACATCTTTAAAAAATTTATTTCTACCACTCATTTATTATAATAGGATTGAACAGGAAGAGAAGACCAGCAATGGCAACTGCACTGCAGAGCAACAGACTTACTAGCAGCATCACAGAAACTAGGATAAGTCTTGCACCAACAAAATGTTTATATACTCATACCTTAATATTTACATTTCACAATTACAATGGAAAACTGAAAAATAGGTTTTGCGTCCCTTTATACAGCAAAAAACATGTATATTTCAACTCATACCATATGTTTTCATGTATTCCTACGGAAAGCTGATTTCTTAAGTGCAGTGAAAAGAAAAAACAAACAACATTTTAAGTGAAATTCACTCAGGAGAACACAGTCACTCAACATGATTACTTTCAAAGCTTCGCGATAAGGTGACAGGATTAGCAAAACAGCTGTTAACTTTTAACGTATGCAAAGACTGCATTATCTTTGTAGAACTTTTACCTACAGTGCATAGCAAAATTATGTAATTGTTTCATTGAGTATAATCATATTTAAAACAGCAACAATGCTTACTGAGCGAGTTTCTAAGGTAAACTATATCAGAAGGAATAGCTGTAAACTTGAGCAAAATGGAAAACTGTATTTGTTAACTCCGTCATTGGCCCTCATTCCGAGTTGTTCGCTCGCAAGCTGCTTTTAGCAGCTTTGCATACGCTAAGCCGCCGCCTACTGGGAGTGAATCTTAGCATAGTAAAATTGAGACCGAAAGATTAGCAGAATTGCGAATAGACACTTCTTAGCAGTTTCTGAGTAGCTCCACACTTATTCGGCAACTGCGATCAGTTCAGTCAGTTTCGATCCTGGTTTGACGTCACAAACACACCCAGCGTTCGCCCAGACACTCCCCCGTTTCTTCAGACACTCCCGCGTTTTTCCCTGAAATGGCAGCGTTTTTTCACACACACCCATAAAACGGCCAGTTTCCGCCCAGAAACACCCACTTCCTGTCAATCACATTACGATCACCAGAACGAAGAAAAAACCACGTAATGCCGTGAGTAAAATTCCTAACTGCATAGCAAATTTACTTGGCGCAGTCGCAGTGCGAACATTGCGCATGCACAATTAGCGGAAAATCGCTGCGATGCGAAGAAAATTACCGAGCGAACAACTCGGAATGACCACCTTTGCTTCAATATTTCAATTGCACATAACAAAGGATGTGAAAAGGACTGATCAAGCTGTGTTTAATATTGATGTCACTTTTGACATATTAAGCAAATTTTAACTAATTTAAATACTTGTTTAATGCCATTGGGTTAGGCTGCAGAAGAGGATGGTTAGGGTTAGGCTGTGGCAGAGCCGGCCATAGGCATAGGCAAACTAGGCAATTGCCTATGGCATTTGATATGCCTAGGGGCATCAGCAGCTTCTGCTGATTAAAATGATATGTGGCATGCCTATATTCTGTGTGTAGCATTTCATATGCAGATACAGCCACAGTCTCACACAGTATATAGGCATGCTGCATATCATTTTAATCAGCAGAAGCAGCTTGTGCATTCTAGCCACATAGCAGTGCAAATAAGATGCATTTTCATAAAAAAAGGTTCCTGACGTTAGCATTTAGGCAAGAATTATGAGGACACATCTGTATCCAATCAGAGGCAGAGGTCACAGTGTTAGCGGCAGTGTGAGTGCTGTGTGCATGTGAGTTGGTTGGTTGTGCAGTAGTGTTCAGAATATGTGTAAGGATCATTACGTGTGTCATGTAAAAATGCATTAATAATGTGCAGCAAATATGTAGGGGGCACAATGTGTGTCATTATGTATATAAGGGCATTATTAATGTGCGGCATATGTGTAAGGGACATTATGTATAAAAGGGCATTAATAAAGGTTGTCATAATGTGTAAGGTGCATTATGTTTATAAGGACATTAATAATGTGTCTCATATGTGTAAGGGGCATTACGGTGCGGAATTATGTGTATAAATGCATTACTAATGTGTGGCATTATGTGTATAAGGTGCTCTACTATGTGGCATCGCATATAGAAAGAGCACTACTGTGTCATCTAATGTGAATAAAGAGCAATAAGGTGTGGTGTAATGTGAATAAGGAGCAATTCAGTGTGATATAATGTGAATAGGGGGCTCTACTGTGAGGAGTAACGTTTATAAGGTAAAGTAATACTACTGTGGGATGTAATGTGAATTATGGACACTGTCGCACGATCAAATGTGAATAAAGTTGCAGTACTGTGTGGCGTAATTGGAATTGGGGTTACTATTGTGTGGCCATGCCCCATGCCAGCAAAAACACACCCCTTTTTGGTCTGTGCGCCAAATGTGCAAACTGTTCCCATTTAAAATATAGGGGGTACAAACACCAAAATAAGGAATAATTATGGGTGAGGGGTGATGGTGCTGGGAAAAAGGTGCAAGGTCAGAGGTGGAACCAGCAGTGGTGCTAGGGGGCACCAGCCAAAATGTTGCCTAGGGCATCATATTGGTTAGGGCCGGCTCTGGGCTGTGGGGTAGGGGAGGTTATGGTAAGGCTGCGGGAGGGGACGGTTAGGTTTAGGGTATGGGAGGGGGGAGGTTAGGGTTAGGCTGCAGGAAGGAAGGTTAGGGTTAGGGTATGGGAGGGGGGAGGTTAGGGTTAGGCTGCAGGAAGGAAGGTTAGGGTTAGGGCAGGGCCGAAACTAGGAGTTTTGGCACCCGGGGCGAGCCATTAACTTAGCGCCCCCCCCTCGCATTAAAGAGTGTGTATAGATAGATAGATAGATAGATAGATAGATAGATAGATAGATAGATAGATAGATAGATAGATAGATAGATAGATATAGCAGCAAAAGGTGCGGCACTGAAGCTGATTCTCCATAATCCAGAGACATACACGGTCCTGCATTTGAAACGCAGGACCGTGTGTGTCTCTTAATTACGGAGAATCAGCTTCAGTGTCGCACCTTTTGCTTCTGTATCTACTTACACCTGTGAGGACACCAGCGAAGTAATTCATACTGCACTGGGAGTGCCGGACCTTGGATGCACAATCCCGCCCCCTAACAATCCCGACGGTCGCATGCCGACCAACAAGGACCACTCCCAAAGGGGCTTGCAGCGCTCACCACCACCTCCCCCCCGACAACATTCCGCTCCCGGGATACCAGCGTCGGTATGCCCGGTCACGTATACCACACCCATACAGATATATAGAGTCACACACCTATTCACATACAATCACAACATGCGCACATTCATACACACATATAGCAGTCACACACATACAGTGCCCATCCCTGAGTTATACTCACTGTTTAGGCTGTGCTGCTCCTCTCCTCTCCTCCCTCTCATGCTGTTGCTGGCTGGCATGGTGGCACTGTGTGCACAGTGCCGTTTAGGCCCGCCCCCTTTTCGGACCTCGGAATTTCTTGTGCATTGCAGCAGTGGCTGCAATGATTAAAGTCAGTGGCAGTGGGCTGAGCGAGGGGGGGGTTAGTAATTTTTACCCTCTGCCCCCTCTTGATGCAGCTCTGCTGTGCTGATCACAGCACGCTGCAGAGATGAAACTTAAAGTAAAGTACACCTCCTGGTAGCAAGGGCTGCTGGGAGATGTAGTTTATTTTCAGTTTCATCTCAGGATGCAGTGTATCTGGCTCGGCAGCAGCTAGTAGAGTCTGGCGCTCGAGTTCCGCCGGCTCTAAACTATCGCTGCTGCATAGGGAGGGGGCGTTAGGGGGGATTAAAGTGACAGTCTCTGCGCCCTCTCCAGTCTGGCGCCCAGGTCACATGCCCCCCTAGCCCCTCCCTAGTTTCGGCTCTGGTTAGGGTATGGGAGGGGGGAGGTTAGGGTATGGGAGGGGGGAGGTTAGGGTTAGGCTGCAGGAAGGAAGGTTAGGGTTTGTCACGATCCGGGTATCTGGACGCCATTACTTACCCTTCAGATGCCTCCTAAGGCTGGCTCAGCGTTCCAGGACCGGATCCCGCTGTTCCTGAGTTTCCACATGCAGAATGTCAGAGTGGTGATTTCATCAGCCGCGGCCTCCGCTGTGCCCGCGTGGTTAAATGTGCGCTTGTCAGTCTGGCGTCTCCTGTCTCCTGTGGCCGGCGTCGCCATTACTGTTTCAATTCTCACATGGATTACAAACCAAACTTCCCTCCAAGTGTCTGCATGGGCGCAGCCATCTTGGATTTTGTCATCTGATCATTTCCACCAATCTGCTGTCTGTATTGTTGATTTGCATAATTGCCTAGCCAACCCCTTCCTTGCTGCAGGTATAAGTAAGCTGTGCCTGAGCAAGGAAGGCGTCAGTGCTTTGGTTGTCTAACCTAGTTCCAGTTTGTCTCTCTCCTGTGGTTGTCTTCCAGGTTCCAGCTCCTGTCTCCAGACTTCTGCTATAGAGACCCGCACCAGCATTCCATCTGCGGTGTAGCCTGACTCTCCGATCCATTCTGGACTCACCTGTTTCCAGCTACAACAACCACCTGCTTCCAGCCCAGCTTCCAGCAGTGTACAGCTTCCCTTAAAGGGCCGGTGTCCTTTTCTGCAGTTTACCACTCTCCACCGGTATTATTATTTCACCGCTCTCAAACTCCAAACTTCATTATTATTTCACCGCTCTCAAACAACCACCTGCTTCCAGCCCAGCTTCCAGCAGTGTATAGCTTCCCTTAAAGGGCCGGTGTCCTTTTCTGCAGTTTACCACTCTCCACCGGTATTATTATTTCACCGCTCTCAAACTCCAAACTTCATTATTATTTCATCGCTCTCAAGTTCGTTTATTATTTAACTGGTTCCAGCCAGTATCCACTCCGTACCAACAACAGTCTGGTTCCAGCCAGTATCCACAGCAGCCGTTTTACCTTCAGCAGCCCAGCCTTTCCTGGAACATCAGCTGGTACGATCCTGGGTTCTCTCCATTGCTACAGTCAGGCCTGGTAAGGACTTTCCAACTAGAAGATTATAAGAACTGTCTCACACTACCAGTGCCTGTGGCCCTTGCCACCCTGTAGTACCCAGGAATTGTATTTATCCTCTGTTGACTTTTATGTTTCCTTTTACTGCTGCTGTGTTACGGAGTTTGTCATAATAAACATCATTGACTTTTATCCTGGTTGTCGTGGTCACGCCTTCGGGCAGTTATTCTACATGTTACTTACATGTCTAGGGGTCTGATACAACCTCCCAGGTTCCGTTACATCTCAGCCCCTACAACTGAGGCTGCCTCCCGTCAGCTCAGGCCCTCAGTTGTGACAGTAAGCACTGACCTAATGAATCCAGCCGGAGACCAGGATCAAGCGGCCAGGCCGATGCAAGAACTGGCAGCCCGACTTGAACATCAGGAGGCTGCACAGGGCCACATCATCCGCTGTCTCCAGGATCTCTCTACACGGCTGGATGGGATTCAAACGACCCTCCGTGGACCTGGCACGTCCGGTGCGTCCACTACAGTGACACCAGCTGTAACCCCACCCACCTTACCCATTTCCAGTCCACATCTTCATCTTCCAACGCCAGCAAAATTTGATGGATCTCCAAGGTTCTGCAGGGGATTTCTCAATCAATGTGAAATCCACTTTGAGCTTCTACCTGGCAATTTCTTCAGTGACCGTACCAAAATTGCCTATATCATCTCCCTTCTCAGTGGCTCAGCCCTTGACTGGGCATCACCTTTATGGGAGAAGTCTGATCCCCTGCTATCCTCCTATACTGACTTTGTAGCTACATTCAGGCGCATCTTCGACGAGCCAGGCCGGATAACATCTGCTTCATCTGAGATTCTCCGTTTACGCCAGGGAACACGTACTGTGGGACAGTATCTTATACAGTTTAAAATCCTGGCATCCGAACTGGCATGGAACGACGAGGCCCTGTATGCTGCATTCTGGCATGGCTTATCAGAACGCATCAAGGATGAGTTAGCTACCAGAGACTTGCCCTCTAAGTTGGATGAGCTAATTTCTCTTTGCACGAAGGTTGATCTACGTTTCAGAGAGAGAGCAACCGAGCGAGGAAGATCATCTACTCCTAAATCTTCTGCTCCTCCTCCTCGTCGTCAACCATCTCCATCCAAGGATGAGCCTATGCAAATTAGTCGTTCCCGTCTATCTCCCGCTGAGCGCCGAAGACGTCTCTCTGAGTCTCTCTGTCTCTACTGTGCAGCTCCGTCGCACACTATCAATGCCTGTCCCAAACGTCCGGGAAACTCCAGATCCTAGCTCGCCAAGGAGAGGGCCGGCTAGGAGTAATGATCTCCTCTCCATCTCCTCATGACTGTAACCTCCCAGTGTCGCTCCAAATTGCTCAACGTTACAGGAACGTCATTGCCCTCCTTGATTCCGGAGCAGCTGGGAATTTCATAACCGAAGCTTATGTTAAACGGTGGTCCCTACCCACCGAGAGACTGTCCTCGTCCATCTCTTTGACTGCCGTGGATGGCAGCAAGATTTTTGACGCAGTCATTTCCTTAAGGACTCTTCCAGTTCGTCTGAGAGTGGGAGTTCTTCATTCTGAGTATATTTCTTTTTTAGTGATTCCAAGAGCCACACATCCAGTGGTTTTAGGCCTTCCATGGCTCCGTCTCCACAACCCATCAATTGACTGGACGACTACGCAAATACTGGCATGGGGTCCCTCCTGTGCTGAGACTTGTTTAGCCAAAGTTCTTCCTGTTTGTTCTTCCTTCCCCAGGTCATCTGATGTTCCGCCTCCTCCATATCAAGACTTCACGGACGTGTTCAGTAAAGCCTCTGCTGATATCCTTCCTCCTCATAGAGAATGGGACTGCCCAATCGACCTCATTCCAGGGAAGGTTCCACCGCGAGGCCGAACTTATCCGTTGTCTCTGCCTGAGACACACTCCATGGAAGAGTACATCAAAGAGAACCTGGCGAAGGGTTTCATCCGACCATCTTCTTCTCCAGCCGGCGCAGGCTTCTTCTTCGTTAAGAAGAAAGACGGTGGTCTGCGTCCGTGCATCGACTACAGAGGTCTGAACGACATTACCGTCAAGAACCGATACCCTTTACCCCTGATTACCGAGCTCTTTGATAGAGTTAGTGGTGCAACTATTTTCACAAAGCTGGACTTGAGGGGTGCCTACAATCTCATCCGAATCCGTGAGGGTGACGAGTGGAAGACCGCCTTTAACACCCGTGACGGACATTATGAGTACCTCGTCATGCCCTTCGGATTGAGCAACGCTCCAGCAGTCTTCCAGCACTTCGTGAATGAGATTTTCAGGGACATCTTGTACCGCCATGTCGTGGTTTATCTAGACGACATCCTCATCTTTGCTAATAATCTCGAAGATCATCGTTTCTGGGTAAAAGAGGTTCTTTCCCGTCTCCGTGTCAATCACCTCTATTGTAAATTGGAGAAGTGTGTGTTTGAAGTTAAAACCATTCCGTTTCTAGGTTACATTGTGTCCGGTTCCGGACTAGAGATGGATCCTGAGAAACTCCAAGCAATCCAGAATTGGCCTATACCCTTAAGCCTCAAAGGGGTCCAGAGGTTCTTAGGGTTCGCCAATTATTATAGAAAATTTATACGAGACTTTTCCACCATTGTGGCGCCTATCACTGCATTAACCAAGAAAGGTGCTAATCCGTCCAAGTGGTCCGAGGAAGCTACACAGGCCTTTCACCTTCTGAAGCAACGGTTCATCTCTGCACCAGTTCTGAAACAGCCCGACACCGACTCTCCTTTTATCTTAGAGGTAGATGCCTCCTCCGTTGGAGTAGGAGCAGTGTTATCCCAGAGGGCCAAAGATGGTCATCTACATCCTTGCAGTTTCTTCTCCCGGAAGTTCTCCCCAGCTGAGCGCAACTATGCCATTGGCGATCAGGAGTTGCTAGCCATCAAGCTCGCTCTGGAGGAGTGGAGATACCTGTTGGAGGGAGCTTCCCACTCAATCACCATACTTACCGACCACAAAAATCTTTTATATCTCAAAGGCGCACAATGTCTGAATCCTCGTCAGGCCAGATGGGCACTTTTTTTCTCTAGGTTTGACTTTAAACTCCAGTTCTGTCCGGGTTCTCAGAATCGTAAGGCCGATGCCCTTTCCCGCTCATGGGAGCAAGAGAATGAGTCCGAGTCTGCAGACAAGCATCCTATTATTAATCCGTTGGCATTCTCCACGGTAGGGATGGACTCTACGCCTCCACTAGGGAAAAGTTTTGTTAAGCCAGTTCTAAGGAAGAAGCTCATGCATTGGGCCCATGCTTCCCGTTTTGCTGGACATACAGGCATTCAGAAAACCCTTGAATTTATTTCTAGGTCCTACTGGTGGCCAACTCTGAAGAAGGACGTTATGGAATTTATTGCCTCCTGCCCAAAGTGTGCCCAACACAAAGTCTCCCGCCAGTCGCCTGCGGGGCAACTGGTTCCATTATCTGTTCCCCGTCGACCTTGGACCCATTTGTCGATGGACTTTGTTTCCGATCTACCTATCTGCAACAAGTTTAATACCATCTGGGTGGTAGTTGACCGGTTCACCAAGATGGCACATTTCATCCCTCTCACCGGTCTTCCGTCAGCTTCCAAGTTGGCTCAAGTGTTTATACAAGAGATCTTCCGACTTCACGGTCTTCCTGAAGAGATCATCTCGGATCGTGGAGTACAATTTGTAGCCAAATTTTGGCGAAGTTTGTGTCAAGCCCTCCAAGTCAAGTTAAAGTTTTCCACGGCTTACCATCCTCAGACCAATGGTCAAACCGAGAGGGTGAATCAGGACTTGGAGGCCTTCCTCCGTATATATGTGTCTTCCTCTCAAGATGACTGGGTTCAACTCCTTCCTTGGGCCGAGTTCAGCCACAACAATCAATACCATTCCTCATCTTCTTCTACACCATTCTTCATTAATTATGGATTCCACCCTAAAGTCCCAGAATTCCAACCGCTTCCCGCAGCTTCTGTTCCAGCAGTGGATGTCACCTTGCGTCAGTTTTCAAATAACTGGAGGAACGTCCGCGCAGCCCTGCTTAAAGCCTCATTCAGGTATAAGAAGTTTGCCGATAGGAAGCGTAGAGCGGTTCCTGCTCTCAAGGTGGGTGATCGTGTGTGGCTGTCCACGAAGAATTTGAGGTTGAGAGTTCCCAGCATGAAATTTGCACCTCGCTACATCGGACCCTTCAAGATTGAACAAGTCATCAATCCTGTTGCCTACAGGTTACTGTTACCATCCTTCTTGAAAATACCCAGGACATTTCATGTTTCTTTGTTGAAACCGCTGATCCTGAATCGGTTTCATTCCGCACTTCCTCCAGCTCCCAAAGTTCAGACTCAACGGGGAGTCGAGTACGAGGTGGCCAAGATTTTGGACTCACGTTTCCGTTACGGTCAGTTACAATACCTAATTGACTGGAAGGGCTATGGTCCTGAAGAACGCTCTTGGACCAATGCCTCAGACGTCCATGCTCCTGCCTTGGTCCGAAATTTCCACGCAAAGTTTCCTTTAAAGCCTAAGAAGTGTCCTGGGGCCACTCCTAAAGGGGGGGGTGCTGTCACGATCCGGGTATCTGGACGCCATTACTTACCCTTCAGATGCCTCCTAAGGCTGGCTCAGCGTTCCAGGACCGGATCCCGCTGTTCCTGAGTTTCCACATGCAGAATGTCAGAGTGGTGATTTCATCAGCCGCGGCCTCCGCTGTGCCCGCGTGGTTAAATGTGCGCTTGTCAGTCTGGCGTCTCCTGTCTCCTGTGGCCGGCGTCGCCATTACTGTTTCAATTCTCACATGGATTACAAACCAAACTTCCCTCCAAGTGTCTGCATGGGCGCAGCCATCTTGGATTTTGTCATCTGATCATTTCCACCAATCTGCTGTCTGTATTGTTGATTTGCATAATTGCCTAGCCAACCCCTTCCTTGCTGCAGGTATAAGTAAGCTGTGCCTGAGCAAGGAAGGCGTCAGTGCTTTGGTTGTCTAACCTAGTTCCAGTTTGTCTCTCTCCTGTGGTTGTCTTCCAGGTTCCAGCTCCTGTCTCCAGACTTCTGCTATAGAGACCCGCACCAGCATTCCATCTGCGGTGTAGCCTGACTCTCCGATCCATTCTGGACTCACCTGTTTCCAGCTACAACAACCACCTGCTTCCAGCCCAGCTTCCAGCAGTGTACAGCTTCCCTTAAAGGGCCGGTGTCCTTTTCTGCAGTTTACCACTCTCCACCGGTATTATTATTTCACCGCTCTCAAACTCCAAACTTCATTATTATTTCACCGCTCTCAAACAACCACCTGCTTCCAGCCCAGCTTCCAGCAGTGTATAGCTTCCCTTAAAGGGCCGGTGTCCTTTTCTGCAGTTTACCACTCTCCACCGGTATTATTATTTCACCGCTCTCAAACTCCAAACTTCATTATTATTTCATCGCTCTCAAGTTCGTTTATTATTTAACTGGTTCCAGCCAGTATCCACTCCGTACCAACAACAGTCTGGTTCCAGCCAGTATCCACAGCAGCCGTTTTACCTTCAGCAGCCCAGCCTTTCCTGGAACATCAGCTGGTACGATCCTGGGTTCTCTCCATTGCTACAGTCAGGCCTGGTAAGGACTTTCCAACTAGAAGATTATAAGAACTGTCTCACACTACCAGTGCCTGTGGCCCTTGCCACCCTGTAGTACCCAGGAATTGTATTTATCCTCTGTTGACTTTTATGTTTCCTTTTACTGCTGCTGTGTTACGGAGTTTGTCATAATAAACATCATTGACTTTTATCCTGGTTGTCGTGGTCACGCCTTCGGGCAGTTATTCTACATGTTACTTACATGTCTAGGGGTCTGATACAACCTCCCAGGTTCCGTTACATCTCAGCCCCTACAACTGAGGCTGCCTCCCGTCAGCTCAGGCCCTCAGTTGTGACAGGGTTAGGTTATGGGAGGGGGGAGGTTAGGGTTAGGCTGCAGGAAGGAAGGTTAGGGTATGGGAGGGGGGAGGTTAGGGTTAGGTTATGGGAGGGGGGAGGTTAGGGTTAGGCTGCCGGAAGGAAGGTTAGGGTTAGGGTATGGGAGGGGGGAGGTTAGGGTATGGGAGGGGGGAGGTTAGGGTTAGGCTGCAGGAAGGAAGGTTAGGGTTAGGGTATGGGAGGGGGGAGGTTAGGGTTAGGGTATGGGAGGGGGGAGGTTAGGGTTAGGCTGCAGGAAGGAAGGTTAGGGTTAGGGTATGGGAGGGGGGAGGTTAGGGTTAGGCTGCAGGAGGGGAAGGTTAGGGTATGGGAGGGGGGAGGTTAGGGTATGGGAGGGGGGAGGTTAGGGTTAGGCTGCAGGAAGGAAGGTTAGGGTTAGGGTATGGGAGGGGGGAGGTTAGGGTTAGGCTGCAGGAGGGGAGGGTTAGGGTATGGGAAAGGGGAGGTTAGGGTTGGGCTGCAGGAAGGAAGGTTAGGGTTAGGGTATGGGAGGGGGGAGGTTAGGGTTAGGGTATGGGAGGGGGGAGGTTAGGGTTAGGCTGCAGGAAGGAAGGTTAGGGTATGGGAGGGGGAGGTTAGGGTTAGGGTATGGGAGGGGGGAGGTTAGGGTTAGGCTGCAGGAAGGAAGGTTAGGGTTAGGGTATGGGAGGGGGGAGGTTATGGTTAGGGTATGGGAGGGGGAGGTTAGGGTTAGGCTGCAGGAAGGAAGGTTAGGGTATGGGAGGGGGAGGTTAGGGTATGGGAGGGGGGAGGTTAGGGTTAGGCTGCAGGAAGGAAGGTTAGGGTTAGGGTATGGGAGGGGGGAGGTTATGGTTAGGGTATGGGAGGGGGGAGGTTGGGGTTAGGGTATGGGAGGGGGAGGTTAGGGTTAGGGTATGGGAGGGAGGAGGTTAGGGTTAGGCTGCAGGAAGGAAGGTTAGGGTATGGGAGGGGGGAGGTTAGGTTTAGGCTGCAGGAGGGGAAGGTTAGGGTATGGGAGGGGGGAGGTTGGGGTTGGGCTGCAAGGGGGGAAGATTAGGATTAGGCTGCAGGAGGGGGGGGGGTTAGACTGAGGGAGGGGAAGGTTAAGGTTAGGCTGCAGGAGGGGATGGTTAAAGTTAGGCTGCTGGAGGGGTGGGTTAGGGTCATTGGCGTTTCTATAATGGGTGCAGTGTGGGCGGTGCACACGGGCCCCTGAGTCCCGGAGGGCGCACACTGCACCCATTTCTCCTATACTTACCTCACCAGAGTCCATCGCTGACCGTGTGTGGGCCCCCTCCTCTCCCGTAGCGCCGCTGCTAGCGCACTGACCACTAGAGACTCTGGCACAGTGCCAGAGTCTACAGCGCATGCGCAGGACTCCGAAAAAATGGCGCAGCGGGCATTTTTTGCAGTCCTGCGCATGCGCTGTAGACTCTGTCACTGTGCCAAAGTCTACAGCACTCAGAGTGCTAGCAGCGGCGCAACGGCTACAGGAGAGGAGGGCGCCCACACACGGAGTCTGCACACGGGTTCCCTCCTCTCTAAAGACGCCCCTGGTTAGGGTTATGGGTAAGGTTAAAATACTTACCGGGATCCATTGGGATTTTGACCACCAGCATGCCGCTGTCGGCATTCTGACGGTCGGGATAGTGACTGCCAAGATTTTGATACCATTCTATGCCATTGCCTATTTAAAGCTTCTTTGTGTATTTCCTACTGGGGTAGTAGGTGATTGGTAAATAATGTCTAATAGCAAAAAATCCCATATATATCCTACCAACTCATACCATCAGAACCGTTCTTTTCATTCTCTGCATTTGAGCAGGGCCGGTTCTAGGGTGTTTGGCGCCCCCCTGCAAACTATACATTTGCGCCCTCCCATACTTTACAAAGGGATAGCGCACATAATGCTTTACACATAATGCTCCCTGTAGTAGTGCCGCTTACACACGTAATGCCCCCTGTGGTAGTTCCACTTATACACAACGCCCCCTGTAGTAGTGGCCCTTACACACGTAACTCCCCCTGCAACAGTGACGCTTACATACGTAATGCCCCCTGCAGCAGTGACAATTACATACGCAACGCCCCCTGTACCAGTGCCGATTACACACGCAACGCCCCCTGTACCAGTGCCGATTACACACGCAACGCCCCCTGTACCAGTGCCGCTTATACACGTAATGCCCCCTGTACCAGTGACGTTTACATGTAACGCCCTCTGTACCAGTGACGCTTACACACGTAACGCCCCCTGTACCAGTGATGCTTACACACGTAATTCCGCCTGTAGCAGTGACGCTTACACACATTATGCTGCACAGTCATACATATACCACATACACATACACAGCACACACATACTCTACATCAGGCATGTCCAAACTGCGGCCCTCCAGCTGTTGAGAAACTACACATCCCAGCATGCCCTGAAACAGCTTTTGCATTCTCTGACAGCAATACTGTGTCAGGGCATGCTGGAATATGTAGTTTCACAACAGCTGGAGGGCCGCAGTTTGGACATGCCTGCTCTACATACATTACACACATACAGTACAAATACACACATTCTGTAGATACACATACACTTTCTCACTCACTCTCCCTCAACTCACCAACTGGCTGGTCGGCTCTGTATTCTGCCTTCTGTCTTCCTCTGCAGCATGGCCATGGTCCCGTGTAGCTGCGCCCTCAGAGTCGGTAAGCCCCGCCCCCTTTTCGTGCTAGACACACAGACGGACACTGGACTACTGTCAGGGGGGGTAGGTGGAAGTTTCATGCTGCCGGCGCCGCTGCCTGTCAAACTGTGTGACAGGCACAGCAGCCAGCAGTAGCAGGGGGCCCAGGCGCAGCAGCAGGGATGCAAAGCAGGGAGAGCTCCTCTCCAACCCTGGCGCCTACTTGCTTTGCATCCCTTTGCTGAGCGGGTTGCGTCGGGCCTGCATTTGAGGTTATGCTATTGGCATCTTCCAACCTGTTCACCTTTGTGTAGCTGTCATTTATTGTCCCCCTGGCCATATCTCCAAATTCCATGACAACCTGGCTCCCCTACTTCCTCTCTTAAGACTCATCTCCCCTCATTTTAGGTGATTTCAATCCCCTATCAATGACCCAACTGACCCGTCTGCCTCTAAACTCCTTACCCTCACATCATCATTTGGTCTCTCTCAATGGACCTCCTCTTCCTCCCATGTGAATGGATACTTACTTGATCTGATCTTCACTCAATATTGTAATATTTCTGATTTCACTAACTCCCCATTCCTTCTCTCTGATGAACATCTACTCGTTCTCCGCCTCAGCCTTCTAAGGCTACCATCATTAATCATAACCTTGAGGGTATTAAGACTGTCTCCTTATCCTCCTTGCTCGATTAACTTGTTTCCTATACCAGTGGTTCTCAAACTCCATCCTCAGGACCCCACACAGTTCAAGTTTTCCATGTCACCTAGCTGAGCACATGTGTATGACCAACTGTCACATTTCAAAGATCCAGTTGTGAACTGGAAAACATGAAATGATTAGGGTCCAGAGAACCAAATTTGGCTGCAGAAGCACATCCTGTATAACAAATGCTTCCTGTATGACAAAGTGGATGGCAAAGATGTACAGTAACTTCCCATTTTTCAACATAAAGAACAATAAACAGGTATGTGAGTGTAAGACAGTGTGACAGGTGTTGGATGTGGGGATAGTGTGCATCTTAAAAAAATGGAAACTGAAAAATGGAAGCTTAAGCAACATAGTCCTGGAAATTCTCCCAGTCCTGGTGACAAAGAAAGTAGCTAGAGATGTGTCCGGTTTCTGAATAGCTTAGAATTGGGCAAGGTCATGGGACTGTCTAGCACACCAATACATGCTTTCTTAAGGGGAGTCTTTGCCCATAATGCGGGTGTTTTGACACCCTCAGTTAGTGTCAGGTGAAGTGGAGTTTGCTTACACACCCCTAGGTGGCGCCTCCTAGGGGTGGCACCTTTTGCGCTCATGCAAAATACCATCAGCTTGCACCACATAGCTGTGGAGACTGTTGGAAGATCCCAGAACAACCAACAGGAGAAGTTCGTATTAAGTGAAGGGATGTTTTATCATGAGTGGCTTTGAGCCGCAACCTGTGTTCTGCAGAGCATCTTGCATGTTGTTCTGAACTTGTGGTCTAAGTTTTAAATTGGTGGTCGGAATGAGGGTGTGGGTGCGCCTAGACAGAAGGCATTGAGCAGAAGAGGCAAGTTCATCTCTTAGAGTATTTATCAAAATAAAGAGTGCCATAAACATGTTAGAACCATCTCTATAACAGGTGCTTTGCAGAACATAATGCCATTTCTGCTAGTCTGTTGGACTGTCGATAGCAAAGATTGCTGGTGACATGCGAGATGTCCCATTTACTGGTGAAAATCTGGAACTCAAGGCATTGTCAATAAGTAGCTTGTGTGGTATGCCACAGCCAGTCTCAGTGACCACAGACTCACTCGGGGAGTTGATGTTCCTCATTAATGTGTCAACACTGCAAATGTGTACGCAGTTGTTGAGGACTTTGTGATGGCTCTGATGGGCATCTATATTCTTTTCTGGTCGGCTGCTTTACTTCTGTAGCCTAAAAAATTGCAGCTGGGTAGGCATGTGCATACAAACATGAATTAGACCCTGAGAACATATGCTAATGGATTCATGCGCATAGTCCTATACTGCCCACTTTTTTCCCATCCACATCCACAACTGCCATCATTGCTATCGGCATGTGGAGGTTTTGGGGTCCTACTCTCTCCTTGCTACTAGTTCAAATTCATACCTTACGAATCCTCCCTGTCATTCTTTCTTTTTGCCACTTCCACCTTGTTCCCCTAGTGGTCATCTATCGCACTACTGGTCCTATAGTTAAAATCCTTGACAACTTTGCTTCCTGTCTCCTCCACTTTCCTTTTACTGACCTTCCCTCCCTCATCTTTGGTGATTTCAATATCCCTATTGATGTCTTCATTGACCTCTTTGCCTCTAAGCTCCTTTTCCCTCTCATCATTGTTTGGTTTCTCCCAATGACCCCTACAACATCCCATGTAAGTCGGCACTCCCTTAATCTGATCTTTACTTACTGCTGTGATATATCTGATTTTACCAATTCCCACTCTTGGACCATGATCTTATTTCCACTTCTCCCTTCCAAAGGTTACCAACTCCAAGTGGAACCTTGAGGCAAATAACTCTGTTTTCTTGTCCTCTCTGCTTGACTTACTTATCTCCACCATTTTAACCATTTCCTGCCCCAGCCAAGCCCTTTCCCTCTACAATAACACATCTGCTCTGGACTCTGTTGCTCCAGCTGTCACTACTCACCATTGCAGATCCATGCCTCGACCATGGAATTCCAAATACTTGCAAAGGTGGTCAAGAATCAATAAGAGGCACTGGAGGAAATGAAACTTCCCAGCAGACTTTTTCCACTTCAAATGTATGAACTTTGCCTATAGTGTTGCTCTTTACTTCTTCAAACAGTGCTACAGTATATCAAAACTTTTATCTGTACTCAAACCCGTTGTCTCTTTGTTACCTTCAACTCCCTCATCTGTGACTCCCCTTCTCATTCTCCACCGTTGACTTTGCCTCCCACTTCACATCTAAAACTGAATCCATCCATAAGAAAATTACCTCTAACCAGGTACTCAACCCTCCTCCCCTCCTGCCTTTTTCCATCTTCCCCATGCATCCTGACAACTCTGGTTTCTTGTGATGAATTCATGGCCTAATGCTGTCTTCTACCCCTTCCACCTCCCCCTTCTGCCTCCTCTTTACCTGTCACTGATGCATCGCAGGTTGATGTATTATAGGATCCAGGAAGGACTTCTGTGGTAATCTGGGAGATGGATGTCTCCTGGTGGCTAAAGTGTGCATGGTGTTGGTATTTGGCCCATATGTACGGGTGTGGATTATTAGATCTACACTAAAAGGGTCTACATTCAATAGGTCTACCACTAATGGTAGACATGCATTAGGTCGACAGGCAGTGGCGGATTTCGGGGGGGGGGGGGGGGCACCAAGGCATGTGCCCCCCCTGTCATTTTTAATTGATTTTTTGTATTGATTTTCGCGCCGCTGCGCGCACCCGCACCCGGCACCCGACATGTCCCCCTCCTTCCCTGTCACCTGCTGCTGCTGCTCTGCTCACATGTGTTCCTCCTCCTGATTGGCTCCCTGGAGAAATGTGACATGTAGTCAGTTCAGAGGAGCCGAGCAGGAGGAGGAACTTCACAGATCCAGGCCGCCGCTGATGGAGAGCGCATCGCCACCGCCGCTGAGTATCAGCACCCAGGAACAGTGCATGGCGGTGTGCACCTGTGTGACCAGCAGCCTGCTGCCCACCCGTACACAGCAGCGCAAGGGTCCGTCCGGGACAGCAGCCGCCCTGCTTTCTGCCGGTGAGCGGTCTTTTGTTGGGGGAGGGGGGAAGAGTGTGAGGGTGACCAGGGGAGAATGCTGCTGCAGTGGTGAGCGGTCTTTTGCTGGGGGGGGGGACCTGGGGAGGGAGACTGGTGCTGCTGGGGAGGGAGAATGGTGCTGCTCGGGAGGGAGACTGGTGCTGCCGTGAGCAGTCTTTTGCTGGGGGAGGGGCCTGGGGAGGGAGACTGGTGCTGTTGGGGAGAGAGACTGGTGCTGCTGTGAGCAGTCTTTTGCTGGGGTCGGACCTGGGGAGGGAGAATGTTGCTGCTGGGGAGGGAGACTGGTGCTGCTGGGGAGGGAGAATGGTGCTGCTGTGAGCGGTCTTTTGCTGGGGGGGAGAATGGGGGTGACCTGGGGAGAGATGTCTTCAGCGTGACTTGTCCCGGAATTGACGTCAGACACCAGGGCCATAACTAGGTGTGTGCCGATGGTGCCTTGCCCACAGCGCAAATGCACTGAAGGCGCACCATCAGTAGCACATCCCCCGTACGGCCGTTGTCGGCAGTCAGTCAGTAGTGAAAGTTCCGCCGCTGGTCTCCCTCCTCTGCAAGCAGTGGGAGCGCTGCTGTATTCACAATCAGGCAGCACACACCTTCTGCGTGTCCCGGCGCCGCCATCCCTGAGTACTGCCAGCGCCGTCATGAAGTCCCGCCGCCGCTGTCTCTGACTCCCGCTGCCGCCATCTGACAGTAGTTATTAAGTACACTCCGTGTGAGAGTCCCGCTGGCGGCGCCGGATGTCTCCTCTGTGAAGGAGCGCGGAGTGTAGGCGCAGCTTGCAGGTCCCAGACCGGAGGAGAGTGACTGATCCGTCCGGATGGTGGATCATGCTGTGGAGGCGAGTGACTGAGCCGTCCGGATGGTGGATCGTGCTGTCCTCCCCAGGCGAGTAACACACACACAAACACACGTAAAAAGGGGAACACTGTCTGCCGTAATGTGTAAAAAGGGGGACACTGTCTGCCGTAATGTGTAAAAAGGGGGACACTGTCTGCCGTAATGTGTATTAAGGGGATGCTGTCTGCCATAATGTGTAAAAAGGGGGACTGGCTGCCGCAATGTGTAAAAAGGGGGACGCTGTCTGCCGTAATGTGTAAAAAGGGGGATGCTGTCTGCCGTAATGTGTAAAAAGGGGGACGCTGTCTGCCGTAATGTGTAATAAGGGGATGCTGTCTGCCATAATGTGTAAAAAGGGGGACTGGTTGCTGTAATGTGTAAAAAGGGGGACGTTGTCTGCCGTAAACTGGCCATGGACTTAGGGCAGTGATGGCTAACCTTGACACTCCAGCTGTTGTTGAACTACACATCCCAGCATGCCCTGCTACAGTTTTCTATTTGGCCTTGCTAAAACTGATGCAGGGCATGCTGGGATGTGTAGTTCATCAACAGCTGGAGTGTCAAGGTTAGCCATCACTGACTTAGGGGGTCATTCCGAGTTGATCGCTCGCTAGCAACTTTTTGCTGTGCTGCGATCAGATAGTCACCGCCTATGGAGGAATGTATTTTCGCTTTGCAAGTGTGCGAACGCTGTTACAGCCGATGGCACAAAAAAGTTTGTTGCAGTTTCTGAGTAGCTCTGGACTTACTCAGCCGCTGCGATCACTTCAGACTTTTTGGTCCCGGAACTGACGTCAGACACCCGCCCTGCAAACGCTTGACACCCATAAATACCCTCTTTCTGTCAGTCACCTTGCGATCGGCTGTGCGAATGGATTCTTCGTTAAATCCATCGCCCAGCACTGATCCTCTTTGTACCCGTACAACGCACTTGTGCATTGCAGCGTATACGCATGCGCAGTTTTGCCGAGTTTTAACCTGATCGCATCGCTGCAAAAAGTTGCTAGCCAGCGATCAACTCGGAATGACCCCCTTAGCCTCCATCGAAGTGCTTATGCATGGTGCAGCTCATGCACAGTTTGCAAATAATCACAGGATGAGTCTGCTTTTTGACTTGCATTGCATGAAAAGAATATTTTTTGAAATATACTGAGAATTAAAGAGGACTGGTGTTTACTTGTAGTCACTGATTCTCCATAATTATGTTCAAAATTATTTAAATGATACAGATAATTATAGCCGTGACAAAATGTTAAAAAGAGAAAAAAAACTGAAATATATACTGCAATACAAATCAAACTGAAATATATAATTGCAGTAAAAAATAAATCTCTTATCTAGAGCCAAAAGCATTAAATGGTTTATGAAATATAGTCCACATCTTTTGCTTTTTTAACTAAATTGCTATAATTTAATTTCAATTTTATGGCGGTAACCCTTAAATGTAGATCTTGGCGCACTATACATAAAATGTATACAAAGTATAGAGAAAGAGAGAGCCTGAAAGAGTGTCAGAAGTCTGTGTGCTGGCAAAGATGGTGGAGATATGGACAAATGATTTACACTAGGTGGCACCACATAATACCTGTAGAGAGAGGTACTGTCCTATTTAATACAGGTACAAGCAGCCAGTGGCTGTTCCCACACATGACTGTGTAACTGCAAGTTTTAGTATGTGCTACAATCCAATGATGTCACTAGTTCCAAGAAAACCGATATCCAGTGTTCCTATGTGGAATTGCCCATGCCAAAAATGGTTGCGTATAACCAACAGGAACCCAGTACTTCATGGATTTGCCAGACAGCAGGGAATTCTCCAGGAAGGGCAATAATCTGCCTGTAAGATGCTCAGAAAGATGCCATGATGACACAGATTCCATCTCAAGTTCTAATAACTAAGTGAGCCAGGATAAGGAACATTAGTGTGGTGTTCCCAGTGGGATTATTACATTGGAAGTATAGTGAGAGTCAGGGATGCCAACACAGTTTAACAATCATTTGTTTACAATATCTGGGCGGTGGTCTAGGGATCATATCTCCATATACATGTTATTGGAGTCCCTGGTCACTGGTACAATATTGTGAAATCTGTTGTTGCATAGAATTCTAATATAGGTCAAATAGCCTTTTACTTCTGTGTATTTTGGATGTCCACAGATGTTTAGGTCACGTGATCAAAGTAAACATCAATTTGTTGACCACAAATAGATCTATTGCCTGGCCTATTAGGAAAACTATTTCCGATAAACATACTATAGAGAAAAAAAGCTTGTTTCTACAAAGATGCACAATGAAAGTCTAACAACACAAATATATGGCTATGTGTACACATTTTGGCCCTCATTCCGAGTTGTTCGCTCGTTATTTTTCATCGCATCGCAGCGATTTTCCGCAAACTGCGCATGCGCAATGTTCGCACTGCGGCTGCGCCAAGTAAATTTGCTAAGAAGTTTGGTATTTTACTCACGGCATTACGAGGTTTTTTCTTCTTTCTGGTGATCGTAGTGTGATTGACAGGAAGTGGGTGTTTCTGGGCGAAAACTGGCCGTTTTATGGGAGTGTGTGAAAAAACGCTGCCGTTTCTGGGAAAAACGCGGGAGTGGCTGGAGAAACGGGGGAGTGTCTGGGCGAACGCTGGGTGTGTTTGTGACGTCAAACCAGGACCGAAACTGACTGAACTGATCGCAGTGTAGGAGTAAGTCTCGAGCTACTCAGAAACTCCTTAGAAATTTCTATTCGCAATTTTGAGAATCTTTCGTTCGCAATTCTGCTAAGCTAAGATTCACTCCCAGTAGGCGGCGGCTTAGCGTGTGCAATGCTGCTAAAAGCAGCTTGCGAGCGAACAACTCGGAATGAGGGCCTTTATACATAAAAGACAAATAGTTGGCTTTAGGTCAGAAATCAATACTGTTACAATCCACCCTTGGCTTCTATGTATTATTAAGAGTTATGATAATATTGGGCCTAATTCTGACCTGATCGCAGCAGCAAATTTGTTATCTAATGGGCAAAACCATGTGCACTGCAGGGGGAAGGCGGCAGATATAGCATGTGCAGAGAGATTTAGATTTGGGTGGGGTGTGTTCAAACTGAAATCTAAATTGCAGTGTAAAAATAAAGCAGCCAGTATTTACCCTGCACAGAAACAATATAACACACCCAAATCTAACTCTCTGCAAATGTTATATTTGCCCCCTTGCAGTGCACATGGTTTTGCCCATTAGCTAACAAATTTGCTACTGCGATCAGATCTGAATTAGGCTCTTAGTCCAATATCATCATACAGACCTGAAAACCTGAGTGGCAAAACTTCTTTGTGTTCTATAGCCTTAAAGCGTTTAAACAATAAAATAAATACTATACTAAAGAAATACTATTTTATTAACAATATAAACAATAATTAGAAAAATGATTCTATAAACTACAGTATGTATAATCCCTCCTTTCCAACCTCCTATACCTTTTGAACCAGTTGGCAGAGATTTGCCAATCAAACCATCCTCCTTGTAAATCATACCCAGGGTCATTATGTTCCTTTCGAAATTGCTCTTTCATTTCATTAATCTTTTTAAAATGTGCAGCTATTGGATCACTAAAGTTATCTGGAATATAGTTGCAACATGCAGGACTTACTATTTAGCACATATCACCCTGGGCAGCAGTTAGATAATCTAAAACATGGAACCTTAAGATGTCTGTCATGGTCCTTAGGACATCCAGAATGTCATCTGTAACATTATCAAACAGTGTAGCTAAATCTTCAATACTATGGGAATTTTTCATTAACAATCCGATTAGCATTAAAGCCATACCAAACTTTTCATACCAAGCTACATAAACTAGGTCGTGAGCATGTAGTTTATTTATCACTGTTCTCTTCTTCATCATATGGGAGGGGGGGGGGGGGTACTTAAGATTGATTATCTTTTGTACCCAAGAAGCCAGAGACAATCTAGCAAGGGTACAACTACCATATCCACCCACTGGTAAAAACTCATATGCTTGGTGGCCACAGTCAAAATAGTACACTCCAGGGCTGCCATCAGAAATTGTGGGGCCCGGGACTGACAAAAGAGACAGGGCCCCTCTCCCCCCCTCCCCCCCAAAAAAAGATCCTGCTGCAGCGCTCCACCCCTATGTGATGTCATACATTGTAATATTACATATAGGTAAATGGTTCGCAGAGAGATAAAGTGAAGTTGAAGGCTTGTTTTAAGAAGTCATCCCTGTGCATCAGCCCTCTGTTGTTTCACAGCTTGGTGAAGCTCTCCAGGTATTGATTCTAGGAGCCAGGGGCGGGCGCCCCTCCCTGTAAGAGCCCGGGACACCAGTCCCCACAGTCCTCTCCTGATGGCTGCCCTGGTACCCTCTCAGGAAGATGTATCTGGCCAACCTTGATTATTTCTCTCACATACCAAAGCAGTTTGGTAATATTTTACACAGGCAACCCTTCATGATAGCAAGCTTACTTCTGTCTGGTGAAGAACACTGTGATCTGTTACTGGTGGTATTATATATCATGGAGTAATTCAGCATTATGCTCCACACTGGATCCATGGTATTATAGCTTATTTGCTGAAGATAAAAGGACACATTCCCCTGGCTGTCATACAAAAGGACAGTTTCTGGGTAAAAGGTCATATTTACTGGGAAATGGATAGCACCGAATTGTTGTCAGACACCCGCCCTGCAAATGCCTGGATACACCTGCGGTTTTCCTACCACTCCCAGAAAATGGTCAGTTGACACCCATAAACGCCCTCTTTCTGTCAATCTCCTTGCGATCGGCTGTGCGAATGGATTCGTCACTGGAAGCATTGCACAGCAACAATGCTGTTTGTACCCGTACGACGCGCGTGCACATTGCGGTGCATACGCATGCGCAGTAGTAACCTGATCGCTGTGCTGCGACAAAACGGCAGCGTGCAATCAACTCGGAATGAGAGCCAATGTCTCTGGCCATTATTTGGGTTAAAGGAATTCCTTTAGCCTTTGCCCAGTCATAGGTTCCTTCTGCTCCTCTGTGTCCACATTGTTCATGTGCCCACCATCCCAGGTTGTACAGTATATGTCATTTTTCTAATCTTCCTCCACCGAGAACGGAGTAGCTGATTTGATTTGTACAAGGGCATCCGCTGTATCTTTAGGTGAGAAACCTGTGTGTGCGTTTACATGACCAAATGAGATAGCCCTGGATGAGCTGTGGTTCCAAATTTTATTCCATATTTTAGGTCCATCCCATACAGGCTTGGAATGGATTCTCCAATCTTCTTTTTTCCATTAGAGCATCCAAATAGTGAGACCTTTATACAGGGCCTAACTGTCAGTGTACATTATGAAAGGACCCTTTGTCTCTTGTAGAAGCATCAGTACAGTGTGTAGTTCCACATATTGGCTGGATCCCCATTCACCATTCTCATATATAAGTTCCTCCAGTACAGGTTGGAATGCTGTGGCAGTCCAAGTTTGGCCCCTATGCATCAGGGTAGAGGAGCCATCTGTAAACTAAGCAATCTTCTCTTCATCTGTTAAACTGGAGTAATGTTCAGCTGTTGAAACTGGGGATTCTTCTTTTAAAGGTGGGGCTAGCTGTTCAGTGCTGTCTGATTGGAGAGTAATCATTTCTGCAAGTTGGCAGGTGACTTGATATCGCTCTTTAGAAGATACTCCTCCCCTCTCTGATAAGCACCACTTCCACTTCTGTAGGGTAGGCTTTTTGCTACAGCAGAACGTGATTGAAGTCCTTCTTGCCTCACCCATCCTGCAATAGGGAGTTCTGTACGTATGGTGACTGGTTGTTGCTTGGTTGTGCTTTCCACATGCTGGAGAGCAGTGTATGCAGCGAGCAAATTATTTTCAATGGAAGAGTAGCACCTTTGTGATCTAGAAAACTGTTTTGCCCAGAATCCAATGGGTGTATTCTTTTGTCCCTTGAGTTCATTTTTCTGCTATAAACCCTAAGACATTCCATGCTCTGTTGTAGTTACATCCAGAATAAATGACTGTACTGTCTGTAGAGGACCCAGGGCATTATGCACCTGGAAAGCTTGCTTTGTGGTTTGAGAAGCTTTCTCTTGTTCAACAGACCACACAGATTTGGTCTTTTTCCTGGTGATGTTGTTTATAGGCCTTAGGATTAGACCCAAATGAGGCACAATGGAGCGCCAGTTTCCCATAGTTCCCAGTATTTGTTGTGCTTCTTTTGCAGTAATGGGTGGTTTCATTTGGGATATTAAGTCTAAAACTGGTTGAGGGATGATGCGTTGGGGGCCACTCCAAATCATACCTAGAAATTTTACTGTCTCTACGGGGCCCTGCGCCTTGTCCATGTTCACCGCCCACCCTCTTTCAATCAGGTATGTCATCAGTCATTTCAGATCCATATCAACAATATCTTTGTTTGGACCTGACAGCATTATATCATCAATATAGTGATACACTGTACATAAGAGTGAGGGTTTGAACTTGTCCAAGTCTCTGGCAACTAACCCATGGCAGATTGTTGGACTGTGCTTGTATCCCTGGGGCAAAACAGTGGGGGCAAGCTGTCTACCCTCCCAAGTAAAAGCAAATTGATCTTGACTATCTGCTGAAAGGGGTATAGAAAAGAAAGCATTTGCTAAATCCACCACAGCATGTATTTGTCCACTGGTGTTTGAGATTTGTCCCACCAAAGTTATCATGTCAGGTACTGCTGCAGCTAGGGGTGGGGTGACTTTGTTTAGTCCCCGATTGTAAATTGTCAGTCTGTATGAACGATCTGGTATTTTTCGTAGGTACACCGGAGCATTATAGGGGCTTTGTGCTTCACAGAAAACTCCATCTTGTAGCAGAACCTGCACAATCTCCTTGTATGCGGTATTGCTTCAGGTTAACTGGTTGAGCAGGAGAAGATATGTATACGGGTGACCATTTTTCATTCCCTCTAACTACCTGCTTTAGTGCAGAAACCGTGAAGGCTCTTAATCAATACTGTTACTGTTATGCACACCAGTGCCTGCAGGAATGTACTGGTGTCTGAACTGTTATGCACACCAGTGCCTGCAGGAATGTACTGGTGTCTGAACTGTTATGCACACCAGTGCCTGCAGGAATGTACTGGTGTCTGAACAGATAGGGATGCAAAACAAATGAACTCACAGACAGACTGGGGAATATGACATTACGTACACAGAAGGTGATAGGGTAACAAAATAAACACAAAGTGAACAGAGAAGCCCAGAGGCTAAGAAACTGGGTGTCTCCCTAGTATTAGGAATGCTCAGATGGAAAAAGCAAGATGTTGTGTTTTAATACGTACAGAACCCGAAATGCCGTTGCTAAGGGCAACAGCAAAACCCTAAAGGGTTACCAACGGGTGTGGCAGTAAACTCCTTGGTCAGAGATGGAATGATAGACACAAGGAGAGTCTCCACAATCCTAATCCTCACTTGCAGTGCACAGGTTCAGCTTACTGCCACTAAACTGACACCTGAACACCTTGCACAGTGAGACAGGATTTAGGCAGGCAAGTCTGAGAATACAGCCGCAAACTTGCTAAGTTCACAGAGTAGCAAAAGAACCCCAGCAAGTTAAACGACTGACTCCAGTCTTACTGCTAGGTCTGGATTGGCAGAGTGTAGTACCAAATCCCAAGGCCTATTTGCAGTAAGCAACAACAAATACAAAGCTACACAGTACTGGCTAACTGTTAGGAACTAACTAACCAACAAAGATTCAGCAGCATCTGCTTAACCTGAGAAGAGGCCTTATATAGCAGGTGCTGTCCACGCCCCACTCAGACCTCACAGACTGTGAGCACAAAAACCAGCACCGGATCCCCTGCCGTGCACAGAGCCTGTAACCACTGCACAGCAAAAGACCCGAACCGGAGTATCAGCTGCGCTCAGGTTACTCCGCTAGCACTTGTCTCCCGGTTGCCATGACGACGTGGCAGCACAGGGCAGGAGACCCTAACAGTACCCCCCCTCTGACGAGGGGTCAAAGAACCCCTACCACCAGGTTTATCGGGGAACTGCGAGAAGAAAGAGCGTATCAGTCTGGGGGCATGAAGATCACAACTGCGCACCCACGACCGCTCCTCCGGGCCATACCCCTTCCAGTGCACCAAAAATGACAGCCGACCCCGAACCATCTTGGAGTCAAGAATCCTTTCAACAACAAACTCCCTCTGGCCACGTATCAGAAGAGGGGAAGGTCTTCCACTGGAAGAAGGATTACTAATCGCCCGTTTTAAAAGGGAACAATGAAATGTTTATTGATACCCAAAGAACGGGGCAGATCTAACTGAAATGCCACCGGATTGATAACCCTGGTGATCTTATAAGGGCCGATGAACCGGGGGCCTAACTTATGAGATGGCTGTCTCAACTTCAAATTCTTGGTAGACAACCAGACGAAGTCTCCTAATTTGAAGCTGCAGGGTCTTTTCCGCTTATCAAAAACCCTTTTGGTCACTAATGACACAGACACAAGGGCTTTCTTCACTTTCCTCCAAATACCTCTAAGGACCGAAACCACAGAGGAACCACCAGGCGTGGAGTCCAGGGGGTCAAAAGAATTGGCCTTAGGATGATGCCCATACACACAAAGGAAGGGAGAGATCCCTGTAGCAGAGTGAGCCGCGTTGTTATAGGCAAACTCCGCCATGGACAGATAAGCAACCCAGTCAGTCTGACACTTGGAGACATAACACCTGAGGAACTGCTCCAAGGACTGGTTCACCCTTTCAGTCTGCCCATTAGACTGCGGATGGTAGCCTGACGACAAGCTGACAGAAATCTGGAGATCGGAACAAAATGCCCTCCAGAATTTGGCCACAAACTGGGATCCGCGGTCAGAGACCACATCAAGTGGCAACCCGTGGAGACGCACAACATGCAGCATAAATAATTCAGACAGGCGTCTGGCCGATGGCAGCCCAACCAGTGGAACGAAGTGCGCCATCTTCGAAAACCTGTCAACGACAACCCAGATGGCTGTCATCCCCGAGGATTTGGGCAAGTCCACCACAAAATCCATTGAAATGTGGGTCCATGGCTTAGATGGGATAGAGAGTGGATGTAATGGGCCAACAGGAACCCCTCTAGGAGTCTTATTTCGGGCACAGATGTCACATGCCCGAACCCACTGATCCACATCCTTAGCCACCGAGGGCCACCACACCGCCCTAGATAGCAACTCCCGAGTTCTGGCAATACCCGGGTGACCTGCCGACTTCTTGGCATGGAATTCCAGGAACACTCGCTGTCTTAACCTAGGAGGCACAAACAAAAGACCTACCGGAAGGTCTGGAGGGGCCTGCTCCTGTGCTCTAAGGACTAATGATAAGAGGTCCTGGGTAATGCCCACTTTAATACATGATGGGGACACAATGGGCAACGGCTCCTCGGTGGTCTCCTGGAATGGAGCAAAACTCTGCGAGAGCGCATCAGCATTGATGTTTTTTGACCCAGGGCGATATGTTATCAAAAAATTAAAGCGAGCAAAAAACAAAGCCCATCGTGCCTGCCTGGCATTGAGACGCTTCGCTGACTCTAAATATGCCAGATTCTTATGGTCGGTGAGAATTGAGACCACAAACTTAGCCCCCTCAAGCCAGTGTCTCCACTCCTCGAGTGCATCCTTAATAGCCAACAATTCCCGGTTACCCACGTCATAATTCATCTCGGCAGGCGAAAATTTACGGGAAAAGTAAGCACAGGGATGAAGGCGATTATCAGACACTCCCATCTGAGAGAGCACTGCCCCAATACCCATCTCAGAGGCATCCACCTCCACCACAAAAGGACGCTCTGGATCTGGGTGTCGCAACACCTTGGCAGATACAAATGCCCTTTTGAGACGGGCAAAAGCCGCTTTAGCCTCACAAGACCAGTGAGCAACATCCGCCCCTTTCTTAGTGAGTGCCACCAAGGGCGCCACTATAGACGAAAATCCAGCGATAAATCGTCTATAAAAATTTGCAAAGCCCAGGAAACGCTGAAGCGCCTTCAAACTAGTGGGCTGCACCCAATCCAGGACTGCCTGTACCTTGGAACCCTCCATTTGGAAACCTTCTGGGGAGATGATATATCCTAGAAATGCGATTTGCTGAACTTCAAATTCGCACTTCTCCAGCTTCGCCCCAAGCCGGTGGTCTCTGAGTTTCTGGAGGACTAAGCGTACATGCTTCCGATGTTCCTCCAGGGAATGGGAGAAGATTAGGATGTCATCTAAGTATACAACTAAGAATCTATCCAAATATTCCCTGAGTACATCGTTCATGAAATCCTGGAAGACTGCCGGGGCATTACAGAGCCCAAAAGGCATCACCAAATATTCATAATGCCCTGAGTGGGTATTAAAGGCAGTCTTCCATTCATCCCCCTCTCTTATTCGGATTAGATTGTACGCCCCGCGTAGGTCAATCTTAGAAAAAATGGTGGCAGTACGAAGCTGGTCAAACAAGACCGAAATGAGAGGCAGTGGGTATGAGTTTTTAATCGTGATACGGTTTTAATTCCCTGTAGTTGATGCAGGGTCGCAATGAACCGTCCTTTTTACCCACGAAGAAGAACCCCGACCCAACTGGAGACTGTGAAGGTCTGATAAATCCCTTAGCCAAGTTCTCCTGAATGTACTCTGCCATAGCCTGAGTCTCAGGACGTGACAGGGAGTACAACCTGCTCTTGGGAAACTTAGCATTTGGCAACAAATCAATGGCACAGTCATAGGGGCGATGGGGAGGTAGTACCTCTGCAACTTTTTTGGAGAACACGTCCGCAAAATCTGCATAACACCCTGACAATCCTGGCAAACTTAGCTGCGAGAGCCTGACTGGAAGGCTCAAGCAACTCCTGAAACAATCAGTACCCCAACTAAGAATCTCCCCAGAGACCCAGTCAAATTGAGGATTGTGGGCCCTTAACCAGGGTAACCCCAACACCAATGGGGCAAAAGTGCAGACAGTCACATAAAAGGACAATTTTTCAGAGTGTGTGGCTCCAATAAACAAAGAAATCTGGCTAGTGCAAGAGGTAATTTTACCTTGGGATAATGGTTCCCCGTTTAACCCACAAATCTCAATTTCCGATGCCAAGGGTACTAAGGGAACAGAGTGTTTCAGGGCGAATTGTCGGTCCATAAAAACCCCGTCGGCCCCACTGTCCACAAAGGCATCAGTCTTGACAGTTTGACCGAGGATCTTCAAGGTCACCGGAATGATAAAAGTCTTCTTGGGAAATTCTGACTTCTGGCCTGACAGGATATTTCCCATCACCCTCAGGCCCTGAAGTTTTCCGGCTTTTCTGGGCATGATACTACCACATGACCTTTATTCCCACAGTACAAACACAACCCCTGCTGTCTCCTCCGCGTCTTCTCACGCGAGGAGAGGCGGGTAGCCCCAATCTGCATAGGCTCCTCGGAAAATTCCTCAGAGTCTGAGGTTCCCTTGGGAAAGAAGGAAACCTCGGTCTCCCTTTCAAGCCTACGCTCTCTCAGCCGTCTATCCACCCGGATGGATAACTGCATGAGCTGATCCAAGCTATCAGGCAAGGGATATTGTACCAGTTGGTCTTTTATCTGGTTAGAAAGACCTCTTCGGTACTGGTGTCTCAGGGCTGGGTCATTCCACTGGGTATCATGGGCCAACCTCCGAAACTCCGTACAGTAAACCTCAACTGGCCTTCGCCCTTGCTTAAGGATCGAAATCTGAGCCTCGGCTGAGGCCGTCTTGTCAGGGTCATCATACAACATGCCCAGTGCCGTAAAAAAAGCATCAACACTTTTAAGCGACGTACAGTCAGGCTGCAACCCATATGCCCAGACCTGTGGGTCTCCTTGTAGCAAGGAAATCACTATGCCCACCCGCTGAATCTCCGACCCAGAAGACTGAGGCCTAAGCCGGAAGTATAGCTTGCAGCTCTCCTTGAAACAAAAGAACTGCGAGCGATCTCCAGAAAAACGATCCGGGAGATTTACTTTCGGCTCCTTAACCCCTGAAGGTGCTGCTGCTGCGGGAGCTCCGCCAGCGGCCTGGGAGGTGTGCATTTTAATGGGCAAATCATTAAATTGTCGAGTCAGGACCTGCACCTGATTGACCACCTGTTGCAACGTATTTTGAGGGGTATGCTCCATATTCCCACAAAATTTCAACAGGAGTATTAGGCTGCTGAATATGTTATGCACACCAGTGCCTGCAGGAATGTACTGGTGTCTGAACTGTTATGCACACCAGTGCCTGCAGGAATGTACTGGTGTCTGAACTGTTATGCACACCAGTGCCTGCAGGAATGTACTGGTGTCTGATCAGATAGGGATGCAAAACAAATGAACTCACAGACAGACTGGGGAATATGACATTACGTACACAGAAGGTGATAGGGTAACAAAATAAACACAAAGTGAACAGAGAAGCCCAGAGGCTAAGAAACTGGGTGTCTCCCTAGTATTAGGAATGCTCAGATGCAAAAAGCAAGATGTTGTGTTTTAATACGTAGAGAACCCGAAATGCTGTTGCTAAGGGCAACAGCAAAACCCTAAAGGGTTACCAACGGGTGTGGCAGTAAACTCCTTGGTCAGAGATGGAATGATAGACACAAGGAGAGTCTCCACAATCCTAATCCTCACTTGCAGTGCACAGGTTCAGCTTACTGCCACTAAACTGACACCTGAACACCTTGCACAGTGAGACAGGATTTAGGCAGGCAAGTCTGAGAATACAGCCGCAAACTTGCTAAGTTCACAGAGTAGCAAAAGAACCCCAGCAAGTTAAACGACTGACTCCAGTCTTACTGCTAGGTCTGGATTGGCAGAGTGTAGTACCAAATCCCAAGGCCTATTTGCAGTAAGCAACAACAAATACAAAGCAACACAGTACTGGCTAACTTTCAGGAACTAACTAACCAACAAAGATTCAGCAGCATCTGCTTAACCTGAGAAGAGGCCTTATATAGCAGGTGCTGTCCATGCCCCACTCAGACCTCACAGACTGTGAGCACAAAAACCAGCACCGGATCCCCTGCCGTGCACAGAGCCTGTAACCACTGCACAGCAAAAGACCCGAACCGGAGTATCAGCTGCGCTCAGGTTACTCCGCTAGCACTTGTCTCCCGGTTGCCATGACGACGTGGCAGCACAGGGCAGGAGACCCTAACAGTACCCCCCCTCTGACGAGGGGTCAAAGAACCCCTACCACCAGGTTTATCGGGGAACTGCGAGAAGAAAGAGCGTATCAGTCTGGGGGCATGAAGATCACAACTGCGCACCCACGACCGCTCCTCCGGGCCATACCCCTTCCAGTGCACCAAAAATGACAGCCGACCCCGAACCATCTTGGAGTCAAGAATCCTTTCAACAACAAACTCCCTCTGGCCACGTATCAGAAGAGGGGAAGGTCTTCCACTGGAAGAAGGATTACTAATCGCCCGTTTTAAAAGGGAACAATGAAATGTTTTATTGATACCCAAAGAACGGGGCAGATCTAACTGAAATGCCACCGGATTGATAACCCTGGTGATCTTATAAGGGCCGATGAACCGGGGGCCTAACTTATGAGATGGCTGTCTCAACTTTAAATTCTTGGTAGACAACCAGACGAAGTCTCCTAATTTGAAGCTGCAGGGTCTTTTCCGCTTATCAAAAACCCTTTTGGTCACTAATGACACAGACACAAGGGCTTTCTTCACTTTCCTCCAAATACCTCTAAGGACCGAAACCACAGAGGAACCACCAGGCGTGGAGTCCAGGGGGTCAAAAGAATTGGCCTTAGGATGATGCCCATACACACAAAGGAAGGGAGAGATCCCTGTAGCAGAGTGAGCCGCGTTGTTATAGGCAAACTCCGCCATGGACAGATGAGCAACCCAGTCAGTCTGACACTTGGAGACATAACACCTGAGGAACTGCTCCAAGGACTGGTTCACCCTTTCAGTCTGCCCATTAGACTGCGGATGGTAGCCTGACGACAAGCTGACAGAAATCTGGAGATCGGAACAAAATGCCCTCCAGAATT
Organism: Pseudophryne corroboree; assembly: GCF_028390025.1. Taxonomy (NCBI): domain Eukaryota; kingdom Metazoa; phylum Chordata; class Amphibia; order Anura; family Myobatrachidae; genus Pseudophryne; species Pseudophryne corroboree. The sequence goes on along the minus strand of NC_086453.1, from coordinate 295,102,588 downwards.
TGGCCACAAACTGGGATCCGCGGTCAGAGACCACATCAAGTGGCAACCCGTGGAGACGCACAACATGCAGCATAAATAATTCAGACAGGCGTCTGGCCGATGGCAGCCCAACCAGTGGAACGAAGTGCGCCATCTTCGAAAACCTGTCAACGACAACCCAGATGGCTGTCATCCCCGAGGATTTGGGCAAGTCCACCACAAAATCCATTGAAATGTGGGTCCATGGCTTAGATGGGATAGAGAGTGGATGTAATGGGCCAACAGGAACCCCTCTAGGAGTCTTATTTCGGGCACAGATGTCACATGCCCGAACCCACTGATCCACATCCTTAGCCACCGAGGGCCACCACACCGCCCTAGATAGCAACTCCCGAGTTCTGGCAATACCCGGGTGACCTGCCGACTTCTTGGCATGGAATTCCAGGAACACTCGCTGTCTTAACCTAGGAGGCACAAACAAAAGACCTACCGGAAGGTCTGGAGGAGCCTGCTCCTGTGCTCTAAGGACTAATGATAAGAGGTCCTGGGTAATGCCCACTTTAATACATGATGGGGACACAATGGGCAACGGCTCCTCGGTGGTCTCCTGGAATGGAGCAAAACTCTGCGAGAGCGCATCAGCCTTGATGTTTTTTGACCCAGGGCGATATGTTATCAAAAAATTAAAGCGAGCAAAAAACAAAGCCCATCGTGCCTGCCTGGCATTGAGACGCTTCGCTGACTCTAAATATGCCAGATTCTTATGGTCGGTGAGAATTGAGACCACAAACTTAGCCCCCTCAAGCCAGTGTCTCCACTCCTCGAGTGCATCCTTAATAGCCAACAATTCCCGGTTACCCACGTCATAATTCATCTCGGCAGGCGAAAATTTACGGGAAAAGTAAGCACAGGGATGAAGGCGATTATCAGACACTCCCATCTGAGAGAGCACTGCCCCAATACCCATCTCAGAGGCATCCACCTCCACCACAAAAGGACGCTCTGGATCTGGGTGTCGCAGCACCTTGGCAGATACAAATGCCCTTTTGAGACGGGCAAAAGCCGCTTTAGCCTCACAAGACCAGTGAGCAACATCCGCCCCTTTCTTAGTGAGTGCCACCAAGGGCGCCACTATAGACGAAAATCCAGCGATAAATCGTCTATAAAAATTCGCAAAGCCCAGGAAACGCTGAAGCGCCTTCAAACTAGTGGGCTGCACCCAATCCAGGACTGCCTGTACCTTGGAACCCTCCATTTGGAAACCTTCTGGGGAGATAATATATCCTAGAAATGCGATTTGCTGAACTTCAAATTCGCACTTCTCCAGCTTCGCCCCAAGCCGGTGGTCTCTGAGTTTCTGGAGGACTAAGCGTACATGCTTCTGATGTTCCTCCAGGGAATGGGAGAAGATTAGGATGTCATTTAAGTATACAACTAAGAATCTATCCAAATATTCCCTGAGTACATCGTTCATAAAATCCTGGAAGACTGCCGGGGCATTACAGAGCCCAAAAGGCATCACCAAATATTCATAATGCCCTGAGTGGGTATTAAAGGCAGTCTTCCATTCATCCCCCTCTCTTATTCGGATTAGATTGTACGCCCCGCGTAGGTCAATCTTAGAAAAAATGGTGGCAGTACGAAGCTGGTCAAACAAGACCGAAATGAGAGGCAGTGGGTATGAGTTTTTAATCGTGATACGGTTCAATTCCCTGAAGTCGATGCAGGGTCGCAATGAACCGTCCTTTTTACCCACGAAGAAGAACCCCGACCCAACTGGAGACTGTGAAGGTCTGATAAATCCCTTAGCCAAGTTCTCCTGAATGTACTCTGCCATAGCCTGAGTCTCAGGACGTGACAGGGAGTACAACCTGCTCTTGGGAAGCTTAGCATTTGGCAACAAATCAATGGCACAGTCATAGGGGCGATGGGGAGGTAGTACCTCTGCAACTTTTTTGGAGAACACGTCCGCAAAATCTGCATAACACCCTGACAATCCTGGCAAACTTAGCTGCGAGAGCCTGACTGGAAGGCTCAAGCAACTCCTGAAACAATCAGTACCCCAACTAAGAATCTCCCCAGAGACCCAGTCAAATTGAGGATTGTGGGCCCTTAACCAGGGTAACCCCAACACCAATGGGGCAAAAGTGCAGACAGTCACATAAAAGGACAATTTTTCAGAGTGTGTGGCTCCAATAAACAAAGAAATCTGGCTAGTGCAAGAGGTAATTTTACCTTGGGATAATGGTTCCCCGTTTAACCCACAAATCTCAATTTCCGATGCCAAGGGTACTAAGGGAACAGAGTGTTTCAGGGCGAATTGTCGGTCCATAAAAACCCCGTCGGCCCCACTGTCCACAAAGGCATCAGTCTTGACAGTTTGACCGAGGATCTTCAAGGTCACCGGAATGATAAAAGTCTTCTTGGGAAATTCTGACTTCTGGCCTGACAGGATATTTCCCATCACCCTCAGGCCCTGAAGTTTTCCGGCTTTTCTGGGCATGATACTACCACATGACCTTTATTCCCACAGTACAAACACAACCCCTGCTGTCTCCTCCGCGTCTTCTCACGCGAGGAGAGGCGGGTAGCCCCAATCTGCATAGGCTCCTCGGAAAATTCCTCAGAGTCTGAGGTTCCCTTGGGAAAGAAGGAAACCTCGGTCTCCCTTTCAAGCCTACGCTCTCTCAGCCGTCTATCCACCCGGATGGATAACTGCATGAGCTGATCCAAGCTATCAGGCAAGGGATATTGTACCAGTTGGTCTTTTATCTGGTTAGAAAGACCTCTTCGGTACTGGTGTCTCAGGGCTGGGTCATTCCACTGGGTATCATGGGCCAACCTCCGAAACTCCGTACAGTAAACCTCAACTGGCCTTCGCCCTTGCTTAAGGATCGAAATCTGAGCCTCGGCTGAGGCCGTCTTGTCAGGGTCATCATACAACATGCCCAGTGCCGTAAAAAAAGCATCAACACTTTTAAGCGACGTACAGTCAGGCTGCAACCCATATGCCCAGACCTGTGGGTCTCCTTGTAGCAAGGAAATCACTATGCCCACCCGCTGAATCTCCGACCCAGAAGACTGAGGCCTAAGCCGGAAGTATAGCTTGCAGCTCTCCTTGAAACAAAAGAACTGCGAGCGATCTCCAGAAAAACGATCCGGGAGATTTACTTTCGGCTCCTTAACCCCTGAAGGTGCTGCTGCTGCGGGAGCTCCGCCAGCGGCCTGGGAGGTGTGCATTTTAATGGGCAAATCATTAAATTGTCGAGTCAGGACCTGCACCTGATTGACCACCTGTTGCAACGTATTTTGAGGGGTATGCTCCATATTCCCACAAAATTTCAACAGGAGTATTAGGCTGCTGAATATGTTATGCACACCAGTGCCTGCAGGAATGTACTGGTGTCTGAACTGTTATGCACACCAGTGCCTGCAGGAATGTACTGGTGTCTGAACTGTTATGCACACCAGTGCCTGCAGGAATGTACTGGTGTCTGAACAGATAGGGATGCAAAACAAATGAACTCACAGACAGACTGGGGAATATGACATTACGTACACAGAAGGTGATAGGGTAACAAAATAAACACAAAGTGAACAGAGAAGCCCAGAGGCTAAGAAACTGGGTGTCTCCCTAGTATTAGGAATGCTCAGATGGAAAAAGCAAGATGTTGTGTTTTAATACGTACAGAACCCGAAATGCTGTTGCTAAGGGCAACAGCAAAACCCTAAAGGGTTACCAACGGGTGTGGCAGTAAACTCCTTGGTCAGAGATGGAATGATAGACACAAGGAGAGTCTCCACAATCCTAATCCTCACTTGCAGTGCACAGGTTCAGCTTACTGCCACTAAACTGACACCTGAACACCTTGCACAGTGAGACAGGATTTAGGCAGGCAAGTCTGAGAATACAGCCGCAAACTTGCTAAGTTCACAGAGTAGCAAAAGAACCCCAGCAAGTTAAACGACTGACTCCAGTCTTACTGCTAGGTCTGGATTGGCAGAGTGTAGTACCAAATCCCAAGGCCTATTTGCAGTAAGCAACAACAAATACAAAGCAACACAGTACTGGCTAACTTTCAGGAACTAACTAACCAACAAAGATTCAGCAGCATCTGCTTAACCTGAGAAGAGGCCTTATATAGCAGGTGCTGTCCACGCCCCACTCAGACCTCACAGACTGTGAGCACAAAAACCAGCACCGGATCCCCTGCCGTGCACAGAGCCTGTAACCACTGCACAGCAAAAGACCCGAACCGGAGTATCAGCTGCGCTCAGGTTACTCCGCTAGCACTTGTCTCCCGGTTGCCATGACGACGTGGCAGCACAGGGCAGGAGACCCTAACAGTACCCCCCCTCTGACGAGGGGTCAAAGAACCCCTACCACCAGGTTTATCGGGGAACTGCGAGAAGAAAGAGCGTATCAGTCTGGGGGCATGAAGATCACAACTGCGCACCCACGACCGCTCCTCCGGGCCATACCCCTTCCAGTGCACCAAAAATGACAGCCGACCCCGAACCATCTTGGAGTCAAGAATCCTTTCAACAACAAACTCCCTCTGGCCACGTATCAGAAGAGGGGAAGGTCTTCCACTGGAAGAAGGATTACTAATCGCCCGTTTTAAAAGGGAACAATGAAATGTTTTATTGATACCCAAAGAACGGGGCAGATCTAACTGAAATGCCACCGGATTGATAACCCTGGTGATCTTATAAGGGCCGATTAACCGGGGGCCTAACTTATGAGATGGCTGTCTCAACTTCAAATTCTTGGTAGACAACCAGACGAAGTCTCCTAATTTGAAGCTGCAGGGTCTTTTCCGCTTATCAAAAACCCTTTTGGTCACTAATGACACAGACACAAGGGCTTTCTTCACTTTCCTCCAAATACCTCTAAGGACCGAAACCACAGAGGAACCACCAGGCGTGGAGTCCAGGGGGTCAAAAGAATTGGCCTTAGGATGATGCCCATACACACAAAGGAAGGGAGAGATCCCTGTAGCAGAGTGAGCCGCGTTGTTATAGGCAAACTCCGCCATGGACAGATGAGCAACCCAGTCAGTCTGACACTTGGAGACATAACACCTGAGGAACTGCTCCAAGGACTGGTTCACCCTTTCAGTCTGCCCATTAGACTGCGGATGGTAGCCTGACGACAAGCTGACAGAAATCTGGAGATCGGAACAAAATGCCCTCCAGAATTTGGCCACAAACTGGGATCCGCGGTCAGAGACCACATCAAGTGGCAACCCGTGGAGACGCACAACATGCAGCATAAATAATTCAGACAGGCGTCTGGCCGATGGCAGCCCAACCAGTGGAACGAAGTGCGCCATCTTCGAAAACCTGTCAACGACAACCCAGATGGCTGTCATCCCCGAGGATTTGGGCAAGTCCACCACAAAATCCATTGAAATGTGGGTCCATGGCTTAGATGGGATAGAGAGTGGATGTAATGGGCCAACAGGAACCCCTCTAGGAGTCTTATTTCGGGCACAGATGTCACATGCCCGAACCCACTGATCCACATCCTTAGCCACCGAGGGCCACCACACCGCCCTAGATAGCAACTCCCGAGTTCTGGCAATACCCGGGTGACCTGCCGACTTCTTGGCATGGAATTCCAGGAACACTCGCTGTCTTAACCTAGGAGGCACAAACAAAAGACCTACCGGAAGGTCTGGAGGAGCCTGCTCCTGTGCTCTAAGGACTAATGATAAGAGGTCCTGGGTAATGCCCACTTTAATACATGATGGGGACACAATGGGCAACGGCTCCTCGGTGGTCTCCTGGAATGGAGCAAAACTCTGCGAGAGCGCATCAGCCTTGATGTTTTTTGACCCAGGGCGATATGTTATCAAAAAATTAAAGCGAGCAAAAAACAAAGCCCATCGTGCCTGCCTGGCATTGAGACGCTTCGCTGACTCTAAATATGCCAGATTCTTATGGTCGGTGAGAATTGAGACCACAAACTTAGCCCCCTCAAGCCAGTGTCTCCACTCCTCGAGTGCATCCTTAATAGCCAACAATTCCCGGTTACCCACGTCATAATTCATCTCGGCAGGCGAAAATTTACGGGAAAAGTAAGCACAGGGATGAAGGCGATTATCAGACACTCCCATCTGAGAGAGCACTGCCCCAATACCCATCTCAGAGGCATCCACCTCCACCACAAAAGGACGCTCTGGATCTGGGTGTCGCAGCACCTTGGCAGATACAAATGCCCTTTTGAGACGGGCAAAAGCCGCTTTAGCCTCACAAGACCAGTGAGCAACATCCGCCCCTTTCTTAGTGAGTGCCACCAAGGGCGCCACTATAGACGAAAATCCAGCGATAAATCGTCTATAAAAATTCGCAAAGCCCAGGAAACGCTGAAGCGCCTTCAAACTAGTGGGCTGCACCCAATCCAGGACTGCCTGTACCTTGGAACCCTCCATTTGGAAACCTTCTGGGGAGATAATATATCCTAGAAATGCGATTTGCTGAACTTCAAATTCGCACTTCTCCAGCTTCGCCCCAAGCCGGTGGTCTCTGAGTTTCTGGAGGACTAAGCGTACATGCTTCCGATGTTCCTCCAGGGAATGGGAGAAGATTAGGATGTCATCTAAGTATACAACTAAGAATCTATCCAAATATTCCCTGAGTACATCGTTCATGAAATCCTGGAAGACTGCCGGGGCATTACAGAGCCCAAAAGGCATCACCAAATATTCATAATGCCCTGAGTGGGTATTAAAGGCAGTCTTCCATTCATCCCCCTCTCTTATTCGGATTAGATTGTACGCCCCGCGTAGGTCAATCTTAGAAAAAATGGTGGCAGTACGAAGCTGGTCAAACAAGACCGAAATGAGAGGCAGTGGGTATGAGTTTTTAATCGTGATACGGTTCAATTCCCTGAAGTCGATGCAGGGTCGCAATGAACCGTCCTTTTTACCCACGAAGAAGAACCCCGACCCAACTGGAGACTGTGAAGGTCTGATAAATCCCTTAGCCAAGTTCTCCTGAATGTACTCTGCCATAGCCTGAGTCTCAGGACGTGACAGGGAGTACAACCTGCTCTTGGGAAGCTTAGCATTTGGCAACAAATCAATGGCACAGTCATAGGGGCAATGGGGAGGTAGTACCTCTGCAACTTTTTTGGAGAACACGTCCGCAAAATCTGCATAACACCCTGACAATCCTGGCAAACTTAGCTGCGAGAGCCTGACTGGAAGGCTCAAGCAACTCCTGAAACAATCAGTACCCCAACTAAGAATCTCCCCAGAGACCCAGTCAAATTGAGGATTGTGGGCCCTTAACCAGGGTAACCCCAACACCAATGGGGCAAAAGTGCAGACAGTCACATAAAAGGACAATTTTTCAGAGTGTGTGGCTCCAATAAACAAAGAAATCTGGCTAGTGCAAGAGGTAATTTTACCTTGGGATAATGGTTCCCCGTTTAACCCACAAATCTCAATTTCCGATGCCAAGGGTACTAAGGGAACAGAGTGTTTCAGGGCGAATTGTCGGTCCATAAAAACCCCGTCGGCCCCACTGTCCACAAAGGCATCAGTCTTGACAGTTTGACCGAGGATCTTCAAGGTCACCGGAATGATAAAAGTCTTCTTGGGAAATTCTGACTTCTGGCCTGACAGGATATTTCCCATCACCCTCAGGCCCTGAAGTTTTCCGGCTTTTCTGGGCATGATACTACCACATGACCTTTATTCCCACAGTACAAACACAACCCCTGCTGTCTCCTCCGCATCTTCTCACGCGAGGAGAGGCGGGTAGCCCCAATCTGCATAGGCTCCTCGGAAAATTTCTCAGAGTCTGAGGTTCCCTTGGGAAAGAAGGAAACCTCGGTCTCCCTTTCAAGCCTACGCTCTCTCAGCCGTCTATCCACCCGGATGGATAACTGCATGAGCTGATCCAAGCTATCAGGCAAGGGATATTGTACCAGTTGGTCTTTTATCTGGTTAGAAAGACCTCTTCGGTACTGGTGTCTCAGGGCTGGGTCATTCCACTGGGTATCATGGGCCAACCTCCGAAACTCCGTACAGTAAACCTCAACTGGCCTTCGCCCTTGCTTAAGGATCGAAATCTGAGCCTCGGCTGAGGCCGTCTTGTCAGGGTCATCATACAACATGCCCAGTGCCGTAAAAAAAGCATCAACACTTTTAAGCGACGTACAGTCAAGCTGCAACCCATATGCCCAGACCTGTGGGTCTCCTTGTAGCAAGGAAATCACTATGCCCACCCGCTGAATCTCCGACCCAGAAGACTGAGGCCTAAGCCGGAAGTATAGCTTGCAGCTCTCCTTGAAACAAAAGAACTGCGAGCGATCTCCAGAAAAACGATCCGGGAGATTTACTTTCGGCTCCTTAACCCCTGAAGGTGCTGCTGCTGCGGGAGCTCCGCCAGCGGCCTGGGAGGTGTGCATTTTAATGGGCAAATCATTAAATTGTCGAGTCAGGACCTGCACCTGATCGACCACCTGTTGCAACGTATTTTGAGGGGTATGCTCCATATTCCCACAAAATTTCAACAGGAGTATTAGGCTGCTGAATATGTTATGCACACCAGTGCCTGCAGGAATGTACTGGTGTCTGAACTGTTATGCACACCAGTGCCTGCAGGAATGTACTGGTGTCTGAACTGTTATGCACACCAGTGCCTGCAGGAATGTACTGGTGTCTGAACAGATAGGGATGCAAAACAAATGAACTCACAGACAGACTGGGGAATATGACATTACGTACACAGAAGGTGATAGGGTAACAAAATAAACACAAAGTGAACAGAGAAGCCCAGAGGCTAAGAAACTGGGTGTCTCCCTAGTATTAGGAATGCTCAGATGGAAAAAGCAAGATGTTGTGTTTTAATACGTAGAGAACCCGAAATGCTGTTGCTAAGGGCAACAGCAAAACCCTAAAGGGTTACCAACGGGTGTGGCAGTAAACTCCTTGGTCAGAGATGGAATGATAGACACAAGGAGAGTCTCCACAATCCTAATCCTCACTTGCAGTGCACAGGTTCAGCTTACTGCCACTAAACTGACACCTGAACACCTTGCACAGTGAGACAGGATTTAGGCAGGCAAGTCTGAGAATACAGCCGCAAACTTGCTAAGTTCACAGAGTAGCAAAAGAACCCCAGCAAGTTAAACGACTGACTCCAGTTTTACTGCTAGGTCTGGATTGGCAGAGTGTAGTACCAAATCCCAAGGCCTATTTGCAGTAAGCAACAACAAATACAAAGCAACACAGTACTGGCTAACTTTCAGGAACTAACTAACCAACAAAGATTCAGCAGCATCTGCTTAACCTGAGAAGAGGCCTTATATAGCAGGTGCTGTCCACGCCCCACTCAGACCTCACAGACTGTGAGCACAAAAACCAGCACCGGATCCCCTGCCGTGCACAGAGCCTGTAACCACTGCACAGCAAAAGACCCGAACCGGAGTATCAGCTGCGCTCAGGTTACTCCGCTAGCACTTGTCTCCCGGTTGCCATGACGACGTGGCAGCACAGGGCAGGAGACCCTAACAGTTACATGTGGTCATAGACCTAGCTCGTGGTCATTGCACTTCCTCGGAAGGGAGAGATGAATAGTAGATCAGCATGTATTTTAAATATAGCAGATCTGTGCAATTTACATAATTGGTTTAAAAAACTTATAGTGTGTATATATTGTTTTAAAACTGACCTACTCTTTTGTATTGTGCTTAATCTAATAATTGTAAACCCGCAGATGCTCATGATGTCCATAAAGAGTCTTGTGGTCTAATTTATCATAATGTATCTGCCAAGGTCAGTGATAACACCGGGGAAATTGGGATTAAGTAAAGCTTGATGTCACTGTATTGTGTAAAATATATGATCCACTAGTGTCAAATAATTGTCTGGCTCTGGTTAATTGCCAAAATGCAAGATTTTGCCCTCCAAAAATGTCATGGACATCAGTGTCTGGCCTGGGCTAATCAGTGGTCTGGTCTAAACACTTATCTTTATTTTAATATTATTTTATTTACCTAGAATGTTGAGAGGTACAATATGTAGGTTTATGGATTTTATTATCCGTTATTTCTACAGCACTTTACAGAAAATATTTGACTATTCACATCAGTCCCCACCCCAGTGAAACTTACAATCTGTATTCCTTTTTTTCTTCTTCTCTTTTACTTGAAGCCCGAGGTGCGTGGCTTCATCACCCAGTGTCTATGCCAAAGGTGCTGGGGCGTAGGTTCTTGGACCCTCTCCAAAAGGAGAAGGGCCCCATTACTCCCCTACCCCTCAGAGCCAAAAGGCCTGCTGAGGGAAAAAGGGACTGTGGGTCACCCCTTGCCGAAGCGCAGAGGGACCCTCGAGTATCCCCAAGGTTGGCCGAAGCTTCCCTCTGGGGATCGAAACAGCCTCTGGCCCTCCCCAAAAGGAGAGGGCCTCGGCAACTAGGGGAGAGGGTGGCCCATAAGGGTCTCACCTAAACCCCGAACAAAAAACCGTGACGTGACTTACAAAAAAACATAAATAAGTGCTGTGTAGTGCAAAATAGTGCAAAACACGTGAATGAATGAATAAATAAATAAATAAGCCCCAGCCAGAAGGCCGGGGGGGTGTATAAAAAATTATCCCTGCCCTAGCCAAAAGGCCAGGGCAAAGGAAAGTGGGTGCAGACAGGATTGAAGTTTTCTGTGCTAAAGTGCCTTAGTGCATTGGTGGTCCGAATTCCCAGTGCATTTCCGGCACCCCTGTCCCTTCCAGTTCCAGGGGCACAAACCACCTCGAGCTTCAGGCTGCTCCCGACCTCTCAGCCACACCAAACTTCATACTCACTCTGTGCCAAGGTCAACCCCCAGTACGAGAGTAGATACTAGACCAGGCCGTTCCCGCTCCACATATGGGGTCCTATTTCAACTCCTAAGAAGGCAACGGATACTAAGACCAGTTTTTCTCCACTCTCGACCAGAGGCATTGCCACACCCCGGGATGGTACTCCACAAGGTGTTTCTCCATTCCACATTAGGAACCTCTCATGCTTGTAGTGTAAGAACAGGTACTCCACCAAGTGTTTCCCTCGAGCAGGTACTACACTTGATCTTAGCCAAAAGGCCATATTCCTTACCACATGCAGGGCCATAACTAGGGCAGTCACCAAAGGTGCAAACCCCATGTTGGCACCACCATGGCTGCCTGCCATTGCCCAGTTTTACCTAGTATTTCACTGTCTTAAGGGGGACCCTTGCATCCAGACTTCCCACTCCTCACAAGTACGGCAACCCACGGCACCCAGGCCAATACCAACATCATGTGACACAACACATTATGAGCTGGCTTGGCAATGCCAGGACTAGAGAGCAGGACCATCTTAACAGCAGTGTGGGCCCCTGGGCACAGCAATGCACTGGGGCCCCTACCCATCCTCCAGGGGGATGCTATCAGCGGCAGCTTAGATGTCCCGTGGGCGGTAGGGGGTATACTAACTTCCGCTCAGCATATAGGACCTGGAGCAGTAATTTCTGCTAATTACTCCTTTACTGCACAGATGGGCTGGGAGGGAGAACACTAAACTGTATAAGGGGGCATTGGGCTGACTGAAGGGGCCCCGGTACATGACTTCCAGGGTGGTATGGGGTGTTTAATATGTAAGGGAGGGGTCGATAGTGGAGTGGGCTTAATATTCATCATTTACTGGTGAGAGAGCAGCTTGCTTGACTGCAGATATCTCCAGTTCCTGGAAAAAGATTTCTTAGCTTTGAATGGGATAAAAAAATTAGAGTGATTCACCTGTCAGGAGGTACTAGGGACTTGGCGAACAGAGTTCAGGAGCCAGAGCAATCCACCAACGAATATATAAAACTGCATATTAGGTGTGTGGAGCTTGAGCAGGGACCAGCTGCTTGAAGGCTGATATCTCTGGTTCTGGGCATAGTAGAGACAAGCTGCCAGTGTCCACAGAAAGTGGAGAGTCCCAGATTTTGATATGTACCCTCAGAAAACTCTAAGTCATACAGAGCCCGAGATATCTGGCTGGGAAGAGCAATTAACAGGCTTGGATGGGGACTACTGCTTTGAAGTCGGATATCTCTAGTTACCTAGGGCCGATTTTCAAAAATCTGGTACCTCTGGAAAAAGGGGACCCTCAGCTATCAGACTAGGGCCCTTATACTCCTGGGGCCCTTGGGCAAGAGCCCATTGAGCCCATACGAAAAGACGGCCCTGCTAGAGAGTCTGGTTGGGAGCAGCTGGAGAGTAAAGTGTGTGAGGAGGAGGAGCTGGGCAGCATAGATTACGAGACACATTAACAAGGCATAAGAAAGGCAAGTAAATTACTTCCAGGGGAGGGGGGGGCACATTGCACTCTATACTGATGGAGGGAAGGGGGCACATTTCACACTATACTGGTGGAGTGAAGGAGGCACATTACACACTATACTGATGGAGGGAAGGAGGCACATTTCACACTATACTGATGGAGGGAAGGAGGCACATTGCACAGTATACTGGTGGAGTGAAGGAGGCACATTTCACACTATACTGAAGGAGGGAAGGAGGCACATTGCACACTATACTGAAGGAGGAAAGGGGGCACATTTCCACGTTAAACTGATGGAGGGAATGGGGCGCATTGCACACTATACTGATAGATGGAAGGGAGGCACATTGCACACTATACTGAAGGAGGGAATGGGGCACATTGCACACTATACTGAAGGAGGGAGGGGAGGTACAGTACATTGCACACTATACTGATGGAGGGAATGAGGCACATTGCACACTATACTGATTGAGGGAATGGGGCACATTGCACACTATACTGATGGAGGGACTGGAGCACATTGCACACTATACTGATGGAGGGACTGGGGCACATTGCACACTATACTGATGGAGGGAAGAGTGCAGATTGCACACTATACTGATGGGGGAAGGAGGAACATTGCACACTATACTGATGGAGGGAAGGGGGCACATTACACACTATACTGATGGATGGAGGGAGGGGGCACATTGTACACTATACTAATGGAGGGGTTGGGGCACATTGCACACTATATTGATGGAGGGAAGAAGGCACATTGCACACTATACTGATGGAGGGAAGAGGGCACATTGCACACTATACTGATGGAGGGAAGGAGGCACACTGCACACTATACTGATGGAGGGAATGGGGCACATTGCACACACTTTACTAATGGAGGGACTGAGGCACATTGCACACTATACTGATGGAGGGAATGGGGCATGTCGAAGTCGGAAAAAGAAGACAATACAAACCACACACAGAGTCGCGCTTCTCGATGTTGGTGTAAGGACACAATTGGCTTATATAGATGGATGCACCATGCTTCTTAACCGTACATCATGCATTGAGTCGCACGGCGTGCGTGTTGCAACGTGGTGGGTGTATATACGGTAAAAGGCACAATCACTGAGAAACGCCATAAAGACGCACACAGACACATATTTCATACAACACATAAATTACACATAGACAAAACATGTCCAACACCAGACTTGTATTTTGATGTATTTATATAATAGAGTGTAAAACTATATATATATATATATATATATATATATATATATATATATATAGTATCGGGACAGAACAAGTTTAGTATATCATGCTAAGTGTCAAAATGGTCAGGAGAATGTGTGGACTAATTTGATCCAAATTGTAGATAAATTTGATCCAAATGGATAAATTGTAGCACATTGCAATGATTAGTTATGATAAAATGTATGAATATAAAGTCACATTCTATGAGAACAAAGGACTTCCTGAGAAAACATGTGTACAGAATCCCAGTGGTTAATCCCTGTATCTGCATCTTCAAACTGGACATTGCTTACATATGAACTGACCAATAACACACAATGAATAAGAAACCTCCCTCTCCTGGGCCAATGGAAGGAGACCGAAACCAACAACCTGTTAACTCCCACTGTTTGATATATGCAGTTTTCTAAGGCATAGATAGTTAGTTGCTTGCTGAGAGGGAGAGATGGAGGAAGGTCATATGGGATAGGGTGACGTACACTGGCTGTAACTGATTCTTTTTTAACTGTAATGTTGTACCACTTACCTAGGCTTATACATGTTATACTGAATGATATACTGTACATATGTTATTATGTATGCATAACTTTTAATATCAAATACATATATATATCTCTGAGTGTTGGACCTCAGTAATACAATGTGTGCAACTACTTGCTTTCTCTTAAGGGACACAGTGCTGCGATGTTCAGTGCACTATTAGCATATATGGTAATAAGATGCGCCTTGTGTCCGCAGTATATATTGATGCTGGCATTTAAATGTTTATTTCAAATAATGGAAATTCACAGGCACATTGCACACTATACTGATGGATGGAAGGAGGCACATTGCACACTATACTGATGGAGGGAGGAGGGCACATTGCACACTATATTGATGGAGGGACTGGAGCACATTGCACACTATACTGATGGAAGGACTGGGGCACATTGCACACTATGCTGGTAGAGGGAGGGGGCACATTGCACACTTTACTGATGGAGGGACTGGGGCACATTGCACACTATACTAATGGAGGGAAGGAGGCACATTGCACACTATACTGATGGATGGAAGAGGGTACATTACACACTATACTGATGGAGGGAATAGGGCACATTGCACATTATACTGATAGAGGGAGGGGGCACATTGCACACTATACTGATGGAGGGAGGAGGCACGTTGCACACTATACTGATAGATGGAAGAGGGCACATTGCACACTATACTGTGTGAATGGAAGAGGGCACATTGCACACTATACTGATGGAGGGAATGGGGCACATTGCACACTATACTGATGGAGGGAATGGGACACATTGCACACTATACTGTGTGGATGGAAGAGGGCACATTGTACACTATACTGATGGAGGGAATGGGGCACATTGCACACTATACTGATGGAGGGAATGGGGCACATTGCACACTATACTGATGGAGGGAGGGGGCACATTGCACACTATACTGATGGAGGGAATGGGGCACATTGCACACTATACTGATGGAGGGAGGGGGCACATTGCACACTATACTGATGGAGGGAGGAGGCACATTGCACACTATACTGATGGAGGGAGGAGGCACATTGCACACTATACTGATGGAGGGAATGGGGCACATTGCACACTATACTGATGGAGGGAGGGGGCACATTGCACACTATACTGATGGAGGGAGGAGGCACATTGCACACTATACTGATGGAGGGAATGGGACACATTGCACACTATACTGATGGAGGGAGGAGGCACATTGGACACTATACTGATGGAGGGAATGGGGCACATTGCACACTATACTGATGGAGGGAGGAGGCACATTGCACACTATACTGATGGAGGGAATGGGACACATTGCACACTATACTGATGGAGGGAGGGGGCACATTACACACTATACTGCTGGAGTGAGGGGGCACATTGCACCCTATAATTATGGGAGGCACATTGTAGGCTACACTGGGGGAGAGGGGAGGACACAATGCACACTATATTGATGTGGAGGGGTGTGGCATACTGCAGGATATACTAATGAGGAGGAGCACATTACAGACTCCTACATACATACTCAGTGTAACATTGAAGACATTATTGAACTGCATTGTAGCTGCATTGTAGAACTACATGCTGCTGCTGTATTACACACACATGAACAGTGCAGATACATTACCTAATACAAGCGTGGTTCAATAAGTTTGGTAACAAGACCTCTCATGTGTAGAATGTTCTTTATTTCATTCTAATTTCCCACCAGGTCAGAGTAGGTAGACCACAACCTCCCCTCACGGCCATTAGGCTGCACCTCATTATCAGTCATACTTTCCCAACATCAGCTGTAAAATGGCGGGCTGGCAGAAATATGGTTAAACACTGAGGTGAGTAATGTAATCAGATTTTTGCATATAAAGGGCACATAAGCAGCTTAACTTCATCACCAACTTGGCGAGGTGTACGGTGGTAGCGTCATGTCACGGAAACAAGTTTGGGTTAGGTGCACTGCATGTGGCGGACGTGATTGGCTGGCCAGATCACTGCTCATATTTAACGCCTGTCCTGCAGTTATCCTCTGTTCACTTTACAAAATGTAATCTTACAAATACTGTGAAAGGCCATGGGTAGGGAAAGCAACAGCAGAACATGAGGGATATTGCACCAAAGCCCCAAGCTTCTGTGAAACGACCTAGGGGGTAATTAAGACCTGATTGCTAGCAAGCGATTTTTACACTGCTGCGATCAGATAGTCGTCGCCTACAGGGGGAGGGTATTTTAGCTGTGCAAGTGTGCGAACGCATGTGTAGCAGAGCTGTACAAACAGATTTTGTGCAGGCTCTGCGCAGCCCAGGACTTACTCAGCCACTGCGATCACTTCAGCCTGTCCGGGACCAGAATTGACGTCAGGAACCCTCCCTGCAAACGCATGGACACGCATGCGTTTTTCCAACCCCTCCCTGAAAACGGTCAGTGGACACCCACAAACGCCTTCTTCCTGTCAATCTCCTTGCGATCGCCCTTGTGAACGGATCCACCGCACAAACCCATCACTGAGCGTCAATCCGCTTTATACCAGTGCAACGCACCTCCGCAATGCGGTGCATACGCACGCACAGTATGGACCTGATCGCCCGCTTTGCGAAAACGCACACTAGCAATCGGGTCTGAAATACGCCCCTAGTCCACCACTTGATTTGTTTGTAAGTTCACCTAATTACTAGTTGGGAGCAGCAGATTCTGAATTTATCCTTTGAAACCAAATATTTTTCTGATTCTGAACAGTGGTCCAGCTAAGAAATGTCCTTCCCATGCGTAGCACTATATTTTTAATAAATGAATGCAGCATTTCTGGTAATACCAGTTAATTGGTAATTAGAAAAGATTGATTTTTCCAAGATAAAAACATGTATTCTGTTTTGGTGCCAGTTATAAGTATTGCTCTATGACCAGATTACTTTAGGCTGCAATATCTGATACTGAAAATAATGACATTACATGTAAGCTAGTTGTATAGTTTTTAGAGAACATAGAAAGCGAGTGCCATAAACGGAACTTTCTTGCAATCTTCCCCTGTTCGCGATGCCTTTTAAGCATTTTGATAAAGAGCGCCCATTACAGTGAACAAATACTTACCTCTGCATGGCTGTGTGTTATATCTGTCAAATACATTAAACTCGCTGCCAAAACAGCACAAAATGGGAGAGATTTGTATTGCAATGCTGTGCTCTGTTTTTAAAGTAAAGTGAATCAGTTTCTGGAAGAAAACATAAAGAAAAGCACTTCTCATGTTGAAGATTGATCTATTACTGGCCACATTATTTAATGTTACCTTACATGTAGCAATGACCATTTATCTGTTGTCTTGTTGTTAATGTATTTCATGTCACGTTTCAGCTGTGAGCACTATGCAGTTCTGAGTGTTTCCTGTGCCTTCTGGTCCTGTGGAGGCAGCGTTGTTTGTGAATACAGTTTAGCAATTTATCAATTCACTAGGAGCCACTGACACTACTGAGTAGGAGTGCCAAGTGAGGATCCGCCGCAATACCAGCTACATACAACAGGTGGCAGCACACAATCACCACTGACAACTTGACAACTAAAACATGTGGATCGACTGAAATACCTGCTACACACAACAGGTGGCAGCACACCATCACCACTGACAACTAAAACATGAGGATAGGCTGCAATACCAGCTACACACAACAGGTGGCAGCACACATCACCACTGACAACTAAAACACGAGGATAGGCTGCAATACCAGCTACACACAACAGGTGGCAGCACACATCACCACTGACAACTAAAACATGGGGATCCACTGTAATACCAGCTATATACAACAGGTGGCAGCACACCATCACCACTGACAACTAAAACATGGGGATCCACTGCAATACCAGCTACATACAACAGGTGGCAGCACACCATCACCACTGACAACTAAAACATGAAGATAGGCTGCAATACCAGCTACATAACACAGGTGGCAGCACACCATCACCACTGACAACTAAAACATGAGGATTGACTGCAATACCTGCTACATACAACAGGTGGCAGCACACCCACTGAAATCTGCAGATTATTTTTTACATACTTATGGCCCCCATACATCAGCAGCCCTGGATGTAGTTAATATCCCAATGGACGGGATCGCGGCGGTGGAAATCCCGACACAGAAATCCCAAAGGCCGCCGTAAACCCGGCGTCTCAGGATACAGGCGTCAAAATACCGACAGACGAAATCCAGATTGTTCTTACAGCGTCCCGCTGCGTGGGGGAAGGGGGCGTTAGGTTTAGGCACTAGATGATCCTGACCGTATTTGCCCGTGATCTGGGAATCAGGATTTTTAAACACGTTTAATATTCCCAATTCCCCAATCCTGGCCATTGGGGGATCGGGACATTGCCCCAATATATCTGGATGTATGGGAGCCAATACTCTAACCCAATGGCTTCACACTGTGGTGGAGATGTATCAACCCCTGGAGAGAGATATAGCAGTAACAAATCCCCTTCTAAATGTCGTTTTACAGGCTGTGTTTGATAAATGCCAGAAGTAAAAAAAAAATGACTATCTCTCTCCACTTGACCTCTCTCCAAGGTTTGATATATCTCCCCCTATAGATGTTCATAGTAATCTCAGTTACTTATCAACCCCTTAACTGATTATTTTGTTTCCCAACAAATCAGCTTAGAAATCGTCATTTATTTATTTTTATTAAAGTTTAAAAATAATTTTAAATATATGAAAATATTTTATTAATAAACAAATGAATATATCTTTAAGGGGTGTTTTGTACCCCCCCATCTCCTCAATGTTCATAGACCACCATTATAAAATAACTATTGGCAATAGACCACCCAGTTGACCTAAACTCCACGCCCCCTTAGTAGCAAAAATAACAAATAAATATAGATGTTTGATAACCCCTACACCGTGATAAAAACTTTTTTTTTTTTTTAACACCCCCTACCCACTCCAGCATATTTTACTTTATATTAACCCTTCCTCATCCCCAGTTATTATTGATACTCCTCAGGAATCATTCCTCCACCCCCATTCACAACCACCCCCCTTCCCCCACAGAATGAGAGCAGCGGAGCATGTGCAGGGGAGGATGATGATCAGTATATAATAGTGTTTTATCACTGTTTTTTTCAATTGTAAAGTGCAACGGAATTTGCTGCGCTATATAAGAAACTGTTAATAAATAAATGTCATTGCTAAAGGTAATATTGCATCATTTTTTCCCTGCATTTTGCATAACATTTTTATAGAACTTTGCATTTGGAAAAAAAAAAAAAACTTATCTAATTGGCACAATTTCCTTGGCTATCATAGGTCGTTTATAAATATATCATATTCAAACAACACCCACTTATTTACATCATTTGTAAAATTCAGTACAAGGGATAAAAAAAAGGATGATTAAAAATTATTACATGGTACAGACCAGTCACGTGCGGTGAAGTCAACGGCTGGGAAGGTACTTTTGAGATGAATATGCATATATGTGAAAAAGAAAGCACCTAAAAAAAAAGTACATGTATAAAAAAAATTAGAGGGGGAAAAAAAAAAGTTCCATACGTAGTAGTAATAATAATAATAATAATAATAATAATAAGAAGAAGAATTATTATTATTATTATTATTATCCTAACACACTGAATTGAGAGTGGTACACGCACAGTATAAGTACTCCCATCAATCTAATGAGGGTGAGCTGAGCCCACGCATTGCCCCACATCAGCTGCATACCTGCTGGTCTCCTCACTGCCCGTCTCCGCCGCACAAGTCAGGCCACGCCGCCCGCCGCCGCTGCATAACTGCGCCCGCTGCCAGCTACCGCCCAACGCCGGGTTCCGCGCCGCAAAATGTAGTATTTGTGTATGTGTTGTGTAGGGAATTTTAATGAATAAAAAAAAAAGCAAGTTGGAATTGGAGTGGGGAAGGCGGGTAAGGCAGGGGGGGGGGGGGGGGACATTAATGTATAATTGTTGTTCAATGTTCAGGGCTTTCATTAACTTAGCAGCGCCGCAGTTGTGGCACTATTAAGTTACTGAAAGACCTGGACAGTGGACAAGAATAAAGCAGTGGTGTGACAGTGTGTGTACTGGGCCGGTGCTAGGTCTAGACACCCTAGGCAAAGCTACAAAATACCGCCCCTGCTCCCCCAAATATCTCCCCCCCCCACCCCCACCCAGTCACTCACATACATCATTGACTACTTTTAATATTATTATATTCATTTTTAGATTTATGAACAATATAAATATATACCCGACCACCATGTACTGTAAACTAAGAGCATTTTAGTGACCTCCAGACAACATAAAGAGCATATAAGTTAATGCCAGACAATAAGGTGTCAATTTAAGTGAACACGAGACATTACGTAGAGCATTACTTTGACCACCAGAGAACACTGACTGCCTTTTAGTGACTGCCCCACAATACTAAGAGCATTTTTGTGACCACTGCACAATAAGGAGATAATTTTTGGGACCACCAAGCAATATGAAGAGAATTTCATTGACCGTCAGATAATAAGACTATTACTGTGACTGCCATACAATATTAACAGCATTTAAGTGTCTGTACACAATATTAAGAGCGTTATTTTGACCGCCAGACAATACGGAGAGCATTTTTATGACCGCCAGACAGTACGGAGAGCATTTTTATGATAGCCAGACAATACGGAGAGCATTTTTATGACAGCCAGACAATACAGAGAGCATTTTTATGACAGCCAGACAATACGGAGAGCATTTTTATGACAGCCAGACAATACGGAGAGCATTTTTATGACCGCCAGACAATATAGAGAACATTTTTGTGATCCTCGAACATCTTATCTAATCAATAAATAACGTTCCTAAAAATGAATTCACTTCTTCAGCAACAACCTCATTCAACATAATTCGCCAATAATAATTAACTCCCTCACACCCACCATACCCCTACATTATTAATTACATTTATATTCCGTAATATGCTCAATCTGCTCTATGTAATCTAAAGTACCAATTCATAACCTCAATAAAAATATTAAGCCAACCATACAGGATTAACCCATTATTATAAAACCCACATAGCTTACCCCTTATACGTTTTAATAGCCATATCATCTCTCCCCTGCGTCTCTCTACCACGTCATCTCCCCACTGCATCTCTTTACCACATCATCTCCCCACTGCGTCTCTCTACCACATCATCTCCCCACTGCGTCTCTCTACCACATCATCTCCCTACTGCATCTCTTTACCGCATCATCTCCCCACTGCATCTCTCAGCCACACCATCTGCCCGTGTCTCTCAGCCACACCATCATCTCATCTCCCCCCATGCATCTCTCAGCATCCCCATCTGCCTGTGTCTCTCAGCTACACCATCTCCCCCCTGCGTCTCTCAGCCACACCATCCCCCCACATCTCTATGCCACACCATCATCTCCCCCCTGCATCCTCAACTGCACCCTCTCCCCCCTGAATCTCTCAGCCTACCCCAACCTTTGTCTCTCAGTATGCATGTATATAAGCCAAGAGACACAGTAACATAGTAACATAGTTCCCACACAGAACATACATAGAATATACTAGCTGCACACATAGAACATGCATGTAACCAAGAGCAAACAGTTACATGGGTCCCACATAGACCATACATAGCATACAGCTGCTGCACACTGAGAAAATACATGTGCTACATTAAACACACACACACACACACACAGAACATGTGTTACATTGTACATGGAACATACATGCATTGTTAAGCAAATAAAATATGTATGGAAGCCGCATGTCCGGGGCTCACATGGCAAGCTTTGCCAGGATCTAAGGGTCACCATGGCAACCAAACAGCTCCCCAGTCCGCCCGCTGAGCCGCTTACCATCAGATCTGCTGAGCCCTCCCCTTCCGCGTCCCACACATCATGTGGATCGGGGGTAGCGGAGTACAGGCGGCACTGCAGGCAGGTACGCTGCATGGAGCGCATAGCAGGAGTCCTGGATCCTTTTGCGCAGGGACAGGAAGCCTGACTTCACGACATCAGCGTCACGCTCCCAGCCGCCCTCCCTGGCTACTAGGAAGAGCTGTAGCGCCGCCGAGCAAATTCCACAGTGCAGTTAAGTTTGTACTTACAAACTTCTACTTGCACTGCTGTTGTGTTAGGAGGACCCAGTGCTTAAAGCTGCAATCGCTGGGGAGGGATGGGGTGGAGGGAGGGATGATATGGGATAGTGCCAGCCAGTGACTGCAGAAGACACTGGCTGACACTATCTCTCTCGTCTCTCCCTGTAACAGCAGCACTGACAGTGACAGCCGCATGCAGGTCACTGTCAGTGCTGCTGCTGCATCTGCTGCCCAATCACTGTGACAGGGGCGTGCTTTCATGGGCTGAAAGCACGTTCCTGCTGCACTGAGGCACCTCTATAGGTGCCACTTCCAATGCTTTTTTTAATGGGCTTTTACAGCCCTCTGCATGGCCACGCCCCCCCGCCCGCCCCCTGCTTCCGGCCATTTACAATTAGCAGCGAGAGGCACCGTTCAAGGTGCCTCCGAAATCTTTTTTTTATGCTAAAAAAGATAAGGATACTATAAGAAGATACTTATGACACAGAACATGTCATAAGTATCTTCTCTGTATTCTTTTAATCCCTTTAATGACAGGTGAGGCACTGCCTCCCCTGACTGCACGTCTACTTTTACATCGTTGAGATGATACGCAAATTCAATAAAAATATTCCATCGTTGAAGACAGCCCTCCGGCATTGATGTTTGCCCTGCATACTCTTTGAACGGCAGGGGTGGGGAACCTCCGGCCCGCGGGCCGTATACGGCCCACCAGCTTGTGTCAGTGAGACACGCTGCCGCTCAGTCCGGCTGCAGCGTGTCTCAGCTGTCCGAACAGGGAGGAGAGCGCGGCTGTCGGGTGGGAGCGGCGGCGTGTAGTACTTCAAACCAGCCGCCGGTCCATGAGCCAATCAGAGCTTGCGGACCGGCAGCCAATCAGGAGCCGCGGCTGCCGGTCCACGAGCTCTAATTGGCTCTCGAACCGGCGGCTGGTTTCAAGTCCTACACGCCGCCGCCCAACATATCCGCGCTCTCCTCCGTGTCCCGCCGAAAGGAGCAAGGTAAGCAGCACGGAGGGGAGGGGGGCATCTGTATACCTGGCACTGTGGGGACATCTGTATACCTGGCACTGTGGGGGCATCTGTATACCTGGCACTGTGGGGACATCTGTATACCTGGCACTGTGAGGGGCATCTGTATACCTGGCACTGTGAGGGGCATTTGTATACCTGGCACTGTGGGGGCATCTGTATACCTGGCACTGTGGGGACATCTGTATACCTGGCACTGTGAGGGGCATCTGTATACCTGGCACTGTGGGGGCATCTGTATACCTGGCACTGTGAGGGGCATTTGTATACCTGGCACTGTGAGGGGCATTTGTATACCTGGCACTGTGAGGGGCATCTGTATATCTGGCACTGTGGGGGCATCTGTATACCTGGCACTGTGGGGACATCTGTATACCTGGCACTGTGAGGGGCATTTGTATACCTGGCACTGTGGGGGCAATTGTGGATCTGGCACCGCACTATTGGGGGCATATGTGTATCACGTCCCATTTTAACTGGCCACACCCAATTTTTTGGCGCGTGCGCGCCTCCGGCAGTACCTCTAAGGGGCAGACCTACTGGGGGGCAGGGTAATTTTTTAAGTTGAGAATTTTTGTATGGCCCCCGAAGGATTTTATAAATATCTAAATGGCCCTCGGTAGAAAAAAGGTTCCCCACCCCTGTTGTACGGGTTACTGGCCCGATTTAGGGTGACATATACTAAGCAGTGATAAAAGTGGAGAAGTGAGCCAGTGGAGAAGCTGCCCATGGCAACCAATCAGCTGCTCTGTATATGTTTAAAGTATGCAATTTATTAATGTTACATCAATGCTGATTGGTTGCCGTTGGAAACTTCTCCACTGGCTCACTTCTCCACTTTTATCACTGCTTAGTACATGTCCCCCTCAGACATGATCGCTGCTGTGCATTTTCGCACAGCAGGCGATTATTGAACTACTGCTCATGCGTATGCACCGCAATGCGCACGCGCATCGCCAAACAGCGACAAGCTGGTGCTCAAATTTAGATCGCACAGCCATTCGCAAGCTGATTGCAAGAACGTTTGTGGTTGGTTACTGACCGGTTTCTGGGAGTGTCAGGGAAAACGCAGGAGTTCCCAAGCATTTTCAGGGTGTGTGACATCAGCTCCGGACCCGATCAGCCTGTTCTCATTACACTGTAAGTCCTGGGCTGCGCACAGACTGCACAGACTTGAAAGACCATTTGATGGTGAGTGAGTTGTGAACGGATTTGCAGCTGTCCGCTGACTGAGGGACATTTTGGCACGGCGTACACATGCGATTGCACACTTGCACGCGTGAATTTACACTCCCCATTGGGCAGCGACTATCTGATCGCAGGACAAGTAAATTTGCAGCACAGCGATCAGATCTGAATTAGGCCCTATATGTCACTTGTGCAGCACCACTCGATGTAGATCTATAAATAAGTGTAGTATGGTATGCCGGCAGCCGGGCTCCCGGCGGCCAACATACCGGCACCGGAATCCCGACTGCCAGAATACCGACAGCTGGGTGAGCGCAAATGAGCCCCTTGCGGGCTTGCTGCGCTCTCCACGCTGCTTGCACGGTGGCACACAGTGCCGTAACTAGGCATTTTAGCGCTGTGTTCAAGAAATGGCACTAGCGCCCCCCCCCATGTAAGATAGGGGCAGAATATATATATATATATATATATATATAGGGCTGTAGCTTCATGGGGCAGGGGTGTGGCCACAAAATATTACTAATTCATACTAGTTCTAATTCATACTAATTCATGCACAGTAGTCTCCATTATTCAAATTACGCTGCACAGTAGCGCCACTACACCAGGTAGAGCCCCTTTTACATATTACGGCAGCCAGTCACCCTTTTACACATTACGGCAGACAGCGTCTGCTTTTTACACATTACGGCAGATCGCATCCCCTTTTCTCTGACGTCCTAAGTGGATGCTGGGACTCCGTAAGGACCATGGGGAATAGCGGCTCCGCAGGAGACAGGGCACAAAAGTAAAGCTTTAGGATCAGGTGGTGTGCACTGGCTCCTCCCCCTATGACCCTCCTCCAAGCCTCAGTTAGATTTTTGTGCCCGAACGAGAAGGGTGCAGGCTAGGTGGCTCTCCTGAGCTGCTTAGAAGTAAAAGTTTAAATAGGTTTTTTATATTCAGTGACACCTGCTGGCAACAGGCTCACTGCATCGAGGGACTAAGGGGAGAAGAAGCGAACTCACCTGCGTGCAGAGTGGATTGGGCTTCTTGGCTACTGGACATTAGCTCCAGAGGGACGATCACAGGTACAGCCTGGATGGGTCCCGGAGCCGCGCCGCCGGCCCCCTTACAGATGCTGAAGAGTGAAGAGGTCCAGAAATCGGTGGCAGAAGACGTTCCTGTCTTCATTAAGGTAGCGCACAGCACTGCAGCTGTGCGCCATTGCTCCCAGCACACTTCACACTGCGGTCACTGAGGGTGCAGGGCGCTGGGGGGGGGCGCCCTGGGCAGCAATGTAAATACCTCCTATGGCAAAAAATACATCACATATAGCCCCTGGGCTATATGGATGTATTTAACCCCTGCCAGTTTTCCAGATAAAAGCGGGAGAAGAGCCCGCCGTGAAGGGGGCGGGGCCTATCTCCTCAGCACACGGCGCCATTTTCCCACACAGCTCCGCTGGTAGGAAGGCTCCCAGACTCTCCCCTGCACTGCACTACAGAAACAGGGTACAACAGAGAGGGGGGGCACTTATTTGGCTAAAAATATATATAAGCAGCTATAAGGGATAGACACTTATTATAAGGTTGTCCCTATACAGTTTATAGCGCTTTGGTGTGTGCTGGCAAACTCTCCCTCTGTCTCCCCAAAGGGCTAGTGGGGTCCTGTCCTCTATCAGAGCATTCCCTGTGTGTGTGCTGTGTGTCGGTACGTTTGTGTCGACATGTATGAGGAGAAAAATGATGTGGAGACGGAGCAGATGGTCTGTAATAGTGATGTCACCCCCTAGGGGGTCGACACCTGAGTGGATGTACTGTTGAAAATTACGTGACGGTGTCAGCTCTGTATAAAAGACAGTGGTTGACATGAGACAGCCGGCTACTCAGCTTGTGCCTGTCCAGACGTCTCATAGGCCGTCAGGGGCTCTAAAGCGCCCGTTACCTCAGATGGCAGATACAGATGCCGACACGGATACTGACTCCTGTGTCGACGGTGAAGAGACAACCGTGATTTCCAATAGGGCCACACGTTACATGATTGAGGCAAGGGAAAATGTTTACACATTTCTGATAATATGAGTACCACCAAAAAGGGGTATTATGTTTGGTGAGGAAAAACTACCTGTAGTTTTCCTGAATCTGAGAAATAAAATGAGGTGTGTGATAATGCGTGGGTTTCCCCCCGATAACAATTGATAATTTCTAAAAAGTTATTGGCAGTATACCTTTTCCCGCCAGAGGTTAGGGTGCGTTGGGAAACACCCCCTAGGGGGGATAAGGCGCTCACACGCTTGTAAGAACAAGGGCTCTACCCTCTCCTGAGATGACCGCCCTTAAGGATCCTGCTGATAGAAAGCAGGAGGGTATCCTAAAATGTATTTACACACATACTGGTGTTATACTGCGACCAGCAATCGCCTCAGCCTGGATGTGCAGTGCTGGGTTGGCGTGGTCGGATTCCCTGACTGGAAATATTGATATCCTAGATAAGGACAGTATATTATTGCCTATAGAGCATTTAAAAGATGCATTTCTATATATGCGTGATGCACAGCGGAATATTTGCCGACTGGCATCAAGTATAAGTGCGTTGTCCAATTCTACCAGTAAAGTGGTCAGGTGAGGCGGATTCCAAACGGCATTTGGAAGTATTGCCTTAAAAAAGGGGTCATTTGGGGTCGGTCTTTCAGACCTGGTGGCCACGGCAACAGCTGGGATATCCACGTTTGTACTCCAGGTCGCCTCTCAAAATAAGACGCAGTATTATCAGGCGCAGTCCTTTGTTGGCAAGCGGACAAAAGGTTCCTCTTTTCTGCTCGTGACAGAGGGAGAGGAAAAAGGCTACAGAGATTAGCCAGTTCCCAGGAACAGAAACCCTTTCCCGCCTCTGCCAAGCCCTCAGTATGACACTAGGGCTTTACAAGCTCAGGCACGGTGGGGGCCCGTTCTCAATGAATTTCAGTGCGCAGTGGGCTCACTCGCAAGTAGACCCCTGGATCCTTCAGGTAATATTTCAGGGGTACAAATTGGAATTCGAGACGTCTCCCCCTCGCCGTTTCCAAAAGTCGGTTTTACCGACGTCTCCCTCTGACAGGGAGGCAGTTTTGGAAGCCATTCACAAGCTGTATTCCCAGCAGGTGATAATCAAGGTACCCCTCCTGCAAAAGGGAACGGGGTATTATTCCACACTATTGTGGTACCGAAGCCAGACGGCTCGGTGAGACCGATTCTAAATCTAAAATCTTTGAACACTTACATACAGAGGTTCAAATTCAAGATTGAGTCACTCAGAGCAGTGATTGCGAACCTGGAAGAAGGGGACTACATGATGTCTCGGGACATAAGGATGCTTACCTTCATGTCAAAAAATGTACCCTTCTCACCAAGGGTACCTCAGGTTATGGTACAGAACTGTCACTATCAGTTCAGACGCTGCCGTAGGGATGGTCCACGGCACCCCGGGTCTTTACTAAAGTAATGACCGAAATTATGATATTCCTTCGAAGGAAGGGAATTTTAGTTATTCTTTACTTGGACGATTCCCTGATAAGGGTAAGATCCAGGGAACAGTTGGAGGTCAGTGTAGCACTATCTCAGGTAGTGTTGCGGCAGCACGATTGGATTCTCAATATTCCAAAATCGCAGCTGGTTCCGACGACTTGTCTTCTGTTCCTAGGGATGATCCTGGACACAGTCCAGAAAGAAGGTGTTTCTTCCGGAGGAGAAAGCCAGGGAGTTATCCGAGCTAGTCAGGAACCTCCTAAAACCGAGCCAAGTCTCAGTGCATCAATGCACAAGGGTTCTGTGTAAAAATGGTGGCTTCCTACGAAGCAATCCCATTCGGCAGATTCCACGCAAGAACTTTCCAGTGGGACCTACTGGAAAAATGGTCCGGGTCGCATCTTCAGATGCATCAGCGGATAACCCTGTCACCAAGGACAGGGGTATCCCTCCTGTGGTGGTTGCAGAGTGCTCATCTTCTAGAGGGCCGCAGATTCGGCATTCAGGACTGGGTCCTGGTGACCACGGATGCCAGCCTGCGAGGCTGGGGAGCAGTCACACAGGGAAGGAATATCCAGGGCTTATGGTCAAGCCTGGAGACATCACTTCACATAAATATCTGAAGCTAAGGGCCATTTACAATGCTCTAAGCTTAGCAAGACCTCTGCTTCAAGGTCAGCCGGTGTTGATCCAGTCGGACAACATTACGGCAGTCACCCACGTAAACAGACAGGGTGCCACAAGAAGCAGGAGGGCAATGGCAGAAGCTGCAAGGATTCTTCGCTGGGCGGAAAACCATGTGATAGCACTGTCAGCAGTATTCATTCCGGGAGTGGACAACTGGGAAGCAGATTTCCTCAGCACGACCTCCACCCGGTAGAGTGGGAACTTCACCCAGAAGTCTTCCACATGATTATAAACCGTTGGGAAAAACTCGACAGGTATTGCGCCAGGTCAAGGGACCCTCAGGCAATAGCTGTAAAGGCTCTGGTAACACCGTGGGTGTACCAATCAGTGTATGGGTTCCCTCCTCTGCCTCTCATACCCAAGGTACTGAGATTGATAAGATGGAGAGGAGTAAGCACTATATTCGTGGCTCCGGATTGGCCAATAAGGACTTGGTAACCGGAACTTCAAGAGATGCTCACGGAGGATCCGTAGCCTCTACCTCTAAGAAGGGACCTGCTCCAGCAAGGACCCTGTCTGTTCCAAGACTTACCGCGGCTGCGTTTGACGGCATGGCGGTTGAACGCCGGATCCTGAAGGAAAAAGGCATTCCGGATGAAGTCATCCCTATCCTGATCAAAGCCAGGAAGGATGTAACCGCAAAACATTATCACCGCATTTGGCGAAAATATGTTGCGTGGTGCGAGACCAGTAAGGCCCGACGGAGGAAATTCAACGATTCCTACATTTCCTGCAAACAGGAGTGTCTATGGGCCTGAAATTGGGGGCCATTAAGGTTCAAATTTCGGCTCTGTCAATTTTCTTCCAAAAAGAACTAGCTTCAGTCCCTGAAGTTCAGACGTTTGTAAAAGGGGTACTGCATATACAGTCTCCTTTGGTGCCTTCAGTGGCACCTTGGGATCTCAATGTAGTTTTTGGGTCCCAAAAGTCACATTGGTTTGACCCACTTAAATCTATGGAGTTAAAATATCTCACAGGAAAAGTGGTCATGCTGTTGGCTCTGGCCTGGGCCAGGCGCGTGTCAGAATTGGCGGCTTTATCCTGTAGAAGCCCTTATCTGATTTTCCATTCGGACAGGGCGGAATTGAGGACTCGTCCTTAGTTTCTCCCTAAGGTGGTTTCAGCGTCCACCTGAACCAACCTATTGTGGTGCCTGCGGCTACTAGGGACTTGGAGGACTCCAAGTTGCTAGACGTTGTCAAGGCCGGAAAATATATGTTTCCAGGACGGCTGGAGTCAGAAAATCTGACTCGCTGTTTATCCTGTATGCACCCAACAAGCTGGGTGCTCCTGCTTCTAAGCAGACGATTGCTCGTTGGATTTGTAGTACAATTCAGCTTGCACATTCTGTGGCAGGCCTGCCACAGCCAAAAAAATCTGTTAAAGCCCATTCCACAAGGAAAGTGGGCTCATCTTGGGCGGCTGCCCGAGGGGTCTCGGCTTTACAACTTTGCCGAGCAGCTACTTGGTCAGGGGCAAACACGTTTGCTAAATTCTACAAATTTGATACCCTGGCTGAGGAGGACCTGGAGTTCTCTCATTCGGTGCTGCAGAGTCATCCGCACTCTCCCGCCCGTTTGGGAGCTTTGGTATAATCCCCATGGTCCTTACGGAGTCCCAGCATCCACTTAGGACGTCAGAGAAAATAAGAATTTACTTACCGATAATTCTATTTCTCGTAGTCCGTAGTGGATGCTGGGCGCCCATCCCAAGTGCGGATTGTCTGCAATACTTGTATATAGTTATTGTTACAATAACATCGGGTTGTTTATTGTTGTGAGCCATCTTTCAGAGGCTCCTACGTTTTATCATACTGTAAACTGGGTTCAGATCACAAGTTGTATGGTGTGATTGGTGTGGCTGGTATGAGTCTTACCCGGGATTCAAAATCCTTCCTTATTATGTACGCTCGTCCGGGCACAGTATCCTAACTGAGGCTTGGAGGAGGGTCATAGGGGGAGGAGCCAGTGCACACCACCTGATCCTAAAGCTTTACTTTTGTGCCCTGTCTCCTGCGGAGCCGCTATTCCCCATGGTTCTTACGGAGTTCCCAGCATCCACTACGGACTACGAGAAATAGAATTATCGGTAAGTAAATTCTTATTTTTACACATTACGGCAGACAGCGTCACCTTTTTACACATTACGGCAGACAGCGTCCCCCTTTTCACACATTATGGCAGACAGTCCCCCTTTTTACTAGAGATGTGCACTTGAAATTTTTCGGGTTTTGTGTTTTGGTTTTGGGTTCGGTTCCGCGGCCGTGTTTTGGGTTCGACCGCGTTTTGGCAAAACCTCACCGAATTTTTTTTGTCGGATTCGGGTGTGTTTTGGATTCGGGTGTTTTTTTTCAAATAACACTAAAAAACAGCTTAAATCATAGAATTTGGGGGTCATTTTGATCCCAAAGTATTATTAACCTCAAAAACCATAATTTCCACTCATTTTCAGTCTATTCTGAATACCTCACACCTCACAATATTATTTTTAGTCCTAAAATTTGCACCGAGGTCGCTGGATGACTAAGCTAAGCGACCCTAGTGGCCGACACAAACACCTGGCCCATCTAGGAGTGGCACTGCAGTGTCACGCAGGATGTCCCTTCCAAAAAACCCTCCCCAAACAGCACATGACGCAAAGAAAAAAAGAGGCGCAATGAGGTAGCTGTGTGAGTAAGATAAGCGACCCTAGTGGCCGACACAAACACCTGGCCCATCTAGGAGTGGCACTGCAGTGTCACGCAGGATGGCCCTTCCAAAAAACCCTCCCCAAACAGCACATGACGCAAAGAAAAAAAGAGGCGCAATGAGGTAGCTGTGTGAGTAAGATAAGCGACCCTAGTGGCCGACACAAACACCTGGCCCATCTAGGAGTGGCACTGCAGTGTCACGCAGGATGGCCCTTCCAAAAAACCCTCCCCAAACAGCACATGACGCAAAGAAAAAAAGAGGCGCAATGAGGTAGCTGTGTGAGTAAGATAAGCGACCCTAGTGGCCGACACAAACACCGGGCCCATCTAGGAGTGGCACTGCAGTGTCACGCAGGATGTCCCTTCCAAAAAACCCTCCCCAAACAGCACATGACGCAAAGAAAAAAAGAGGCGCAATGAGGTAGCTGTGTGAGTAAGATAAGCGACCCTAGTGGCCGACACAAACACCGGGCCCATCTAGGAGTGGCACTGCAGTGTCACGCAGGATGGCCCTTCCAAAAAACCCTCCCCAAACAGCACATGACGCAAAGAAAAAAAGAGGCGCAATGAGGTAGCTGTGTGAGTAAGATAAGCGACCCTAGTGGCCGACACAAACACCGGGCCCATCTAGGAGTGGCACTGCAGTGTCACGCAGGATGTCCCTTCCAAAAAACCCTCCCCAAACAGCACATGACGCAAAGAAAAATTAAAGAAAAAAGAGGTGCAAGATGGAATTGTCCTTGGGCCCTCCCACCCACCCTTATGTTGTATAAACAGGACATGCACACTTTAACCAACCCATCATTTCAGTGACAGGGTCTGCCACACGACTGTGACTGAAATGACGGGTTGGTTTGGACCCCCACCAAAAAAGAAGCAATTAATCTCTCCTTGCACAAACTGGCTCTACAGAGGCAAGATGTCCACCTCATCATCATCCTCCGATATATCACCGTGTACATCCCCCTCCTCACAGATTATCAATTCGTCCCCACTGGAATCCACCATCTCAGCTCCCTGTGTACTTTGTGGAGGCAATTGCTGCTGGTCAATGTCTCCACGGAGGAATTGATTATAATTCATTTTAATGAACATCATCTTCTCCACATTTTCTGGAAGTAACCTCGTACGCCGATTGCTGACAAGGTGAGCGGCGGCACTAAACACTCTTTCGGAGTACACACTTGTGGGAGGGCAACTTAGGTAGAATAAAGCCAGTTTGTGCAAGGGCCTCCAAATTGCCTCTTTTTCCTGCCAGTATAAGTACGGACTGTGTGACGTGCCTACTTGGATGCGGTCACTCATATAATCCTCCACCATTCTTTCAATGGGGAGAGAATCATATGCAGTGACAGTAGACGACATGTCCGTAATCGTTGACAGGTCCTTCAGTCCGGACCAGATGTCAGCATCAGCAGTCGCTCCAGACTGCCCTGCATCACCGCCAGCGGGTGGGCTCGGAATTCTGAGCCTTTTCCTCGCACCCCCAGTTGCGGGAGAATGTGAAGGAGGAGATGTTGACAGGTCGCGTTCCGCTTGACTTGACAATTTTCTCACCAGCAGGTCTTTGAACCCCAGCAGACTTGTGTCTGCCGGAAAGAGAGATCCAAGGTAGGTTTTAAATCTAGGATCGAGCACGGTGGCCAAAATGTAGTGCTCTGATTTCAACAGATTGACCACCCGTGAATCCTTGTTAAGCGAATTAAGGGCTCCATCCACAAGTCCCACATGCCTAGCGGAATCGCTCCGTGTTAGCTCCTCCTTCAATGTCTCCAGCTTCTTCTGCAAAAGCCTGATGAGGGGAATGACCTGACTCAGGCTGGCAGTGTCTGAACTGACTTCACGTGTGGCAAGTTCAATGGGCAGCAGAACCTTGCACAACGTTGAAATCATTCTCCACTGCGCTTGAGACAGGTGCATTCCACCTCCTATATCGTGCTGAATTGTATAGCCTTGAATGGCCTTTTGCTGCTCCTCCAACCTCTGAAGCATATATAGGGTTGAATTCCACCTCGTTACCACTTCTTGCTTCAGATGATGGCAGGGCAGGTTCAGGCGTTTTTGGTGTTGCTCCAGTCTTCTGTACGTGGTGCCTGTACGCCGAAAGTGTCCCGCAATTCTTCTGGCCACCGACAGCATCTCTTGCACGCCCCTGTCGTTTTTTAAAAAATTCTGCACCACCAAATTCAAGGTATGTGCAAAACATGGGACGTGCTGGAATTTGCCCAGATTTAATGCACACACAATATTGCTGGCGTTGTCCGATGCCACAAATCCACAGGAGAGTCCAATTGGGGTAAGCCATTCCGCGATGATCTTCCTCAGTTGCCGTAAGAGGTTTTCAGCTGTGTGCGTATTCTGGAAACCGGTGATACAAAGCGTAGCCTGCCTAGGAAAGAGTTGGCGTTTGCGAGATGCTGCTACTGGTGCCTCCGCTGCTGTTCTTTCGGCGGGAGTCCATACATCTACCCAGTGGGCTGTCACAGTCATATAGTCCTGACCCTGCCCTGCTCCACTTGTCCACATGTCCGTGGTTAAGTGGACATTGGGTACAGCTGCATTTTTTAGGACACTGGTGACTCTTTTTCTGAGGTCTGTGTACATTTTCGGTATCGCCTGCCTAGAGAAATGGAACCTAGATGGTATTTGGTACCGGGGACACAGTACCTCCAACAAGTCTCTAGTTGGCTCTGCAGTAATGATGGATACCGGAACCACGTTTCTCACCACCCAAGATGCCAAGGCCTCAGTTATCCGCTTTGCAGCAGGATGACTGCTGTGATATTTCATCTTCCTCGCAAAGGACTGTTGGACAGTCAATTGCTTGGTGGAAGTAGTAAAAGTGGTCTTACGATTTCAACTCTGGGATGACCATCGACTCCCAGCAGCAACAACAGCAGCGCCAGCAGCAGTAGGCGTTACACGCAAGGATGCATCGGAGGAATCCCAGGCAGGAGAGGAATCGTCAGAATTGCCAGTGACATGGCCTGCAGGACTATTGGCATTCCTGGGGAAGGAGGAAATTGACACTGAGGGAGTTGGTGGGGTGGTTTGCGTGAGCTTGGTTACAAGAGGAAGGGATTTACTGGTCAGTGGACTGCTTCCGCTGTCGCCCAAAGTTTTTGAACTTGTCACTGACTTATTATGAATGCGCTGCAGGTGACGTATAAGGGAGGATGTTCCGAGGTGGTTAACGTCCTTACCCCTACTTATTACAGCTTGACAAAGGCAACACACGGCTTGACAAATGTTGTCCGCATTTCTGTTGAAATACTTCCACACCGAAGAGCTGATTTTTTTTGTATTTTCACCAGGCATGTCAACGGCCATATTCCTCCCACGGACAACAGGTGTCTCCCCGGGTGCCTGACTTAAACAAACCACCTCACCATCAGAATCCTCCTTGTCAATTTCCTCCCCAGCGCCAGCAACACCCATATCCTCCTCATCCTGGTGTACTTCAACACTGACATCTTCAATCTGACTATCAGGAACTGGACTGCGGGTGCTCCTTCCAGCACTTGCAGGGGGCGTGCAAATGGTGGAAGGCGCATGCTCTTCACGTCCAGTGTTGGGAAGGTCAGGCATTGCAACCGACACAATTGGACTCTCCTTGTGGATTTGGGATTTCGAAGAACGCACAGTTCTTTGCGGTGCTTTTGCCAGCTTGAGTCTTTTCATTTTTCTAGCGAGAGGCTGAGTGCTTCCATCCTCATGTGAAGCTGAACCACTAGCCATGAACATAGGCCAGGGCCTCAGCCGTTCCTTGCCACTCCGTGTGGTAAATGGCATATTGGCAAGTTTACGCTTCTCCTCCGACAATTTTATTTTAGATTTTGGAGTCCTTTTTTTACTGATATTTGGTGTTTTGGATTTTACATGCTCTGTACTATGACATTGGGCATCGGCCTTGGCAGACGACGTTGCTGGCATTTCATCGTCTCGGCCATGACTAGTGGCAGCAGCTTCAGCACGAGGTGGAAGTGGATCTTGATCTTTCCCTAATTTTGGAACCTCAACATTTTTGTTCTCCATATTTTAATAGGCACAACTAAAAGGCACCTCAGGTAAACAATGGAGATGGATGGATACTAGTATACTTATGGATGGACGAGCGACTGCCGACACAGAGGTAGCTACAGCCGTGGACTAACGTACTGTGTCTGCTGATAATATAGACTGGATGATAATGAGATGAAATCAATATATATGTATATATAATATCACTAGTACTGCAGCCGGACAGGTATATATTTATTATGTAATGACTGATGACGGACCTGCTGGACACTGTCAGCTCAGCAGCACCGCAGACTGCTACAGTAAGCTACTATAGTAGTATGTATAAAGAAGAAAGAAAAAAAAAACAACCACGGGTAGGTGGTATACAATTATGGATGGACTGCCGAGTGCCGACACAGAGGTAGCTACAGCCGTGGACTAACGTACTGTGTCTGCTGATAATATAGACTGGATGATAATGAGATGAAATCAATATATATGTATATATAATATCACTAGTACTGCAGCCGGACAGGTATATATTATATATTTATTATGTAATGACTGATGACGGACCTGCTGGACACTGTCAGCTCAGCAGCACCGCAGACTGCTACAGTAAGCTACTATAGTAGTATGTATAAAGAAGAAAGAAAAAAAAAAACCACGGGTAGGTGGTATACAATTATGGATGGACTGCCGAGTGCCGACACAGAGGTAGCTACAGCCGTGGACTAACGTACTGTGTCTGCTGATAATATAGACTGGATGATAATGAGATGAAATCAATATATATGTATATATAATATCACTAGTACTGCAGCCGGACAGGTATATATTATATATTTATTATGTAATGACTGATGACGGACCTGCTGGACACTGTCAGCTCAGCAGCACCGCAGACTGCTACAGTAAGCTACTATAGTAGTATGTATAAAGAAGAAAGAAAAAAACAACAACCACGGGTAGGTGGTATACAATTATGGATGGACTGCCGAGTGCCGACACAGAGGTAGCTACAGCCGTGGACTAACGTACTGTGTCTGCTGATAATATAGACTGGATGATAATGAGATGAAATCAATATATATGTATATATAATATCACTAGTACTGCAGCCGGACAGGTATATATTATATATTTATTATGTAATGACTGATGACGGACCTGCTGGACACTGTCAGCTCAGCAGCACCGCAGACTGCTACAGTAAGCTACTATAGTAGTATGTATAAAGAAGAAGAAAGAAAAAAAAAAAAAAACACGGGTAGGTGCTAGGTGGTATACAATATTATATATATATTATATACAATTATATATATATATATATATATATAATATATATTAAACTCATAAACTGGTGGTGATTATTAAACTGGTGGTCAGGTCACTGGTCACACTATCAGCAACTTGCAAGTAGTACTCCTGAGTCCTAAGCAGACAATCACAATATATATTATACTGGTGGTCACAGTGTGGTCACAAACAATGGCAGTGTGGCTGGCACTCTGGCAGCAAAAGTGTGCACTGTACGTTATATGTACTCCTGAGTCCTGAGTCCTGCTCTCAGACTCTAACTGCTCCCCACTGTCAGTGTCTCCCCCACAAGTCAGATAATACAGTCACACTATCTCTCTCTATCACTTCAGCAAGTACTAGTAGTAGTAGTACTCCTCCTAATGCTCCCCAAATTACTACTGTGTCTCTCTCTGTCTTACTCTCTTCTCGAATCTCTATAAACGGAGAGGACGCCAGCCACGTCCTCTCCCTATCAATCTCAATGCACGTGTGAAAATGGCGGCGATGCGCGGCTCCTTATATAGAATCCGAGTCTCGCGATAGAATCCGAGCCTCGCGAGAATCCGACAGCGGGATGATGACGTTCGGGCGCGCTCGGGTTAACCGAGCAAGGCGGGAAGATCCGAGTCGCTCGGCCCCGTGTAAAAAAAACTGAAGTTCGGGCGGGTTCGGATTCCGAGGAACCGAACCCGCTCATCTCTACTTTTTACACAGTACGGCAGACAGCGTCCCCTTTTACACATTACTACATACAGCACCCCCTTTTTACACAATACGGCAGACAGCGTCCCCCTTTTTACACAGTACGGCAGACAGCGTCCCCTTTTTACACATTACTGCATACAGCATCCCCTTTTTACACATTACGGCAGCCAGTCCCCCTTTTTATACATTACGGCAGACAGAATAGATAGATAGACAGACAGACAGACAGACAGACAGACAGACAGACAGACAGACAGACAGACAGATAGATAGATAGATAGATAGATAGATAGATAGATAGATAGATAGATAGATAGAAAAGTTGTGTGAGAATGATAACTCTGGCAGGTGGGTAGAGTAGATAGAGAGCAAGCTAGTAGCCCTGGAAGGTTATCAGGGGTGAGAGAGAGAAGGTAGGTGTCACTGGCAGGTAACTAGGGCAGACGGAAAGCAAGTTGGTGCCCCTGACAGATAAGCAGGGCAAATAGAGAGCAAGTACTGTAGGTACCCTAGGCAGGTGAGTGGGCTAGATGCAAAGTAGGTAGAGTCAGAGTAGCACAGCAGCCCCTGAAATCCCAGCCTGGGGGGGGCAAGATCACTGCACACTGCTGCGGCTCTTACCTTTTGATGCACATACTGTAGCAGGCATTACATGCTGGGGCAGCTGGGTGACAGGTCCTGTCTCCTGACAACGGGCCTGCAGCTCCAGCCTCGGATATTCGGGAAGCCGGCAGCCTGTCAGTGTCCCAACCTCTCCTCCTAAATGACAACTCCGCCGGCCAATCACTGCTCCCCCCACCCTTTGTCCCGCCCAGATGACCTGACTTACAGCAGCGGCAGCCAAGCAGCTACCACCAAATTCATTCCCCCCTCACTTTACTATGACAGACGGCGGTATATTTAATTTGGCGTTGGCCGCTGCGGATGCTCCTGATTGGCTGTCAGTCTGTGAGCAGCCAATCAGGTTGCATCGCAGTCAGCTGCCACGGCCGAGCTCTGCCTGGGCTGGGGACAGAAGTGCCGAAAGTCCACCCTTGAAGGGCAGCAGTGGGAGGTGGGCGGCGGTGATAGAGGGAGCGGCGGCCGTGCGGGTGGTGTGTTGCCAGATGGTGCGCCCACAGTGCAGTTGCGCTGTGGGCAAGGCACTGCTGGCACTCACCTAGTTACGGCACTGGTGGCACACTACGCACGCCATGCTATCTATTCTCCCTCCAGGGGGGTCGTGGACCCCCAAGAGTGAGAAAAGGTGTCGGTATGCTGGGTGTTGGGATTCCGGCGCCGGTATACTGTTCGCCGGGATCCCAACAGCCAGCAAACTGAAGACCAACCCTATAAATACCAGCTTGAGCCTTAAAATATGTTTGTTATGAAGGAAAAGAAAATGGCAAATAAGTTTCATGACTTTGTTCATACCAATCTCCACACTCTGCCTGCACGGAAAATAGACCTTGCAAATGTAGATGTCTCTCTAACCTTGATATTGGTTCTAAATAATTACTATACATGTAAATAAAGCCATTTGCATTCCTTTGAAGTCTCCCTCATTCCAAGTCAGTCTCATTTCTGGAAAGGTAACTCACTTATATTTTAATCTGCATTTTCAAGGACATCAGAGGTGTTTCATTACCTAGTTTATTGCATTAAAACAGGCTTTTTTTCCAGCTGCAATTCCATATGTTAGACGTTACGTTTTTCAACTGACAACTATAATTTGTACAGAATCCCCTTTAGGCCACATCTCAGCTAGGCCCGACCAAGACCTGAGCAGCACACACAACACTCCCCTGAAATCATAACTGTTGGCAGATATGCAAAATGAATGGATTCCGGTGTAAATGCAATTGTACCTCCCAGTCCCAACATTGGCCCTCATTCCGAGTTGATCGCTCGCTAGCTGCTTTTAGCAGCAGTGCACACGCTAGGCCGCCGCCCTCTGGGAGTGTATCTTAGCTTAGCAGAATAGCGAACGAAAGGTTAGCAGAACTGCTCTGATTTTTTTTTTATGCAGTTTCAGAGTGGCTCAGAACCTACTCCTAGATTGCGATGACTGCAGTGTGTTCAGTTCCTGGTTTGACGTCACAAACACGCCCTGCGTTGGGCCAGCCACTCCCCCGTTTCTCTAGCCACTGCTGCGTTTTCGGCTGACACGCCTGCGTTTTTTTAGCACACTCCCGGAAAACGGTCAGTTACCACGCAGAAACACCCACTTCCTGTCGATCGCTCACCGATCAGCAGAGCGACTGAAAAGCGTTGTTCGCCCCTGTGTAAAATTGCATAGTTTTGAGTAAAAGTACTTGGCGCGTGTGCCCTGCGGCCCATACGCATGCGCAGAACAGCCGGTTTTTAGCCTGATTGCTATGCTGCGAAAAACGGCAGCGAACGGTCAACTCGGAATGACCCCCATTAGCTTGGGACTTGGGACAAATGAAGTCCTCGGAAAAGGAGTTTGGTGATGTCATGCTTGGTGCATGGTCATATCACATTGATTCATGACAAGTGCCCTGGATGCCGGAGTGACGTTCCAGCTAAGTGGTCCCCAACACCAGTGCCGTAACTAGGCATTTTAGCGCTGTGTGCAAGAAACGACAGTGGCGCCCCCCCCCCCCCCCCCCCCATGTAAGACAGGGGCAGTGCGCGCCTCAGGCGCGCGAAAAATTTAGAGGGGCGTGGCTTCATGGGGAAGGGGCGTGGCCACAAAATAATAGCAATTCATACTACGGTGCACAGTAGTCTACATTATTCAAATTACGCTGCACAGTAGCGCCACTACACCAGGTAGAGCCCCTTTTATACATTACAGCAGACAGCGTCCCCCTTTTGACACATTACAGCAGACAGTCCCCCTTTTTACATATTACAGCAGACAGCGTCCCCGTTTATACACATTACGGCAGACGGTGTCCCCCTTTATACACATTGCGGCAGCCAAGCCCCCTTTTTACACATTACGGGAGCCAGTCCCCCTTTTTACACATTGCGGCAGCCAGGCCCCCTTTTTACACATTACGGCAGACAGTCCCCCTTTTTACACATTGCGGCAGACAGTCCCCCTTTTTACACAATGCGGCAGCCAGTCCCCCTTTTTACACATTGCGGCAGCCAGTCCCCCTTTTTACACAATGCGGCAGCCAGGACCCCTTTTTACACAATGCGGCAGCCAGGACCCCTTTTTACACATTGCGGCAGCCAGTCCCCCTTTTTACACAATGCGGCAGCCAGGACCCCTTTTTACACAATGCGGCAGCCAGGACCCCTTTTTACACATTATGGCAGACGGTGTCCCCCTAAAAGAGAGAGAGAGAGAGAGAGAGAGATACTTACCTGACAGGCTCCTCGTGCTGGCAGCTCCCTCTGTGCAGGCAGTGAGATGAGAAGGAAGAGGAGGGAGGGGGAGCCGCAGCAGCGCTATTTGATTGGTAGTAAGCGCCGCTGCAGCATCCCCCTCTTCTTCTGTATTGGCTGCCTGGCTCTGCTGTGGATGCTGGGATGAAGGAACCGCATCCCAGCATCCATAGCAGCGCCGGGCAGCCAATACAGAAGGAGAGGGGGATGCTGCAGCGGCGCTTACTACCAATCAAATAGCGCTGCTGCGGCTCCCTGCTCCCCCTCCCTCCTCCTCCTTCTCTCCGCTGCTCGGCGCTTCTGTCTTCCCCTCCACAGCGCGGCGGCGGCGCACACAGCAGAGGCGGCATGTAATGAGTCAATTTGACTCATTACATGCCGCTGGCCGTTGCGCCCTCAGGGCAACTGCGCTGTGTGCCAAGCCCCCTTGGCACACACGTAGTTACGGCCCTGCCCAACACCATCCCTCCTATAAAAGGAAGCATGTTTAATTATGAGTGGGACACTCTGCCCAGTATTCCAGCAGTAGAGGCACAAGCATTTGATGTTTTGACTGGTCTAATAAGCAGAGTTATAGATGGTGTTCAGTCTATTATGTAATGTCTTATATGGTGCCGAGATTAATATATAGGGCCTAATTCAGAGCTGCATGCAATGGCGAAGTTCACTTGCACGGAAATTTCTGAAAACACCTATGGCGCAATGCGTTACACACAATGAACGCACAAAAGCGCTCTTGTTATCGGGACAGACGGATTCAGAAGTGTGGTGGAAAAGTGATGGCCGTTTCTGGCCGATGATAGGGTGGTGGCTAGTAGTGTACGCAGAACTGACATATTATGGGAGTGTTGCAGGAGTGTCAATGCAAGCGGATGCATTCACAACCGCACAGCCGCAGTCACAACCTGTGCTGCGGGCACAGGAGGCTGTGATCAGACGGAGAAACTGCTCCTGCCATAGGGCTAATACAAGTTTCACAGGTGCGAATGTTGGTGTTGTATAAGGACGTACCAATCAGTATTACAGTGTGCACGGACTCTACAAGTGGTCATCTCAGGCCTTACACATTCAGCCCAGGGCCGTCTTTTCGTATGGGCTCAATGGGCTCTTGCCCAAGGGCCCAAGAGAATAAGGGCCCTAGGCTGATAGCTGAGGGTCTCCTCTTTCCAGGGGTACCAGATTTTTGAAAATCGGCCCTGGGGAACCGGAGATATCCGACTTGAAAGCAGTGGTCCCCATCCAAGCCTATTAATTGCTCTTCCCAGCCTGATATCTCGGGTTCTGTCTGCCTTAGAGTATTTCTGAGGTATAAAACAAAAGCTGTGGCTCTCCCCTTTTGGTGGACACTGGCAGCTTGTCTCTACTATGCCCAGAACCAGAGATATCAGCCTTCAAGCAGCTGGTCCCTGCTCCAGCTCCACACGCCTGGTATGCAGTTTTATATTTTCGTTGGTGGATTGCTCTAGCTCCT
Source organism: Pseudophryne corroboree (assembly GCF_028390025.1). Taxonomy (NCBI): domain Eukaryota; kingdom Metazoa; phylum Chordata; class Amphibia; order Anura; family Myobatrachidae; genus Pseudophryne; species Pseudophryne corroboree. Next base: position 295,060,539 of record NC_086453.1, on the reverse strand, counting down.
GAACTCTGATCCCCAAGTCCCCAGAACCATCTGAAAGGTGGGCCTCTCTAGTTTTTTATCCCATTCAAAGCTAAGAAATATATTTTCAGGAACTTGAGATATCTGCAGTCAAGCAAGCTGCCCTCCCACCGGAAAATGATAAATATTAAGCCCACTCCACTAGCCACCCCTCCCCTATGTATTATGCACCCCCTACCACCCTGGAAGTCATGTACCAGGGCTTCTTCATTCAGCCCAATGCCCCCTTCTACAGTTTAGCCTCATCTGTGCAGTAAAGGAGTAATTAGAGAAATTACTGCTCCAGGTCCTACATGCTGAGCGGAAGATAGAACACCCCCTACCGCCCGCAGGACATCAAAGCTGCCGCTGATAGCTCCCCCACCCCTACCACTGGAGGATGGGTAGGGGGCCCAGTGCATTGCTGTGCCCAGGGGCCTACACTGCTGTTAAGACGGCTCTGATTCAGCCGCATGGATGCACACAAAGGAAGGAGTTTGTAGCAGCATAAACTCACAGACAGGAGGCCACCAAACGACACTGCGGCATCCGTTTTTTCATGGGACTCAGAATCAACCAAACAGAGCCTTATATAATGGGGGTGATTCCGAGTTGTTCGCTCGCTAGCTGCTTTTAGCAGCATGGCACAGGCTAAGTCGCCGCCTACTGGGAGTGTATCTTAGCATAGCAGAATTGCTAACGAAAGCTTCGCTAATTTTCTCGTAACGATTACCCCGCAGTTTCTGAGTAGCTCCAGACTTACTCAGCCATTGCGACCAGCTCAGTCCTTTTCGTTCCTGGTTTGACGTCATAAACACACCCAGCGTTTGCCCAACCACTCCCCCGTTTCTCCAGCCACTCCTGCGTTTTGCAACTCGAACGCCTGCGTTTTTCCGCACACTCCCATAAAACGGCCAGTTTCCGCCCAGAAACACCCACTTCCTGTCAATCACACTACGATCAGCACAACGATGAAAAAGCTTTGTTATGCCGTGAGTAAAATACCTAACTTTTGTGTAAAATAACTAAGCGCATGCACTCTGCGAACCTTGCGCATGCGCAGTAAGCGACTAATCGCAGTATAGCGAAAATTGGCAACGAGCGAACAACTCGGAATGACCCCCAATATGTAGTCATATCTGGGGCACAGATTGATATATAGAGCCTTATTCTGATGCCTAGACTAATTGGTAGAACCGTACATGGTACAAAGTCTAAAACATAGAGCCATATACTGTATGCATACTTGCCCAGAATGGCCATCAGGCTCCCAAAAATTGGGTGACCCTCCTAGCCCCCCGGAAGAACGGGCGAGTTTCCCGTTTTGGAAGTCCCCTCTGCCCGGCCGCCCACTTAGTGAGTAAAGTGGGCAGTCCGTGCAGTCAATGACGTGATTCTCGCTGAATCGCGTCATCATAGCCACACCCCCTGCAGTATAATGCCGGTAATATTCCACCTCCTCTCTGCCCCCTTTCCGCGTCATATCTCCGTCCCTCCCAGCCCCCCTGCTGAGCCGACCTGGCTGCTCTCTCTCGCAGAGAGCAGACAGGATATCGGCAACTATGCATATATGGTGCCCGATCAACTATATTGTCTTATCTAGTAACCAGACTAGTATATAGAGCCTTATCTGGTACCTAGTCTAAATGGTGGAACCATACATAGTATCTAATATGCCAAGCCTTATCTGATGCCTAGTCTCGTATATACTGTAGCTTTATCTGGTATTTGGTCTAACATGCAGAGCCATAACTGGCCCAGTGTTTTATGCCTTATCCGATGTGCACCATATTAAGCAGAGCCTTCCCTAATATGTAGAGCCATAGCTGAACTCCAGTCTAATATGTACAGCCAAATATGGTGCAAAGTACTTAAAAAACAGTTGAACTCCTAATACACAAAGCCATATCATGTGACCAGGCAAACTTGCAGAGCTTGCAGTCCCAAGCACAGTTTTACAGACCATGAATCTCCACATCTCAACTGAACCCTTGCATGCCAGCAGAGTACCCCATTTTCAGCTTACTGTATATACGAGGGGTATATTACAATACGTTTCCGGATGTCCAGTGCATAGATAGAGTAGACACATTTTGACTAGTTTTGAATTGTAATCTCTGGCTAAAGTTCTTGTGAAATGTCAGGGCACAGAACCGTATAAGCAGAACTACACACAGAAGAAGTCAGCGTGTTCCCTTCCTTCAAGAACACTGGAGAGCATGCTTTTTAAAACTGCATGAGTGGTCTGCGACAGCAGGAGACTTGTGACCGATTGCAAGCTGCTTTTGGGGAGGAAGCACCGTCCCAAACCACTGTGTTTGTGTGGTTTGCAGAATTCCGGCGCTGGAGATGGTCCCTGGAAGATGAGGAGTGTTGCAGTCAACCTGTGTCCACCATCACCAAGGACAACATTGCTGCCATGTGGGCCATATTTGAGGTTTTGACTATGGCCCAGTAAGAGAAGGAAATAGGCATCTCATCTGGATCCTGACTGGAGCAGAAAGAGGCTCGGGTGACTTGGTGCTGCAACATGCTGGTCAAGTTTAATGGCTGTCGCTCAGATGCTGTATGGAAGATCATCAGTGTCTATGAATCCAGGATTTATTGTTTCGACCCCAAGACCAAACAATCGGCCAACTGGCTCAGCTGAAGGTGTGATGTCACAGAAGTGCTGATGTGAGCACAGCGTGGCCAAGCAGATGGTGGCTGTTTTTGTGGCCAAGACTGGTCATGTACTGTAGCTACCATACCACTCGTGCAACAGTGAACCATCGCTTGGGACTGGTATGCCAATCAATGCCTGCCGCAAGTACTGGAAGCCACTTCCAGGTGTCGTTCAAGAACTCACACTCATTTTGCTCTTCTCCATCATGACAATGCACTGCTCATAAATCAGAAGAATAAAACATGACAAAGTTGAAATATATTTTCTTATACCTCTGGAAACATTTTTTTGAAAGTTCGGTCTGTAAATGCATGGATAAGGTGTCTCAGCATAGTGACCTTGACCTTGGTAATGCAGTGACGTTTTGCATTAACAGGCAATCTTCTCCTGTCAAGTCTTGTTCTGCCTAATATATACTGGACATCTGGTTGTATTTGCTAGTAGTGGCAATCTCAGCTTTGTGTTACTTGCATCTGTATATACACCGGCAATTGAAAGGTTTCTAATGAAAAGACAGTAGTCAATATTTGAGCTAGATTTAATTTAGATTTTAATTTCAGATGTATATTTCCCCTTTCTACAAGTCTATTTCACAGCATGCAAAGCAGGGGATGACCTGTAAAACTTTGCAGCTCTTGATAGAATGTTCACTGCTTTGACCTAGCATGTATGGCTGCAAAGATGATGAATTTTTCAGGCACAATCCCCACATGTGAGCTAAAAAATAATTTTGGAAAGATCTTTCTCTTTAAAAATTGTGAGTATAGACTAGTGATGAGCGGGTTCGGATCCTCGGTATCAAAACCCGCCCGAACTTCACCTTTTTTTTCACGGGTCCGAGCAACTCGGATCCTCCCGCCTTGCTCGGTTAACCCGAGCGCGCCCGAACGTCATCATCCCGCGGTCGGATTCTCGCGAGATTCGTATTCTATACAAGGAGCCGCGCGTCGCCGCCATTTTTCACTCGTGCATTGGAGATGATCGTGAGAGGACGTGGCTGGCGTCCTCTCAGTTTCTATGTTCAGTGGGCTGCAAATTGTGCTGCAAATATCTGTGCTCAGTGTGCTGCAAATATCTGTGCTCAGTGTGCTGCAAGTACAAATATCTACGTTCTCTGCCTGAAAAACGCTCCATATCTGACTGTGCTCAGTGTGCTGCAAATATCTGTGCTCAGTGTGCTAATTGCTTTATTGTGGGGACTGGGGACCAGCAGTATTATATAGTAGGAGGACAGTGTAGAGTTTTGCTGAACAGTGACCAGTGACCACCAGTATTATACGTTCTCTGCCTGAAAAACGCTCCATATCTGTGCTGCATTGTAGTATATAGTAGGAGGACAGTGCAGAATTTTGCTGACCACCAGTATAACTATATATATAGCAGTACGGTACAGTAGTCCACTGCTCTACCTACCTCTGTGTCGTCAAGTATACTATCCATCCATACCTGTGGTGCATTTCAGTTTTGCACAGTTTGCTGACCACCAGTATATACTATATAGCAGTACGGTACAGAAGGCCACTGCTCTACCTACCTCTGTGTCGTCAAGTATACTATCCATCCATACCTGTGGTGCATTTCAGTTTTGCACAGTTTGCTGACCACCAGTATATACTATATAGCAGTACGGTACAGAAGGCCACTGCTCTACCTACCTCTGTGTCGTCAAGTATACTATCCATCCATACCTGTGGTGCATTTCAGTTTTGCACAGTTTGCTGACCACCAGTATATACTATATAGCAGTACGGTACAGTAGGCCACTGCTCTACCTACCTCTGTGTCGTCAAGTATACTATCCATCCATACCTGTGGTGCATTTCAGTTTTGCACAGTTTGCTGACACCAGTATATAATATATAGCAGTACAGTACAGTAGGCCACTGCTCTACCGACCTCTGTGTCGTCAAGTATACTATCCATCCATACCTGTGGTGCATTTCAGTTTTGCACAGTTTGCTGACCACCAGTATATACTATATAGCAGTACGGTACAGAAGGCCACTGCTCTACCTACCTCTGTGTCGTCAAGTATACTATCCATCCATACCTGTGGTGCATTTCAGTTTTGCACAGTTTGCTGACACCAGTATATAATATATAGCAGTACAGTACAGTAGGCCACTGCTCTACCTACCTCTGTGTCGTCAAGTATACTATCCATCCATACCTGTGGTGCATTTCAGTTTTGCACAGTTTGCTGACCACCAGTATATACTATATAGCAGTATGGTACAGTAGGCCACTGCTCTACCTACCTCTGTGTCGTCAAGTATACTATCCATTCATACCTGTGGTGCATTTCAGTTTTGCACAGTTTGCTGACCACCAGTATATACTATATAGCAGTACGGTACAGTAGGCCACTGCTCTACCTACCTCTGTGTCGTCAAGTATACTATCCATCCATACCTGTGGTGCATTTCAGTTTTGCACAGTTTGCTGTCCACCAGTATATAATATATAGCAGTACGGTATAGTAGGCCACTGCTCTACCTACCTCGGTGTCGTCAAGTATACTATCCATCCATACCTGTGGTGCATTTCAGTTTTGCACAGTTTGCTGACCACCAGTATATAATATATAGCAGTACGGCACAGTAGGCCACTGCTCTACCTACCTCTGTGTCGTCAAGTATACTATCCATCAATACCTGTGGTGCATTTCAGTTTTGCACAGTTTGCTGTCCACCAGTATATAATATATAGTAGTACGGTACAGTAGGCCACTGCTCTACCTACTTCTGTGTCGTCAAGTATACTATCCATCCATACCTGTGGTGCATTTCAGTTTTGCACAGTTTGCTGACCACCAGTATATACTATATAGCAGTACGGTACAGAAGGCCACTGCTCTACCTACCTCTGTGTCGTCAAGTATACTATCCATCCATACCTGTGGTGCATTTCAGTTTTGCACAGTTTGCTGACCACCAGTATATAATATATAGCAGTACAGTACAGTAGGCCACTGCTCTACCTACCTCTGTGTCGTCAAGTATACTATCCATCCATACCTGTGGTGCATTTCAGTTTTGCACAGTTTGCTGACCACCAGTATATACTATATAGCAGTATGGTACAGTAGGCCACTGCTCTACCTACCTCTGTGTCGTCAAGTATACTATCCATCCATACCTGTGGTGCATTTCAGTTTTGCACAGTTTGCTGACCACCAGTATATACTATATAGCAGTACGGTACAGTAGGCCACTGCTCTACCTACCTCTGTGTCGTCAAGTATACTATCCATCCATACCTGTGGTGCATTTCAGTTTTGCACAGTTTGCTGTCCACCAGTATATAATATATAGCAGTACGGTATAGTAGGCCACTGCTCTACCTACCTCTGTGTCGTCAAGTATACTATCCATCCATACCTGTGGTGCATTTCAGTTTTGCACAGTTTGCTGTCCACCAGTATATAATATATAGTAGTACGGTACAGTAGGCCACTGCTCTACCTACTTCTGTGTCGTCAAGTATACTATCCATCCAAACCTGTGGTGCATTTCAGTTTTGAACAGTTTGCTGTCCACCAGTATATAATATATAGCAGTACGGTACAGTAGGCCACTGCTCTACCTACCTCTGTGTCGTCAAGTATACTATCCATCCATACCTGTGGTGCATTTCAGTTTTGCACAGTTTGCTGACCACCAGTATATAATATATAGCAGTACGGTACAGTAGGCCACTGCTCTACCTACCTCTGTGTCGTCAAGTATACTATCCATCCATACCTGTGGTGCATTTCAGTTTTGCACAGTTTGCTGACCACCAGTATATACTATATAGCAGTACGGTACAGAAGGCCACTGCTCTACCTACCTCTGTGTCGTCAAGTATACTATCCATCCATACCTGTGGTGCATTTCAGTTTTGCACAGTTTGCTGACCACCAGTATATAATATATAGCAGTACAGTACAGTAGGCCACTGCTCTACCTACCTCTGTGTCGTCAAGTATACTATCCATCCATACCAGTGGTGCATTTCAGTTTTGCACAGTTTGCTGACCACCAGTATATACTATATAGCAGTATGGTACAGTAGGCCACTGCTCTACCTACCTCTGTGTCGTCAAGTATACTATCCATCCATACCTGTGGTGCATTTCAGTTTTGCACAGTTTGCTGACCACCAGTATATACTATATAGCAGTACGGTACAGTAGGCCACTGCTCTACCTACCTCTGTGTCGTCAAGTATACTATCCATCCATACCTGTGGTGCATTTCAGTTTTGCACAGTTTGCTGTCCACCAGTATATAATATATAGCAGTACGGTATAGTAGGCCACTGCTCTACCTACCTCTGTGTCGTCAAGTATACTATCCATCCATACCTGTGGTGCATTTCAGTTTTGCACAGTTTGCTGTCCACCAGTATATAATATATAGTAGTACGGTACAGTAGGCCACTGCTCTACCTACTTCTGTGTCGTCAAGTATACTATCCATCCATACCTGTGGTGCATTTCAGTTTTGAACAGTTTGCTGTCCACCAGTATATAATATATAGCAGTACGGTACAGTAGGCCACTGCTCTACCTACCTCTGTGTCGTCAAGTATACTATCCATCCATACCTGTGGTGCATTTCAGTTGTGCGCAGTATATATAGTAGTAGGCCATTGCTATTGATATATTACTGGCATATAATTCCACACATTAAAAAATGGAGAACAAAAATGTGGAGGGTAAAATAGGGAAAGATCAAGATCCACTTCCACCTCGTGCTGAAGCTGCTGCCACTAGTCATGGCCGAGACGATGAAATGCCATCAACGTCGTCTGCCATGGCCGATGCCCAATGTCATAGTAGAGAGCATGTAAAATCCAAAATAATAAAGCTCAGTAAAATGACCCAAAAATCTAAATCAAAATCGTCTGAGGAGAAGCGTAAACTTGCCAATGTGCCATTTACGACACGGAGTGGCAAGGAACGGCTGAGGCCCTGGCCTATGTTCAAGGCTAGTGGTTCAGCTTCACCTGAGGATGGAAGCACTCATCCTCCTGCTAGAAAACTTAAAAGAGTTAAGATGGCAAAATCACAGCAAAGAACTGTGCGTTCTTCTAAATCACAAATCCCCAAGGAGAGTCCAATTGTGTTGGTTGCGATGCCTGACCTTCCCAACACTGGACGGGAAGAGCTTGCGCCTTCCACCATTTGCACGCCCCCTGCAAGTGCTGGAAGGAGCACCCGCAGTCCAGTTCCTGATAGTCAAATTGAAGATGTCACTGTTGAAGTACACCAGGATGAGGATATGGGTGTTGCTGGCGCTGGGGAGGAAATTGACAAGGAGGATTCTGATGGTGAGGTGGTTTGTTTAAGTCAGGCACCCGGGGAGACACCTGTTGTCCGTGGGACGAATATGGCCATTGACATGCCTGGTCAAAATACAAAAAAAATCACCTCTTCGGTGTGGAATTATTTCAACACAAATGCGGACAACTGGTGTCAAGCCGTGTGTTGCCTTTGTCAAGCTGTAATAAGTAGGGTTAAGGACGTTAACCACCTAGGAACATCCTCCCTTATACGTCACCTGGACCGCATTCATCAGAAGTCAGTGACAAGTTCAAAAACTTTGGATGACAGCGAAAGCAGTCCACTGACCTCTAAATCCCTTCCTTTTGTAACCAAGCTCCTGCAAACCACAACACCAACTCCCTCAGTGTCAATTTCCTCCTTAGACAGGAAAGCCAATAGTCCTGCAGGCCATGTCACTGGCAAGTCTGACGAGTCCTCTCCTGCCTGGGATTCCTCCGATGCATCCTTGAGTGTAACACCTACTGCTGCTGGCGCTGCTGTTGTTGCTGCTGGGAGTCGATCGTCATCCCAGAGAGGAAGTCGGAAGACCACTTGTACTACTTCCAGTAAGCAATTGACTGTCCAACAGTCCTTTGCGAGGAAGATGAAATATCACAGTAGTCATCCTGCTGCAAAGCGGATAACTCAGGCCTTGGCAGCCTGGGTGGTGAGAAACGTGTTTCCGGTATCCACCGTTAATTCACAGGGAACTAGAGACTTGATTGAGGTACTGTGTCCCCGGTACCAAATACCATCTAGGTTCCATTTCTCTAGGCAGGCGATACCGAAAATGTACACAGACGTCAGAAAAAGAGTCACCAGTGTCCTAAAAAATGCAGTTGTACCCAATGTCCACTTAACCATGGACATGTGGACAAGTGGAGCAGGGCAGACTCAGGACTACATGACTGTGACAGCCCACTGGGTAGATGTATTGCCTCCCGCAGCAAGAACAGCAGCGGCGGCACCAGTAGCAGCATCTCGCAAACGCCAACTCGTTCCTAGGCAGGCTACGCTTTGTATCACCGCTTTCCATAAGAGGCACACAGCTGACAACCTCTTACGGAAACTGAGGAACATCATCGCAGAATGGCTTACCCCAATTGGACTCTCCTGGGGATTTGTGACATCGGACAATGCCACCAATATTGTGCGTGCATTACATCTGGGCAAATTCCAGCACGTCCCATGTTTTGCACATACATTGAATTTGGTGGTGCAGAATTATTTAAAAAATGACAGGGGCGTGCAAGAGATGCTGTCAGTGGCCCGAAGAATTGCGGGCCACTTTCTGCATTCAGCCACCGCGTGCCGAAGACTGGAGCACCAACAAACAGTCCTGAACCTGCCCTGCCATCATCTGAAGCAAGAGGTGGTAACGAGGTGGAATTCAACCCTTTATATGCTTCAGAGGATGGAGGAGCAGCAAAAGGCCATTCAAGCCTATACATCTGCCTATGATATAGGCAAAGGAGGGGGAATGCACCTGACTCAAGCGCAGTGGAGAATGATTTCAACGTTGTGCAAGGTTCTGCAACCCTTTGAACTTGCCACACGTGAAGTCAGTTCAGACACTGCCAGCCTGAGTCAGGTCATTCCCCTCATCAGGCTTTTGCAGAAGAAGCTGGAGACATTAAAGGAGGAGCTAAAACAGAGCGATTCCGCTAGGCATGTGGGACTTGTGGATGGAGCCCTTAATTCGCTAAACCATGATTCACGGGTGGTCAATCTGTTGAAATCAGAGCACTACATTTTGGCCACCGTGCTCGATCCTAGATTTAAAACCTACGTTGTATCTCTCTTTCCGGCAGACACAAGTCTGCAGAGGTTCAAAGACCTGCTGGTCAGAAAATTGTCAAGTCAAGCGGAAAGTGACCCGTCAACAGCTCCTCCTTCACATTCTCCCGCAACTGGGGGTGCGAGGAAAAGGCTAAGAATTCCGAGCCCACCTGCTGGCGGTGATGCAGGGCAGTCTGGAGCGAGTGCTGACATCTGGTCCGGACTGAAGCACCTGCCAACGATTACTGACATGTCGTCTACTGTCACTGCATATGATTCTGTCACCATTGAAAGAATGGTGGAGGATTATATGAGTGACCGCATCCAAGTAGGCACGTCAGACAGTCCGTACGTATACTGGCAGGAAAAAGAGGCAATTTGGAGGCCCTTGTACAAACTGTCTTTATTTTACCTAAGTTGCCCCCCCTCCAGTGTGTACTCCGAAAGAGTGTTTAGTGCAGCCGCTCACCTTGTCAGCAATCGGCGTACGAGGTTACTTCCAGAATATGTGGAGAAGATGATGTTCATCAAAATGAATTATAATCAATTCCTCCGTGGAGACATTCACCAGCAATTGCCTCCAGAAAGTACACAGGGACCTGAGATGGTGGATTCCAGTGGGGACGAATTAATAATCTGTGAGGAGGGGGATGTACACAGTGAAAGGGGTGAGTAAACGGACGATGAGGAGGAGGTGGACATCTTGCCTCTGTAGAGCCAGTTTGTGCAAGGAGAGATTGATTGCTTTTTTTTTGGTGGGGGCCCAAACCAACCAGTCATTTCAGTCACAGTCATGTGGCAGACCCTGTCGCTGAAATGATGGGTTTGTTAAAGTGTGCATGTCCTGTTTATACAACATAAGGGTGGGTGGGAGGGCCCAAGGACAATTCCATCTTGCACCTCTTTTTTCTTTCATTTTTCTTTGCATCATGTGCTGTTTGGGGACTATTTTTTTGAAGTGCCATCCTGCCTGACACTGCAGTGCCACTACTAGATGGGCCAGGTGTTTGTGTCGGCCACTTGTGTCGCTTAGATTAGCCATCCAGCGACCTTGGTGCACCTCTTTTTTTCTTTGCATCATGTGCTGTTTGGGGACTATTTTTTAAATCTGCCATCCTGTCTGACACTGCAGTGCCACTCCTAGATGGGCCAGGTGTTTGTGTCGGCCACTTGGGTCGCTTAGCTTAGTCACACAGCTACCTCATTGCGCCTCTTTTTTTCTTTGCATCATGTGCTGTTTGGGGACTATTTTTTTGAAGTGCCATCCTGTCTGACACTGCAGTGCCAATCCTAGATGGGCCAGGTGTTTGTGTCGGCCACTTGGGTCGCTTAGCTTAGTCATCCAGCGACCTCGGTGCAAATTTTAGGACTAAAAATAATATTGTGAGGTGTGAGGTGTTCAGAATAGACTGAAAATGAGTGGAAATTATGGTTATTGAGGTTAATAATACTATGGGATCAAAATGACCCCCAAATTCTATGATTTAAGCTGTTTTTGAGGGTTTTTTGTAAAAAAAACACCCGAATCCAAATCACACCCGAATCCGACAAAAAAATTTCAGGGAGGTTTTGCCAAAACGCGTCCGAATCCAAAACATGGCTGCGGAACCGAATCCAAAACCAAAACACAAAACCCGAAAAATTTCCGGTGCACATCACTAGTATAGACAAAGACTTATTGATAATGTTTTTTGCTTTATTGCGATTGTTTCATAAATAGGCAATACTAAACAAAGTGTACCTCCCACCTACATCAGTGTACCCCAAAGACCTCAGTGTTTTACCTGCCTTAGGGCTTCTAGCAGCTTTTCTGGTCCCTCTGCACTAACAAAATCCTAATACCATGTAGTAATGGCAGACTCAGTCAATACTTTTAAGAATGGGCTAGATAAATTCCTAATGGATAAGGAAATACTGGGTTATGGTGGGTAGATCACACACTATAGTTAACAAAAGAGGAATAAACACAACGGCTGACATTCACAACAGATAAAATCAATCCTAAAAATAATACAGTGTAGGAGACCAAAAAAAGGTTGAACTCGATGGACAAATTGTCTTATTTCAACCTCAAAAACTATGTTATTCTGTTATTGTAAGGATGCCATTAGTACCTGGAGAACATGGAGTACAGTACGTCACCTTGAGAACTCCCTCCAGATGGCTACCGCTAGTTACGATCCAGTAGGGCGATACGGATCCTACAGCCTTCGAGGCATTTCCTTAAATGTAAAAGAAAAGAATATATTTACTTAAATCCTTATCTGGTCTGTCCGGGTATCTGCGCTTATTGTGAATCAGGGTAGAGTGGATAATTATCCCTGGCACACTTGGCCACAGATACCGAGTGTCACCTATAGGTGTACGCACACCAGGTAATACTATGGCCTCACACGAAGTGTAGGGTTCACTGGCGTCCAGAAGGAAGACAGATAGGAAGGAAACTGTCACGCAGCGTGGGCTTACCGCTGCGGGTCCCGCTGTTCGGCCGTTGCCTGTGGGCTGTCTGCGGCGGCTCTGTGGCGGCAGGGGGATGCGGCCGGGTCAGGCAGCGTGAGTGCGGTTTCCTGGAGGCTGGAGGGAGGACCTAGTGGCCAGCGGCTCCCTGGCGTGTCTGCAGTCATTCAGTTTTCACAGTTCTTCATCCACGTTTCCACATCACTGAGCATCCAGTTGTTACAGTTCTTCGTTCACGTCCTGTGTCTTTCAGTGACTTCATTCCCCTGCAGTTCCCTAATCCTGAACTTCTGCCTCAGCTTCTCAGTTCTGTTGATTTAAATAAATATATGAGAAGGAATTATCTTCGTCTTCCTTGTTTCCAGCACTCAGGGGCATCTGCTCCTTCGGTTGGATGAGTCCAACGGATCCACAAACACAGCCTGCCCTGACAGAAACGCACAACACGGAGTACACTCACCGCTTCTATTCTTGCCACGAGAACAGGATCAGCAGTAGTGGTCTATGGAAGAAGAATACGCCACCAACACAACTGCCTATGTCTATCTGGCCCTAACAGAGTGCCCAACCAACTATTGTATATATCCACACACAGCTCTTAACTAAAACAGGCCTAGTGTAATAAAAGCACAAACTAACTACAGGTGTGAAGCATTTCTCTTATACTGTACCTATTAAGCAGTGCCGTTTCTAGCGGCGGGCGAGCCGTGCAACCGCACGGGGCGCCCGCCGCGGCACTTTGTGTGTTCGTATCTCCTCTCCTCCCTCTTCCCGAGCGCTCCTGCTCAGGGGGCGGGGCTTCGCGGAATGACGCGTTTGCGTCGTGACGTCACGACGCAAACGCGTCATTCCGCGAAGCCCCGCCCCCCGAGCAGGAGCGCTCGGGGAGAGGGAGGAGATTAGCCTGGAATGAGGAGGCGGCCGGCGCGAGGGACGTGAGGCGGCGGGACCCGAAGAGCGGGAAGATGTAAGTATTATCTCTATCTTTCTCTCTCTCCCCCTTCCTTCCCCCCTCACTTGACATCTGCCTGCCGCACTGTGTAAAATGGGGATATCTGCCTGCCGTACTGTGTAAAATGGGGATATCTGCCTGCCGTACTGTGTAAAATGGGGATACCTGCCTGCGTACTGTGTAAAATGGGGATACCTGCCTGCCGCACTTTGTAAAATGGGGATACCTGCCTGCGTACTGTGTAAAATGGGGATATCTGCCTGCCGTACTGTGTAAAATGGGGGCACCTGCCTGCGTACTGTGTAAAATGGGGATATCTGCCTGCCGTACTGTGTAAAATGGGGATACCTGCCTGCCGCACTGTGTAAAATGGGGATACCTGCCTGCCGCACTTTGTAAAATGGGGATACCTGCCTGCGTACTGTGTAAAATGGGGATATCTGCCTCCCGTACTGTGTAAAATGGGGGCACCTGCCTGCGTACTGTGTAAAATGGGGATATCTGCCTGCCGTACTGTGTAAAATGAGGATACCTGCCTTCCGCACTGTGTAAAATGGGGATACCTGCCTGCCGCACTGTGTAAAATGGGGATATCTGCTTGCCGCACTGTGTAAAATGGGGACACCTGCCTGCCGTGCTGTGTAAAATGGGGGCACGTGCCTGCCGCACTGTGTAAAATGGGGATACCTGCCTGCCGCACTGTGTAAAATGGGGATATCTGCCTGACGCACTTTGTAAAATGGGGACACCTGCCTGCCGTGCTGTGTAAAATGGGGGCACGTGCCTGCCGCGCTGTGTAAAATGGGGATATCTGCCTGCCGTACTGTGTAAAATGGGGATACCTGCCTGTCCACTTTGTAAAATGGGGGCACCTGCCTGCGTACTGTGTAAAATGGGGATATCTGCCTGCCGCACTGTGTAAAATGGGGATACCTGCCTGCCGCACTGTGTAAAATCAAATGGGGATACCTGCCTGCCGCACTTTGTAAAATGGGGACACCTGCCTGCCGCGCTGTGTAAAATGGGGACACCTGCCTGCCGCGCTGTGTAAAATGGGGACACTTGCCTGCTGTAATGTGTAAAATGGGGACTTTTTATTTTTTATTCCCCCCCCCTGTGGTGGGCGTGATGATATCAGACAAGGCCACGCCCACTTTAATGAGACCACACCCATTTTAATCAGGACGCACACCCTTGTCGGGAGCGCGCACGCCGAAGGCGCGCGCATGCTTTTTCTTTTTATAGCTATATGGGGGGGGGGGGGGGGCACACAATTTTTTTTTATAGCAATGGGGGGGGGGGGGGGGGGGGCGCATTTTGAAATCTCGCACTGGGAGCCAAATTGTCTAGAAACAGCCCTGCTATTAAGTTTACTAATAAATTGCAATACAATATGATAACGTAAACAATACACAAAGAAAACAGAAAAAAGAACTGTCTTCTGCATTACTATCAACCAATACCTGCTTACTTCTCTCAACCTTGGTTCGCTTTGGTGTCTCCTTCCTATCTTGCCGGTTGGCCTCTAATTACTAAAGCTGTTGTACAGCACACTTGAGGGCCAGGCAGCCCCACGCGCAAGGGGAAAGGGAATAAAAATATGTAAGTGTGGGAGACGGACAACTCCTCCACACACCACTCAAACAGAAGGGTCAAATTATGGAACACATACAGCTAAGGAGCCTGAATATGAGGTCTAGTGCCCAGTTCCACAAGGAACACTATTCGGTTATCTAAACCTACTACCCAAATTTATATAATGGGGCCATGGGCCTAATTATAGGGGTAACCTAAGCCTTCTGATATAATTAACCTGTGCCTTGTTATACAAGTAACCCAGGCCTACTGCCCATATTCACAAATATTTGAGTGTGTGCAGGTGTTTGACTGTAAACAGCCTGGGCTTAATGTCGAGGCTCATGTAAAAGGCAAAAAGGGCAAAGAGAGAGGCAAAGTGTGACCCACTTCACTGTTATGGGACTCAGGCCTTTGGTCTGCACATTTTCATCTCATGAACTAGTCATATTGAGCAGATCCCTTTATCAAGGACCTCAGGCATACTGTCTGCCTATCTGCTACACAGGCCTAAGGCCTGACTACACCTGCAGGCCTAATGCACAGCACCTGGTCCAAGGGGAATTGCTGGTGGGCCAAAGTAGCCTACCAGTTTCATTGGGAGAGGCTGCAGTGAGGTGCTTTGAATTTGCAACCCACCACTGCAGTCCTCTCTGGTCCTCAACTTCAGCTCCGTGATCTCCTCCAGTTGCTTCCTGCACCGCTGGTACACTTCCTTGCCGCCCCTGATCTTCACTTCTTGATCACCACTGATAAAGCTAAATTATTTATCTTACTTAAAACCCTTTAAGAGGTCTAAGAACACTGTACGCTATTGACGTATGGAGTACCGTAAGGGTACGCACGTTGCGTAACAATCGCTTAGCCGTAGTCGAGATGCTCAAGCGTTACGTTCGCTCACGGCCAAGAGATCACAGGCAGGCACGCTATTGGCTGCCGACTAACGTAATGATTTGCTATAGCGATGCGAACGCTCGAGACCACGAGGAGATCACCAGCGGCGCAGACGCTCACAATGTTAAACCTTTGTAACTATACCATAAAACAGTGTATTATGCAGTAAACCTTGGTGCAGAGATTGAGTGTAGATGCAACACTGTGTAACCTTATTAACTTAAAAGCTGTTCGAGCGTCACCGACGCTCTGAGAATACTTAACACTATAAGAAATACACAAATACCGTGCTTAGGGTCTAACGCCTTATATGAATGTTATACTTGAAAAAGAATAATACAATTACAAGTCATACACTACAATATAACATAGACTAACTAACCAGATAACTACACAGTAAATACAATACAATACAATTACGTTTTAAGGGAAAATGAAAGAAAAAGGAGAAGAGAGAGAGAGAGAGATATGGCCCATAATAACAAGAAAGACAATATGATTGCGGAGAAAAACTTACGCACAAAGGGGAACGATCGCATGCGCCTCTGGACATCCAGCTCCCGATTATCAGCAATGAGAACCGTTGAAGAGTGAGCTGGATGTGATCGGCTTGTCTATTTATGCCCCACACACAATACAATTCAATGGTCCCTACAATCTCATTGTTCATTGGACACAGGAATTCCTCCTCGCATTATAACAAAAGGTCATAGGTTGATTCATACAGGTGGGCTGTGTCTACTTCCAACTGCTCAGGTGGGTGGGAAACTAGGTTTCCCGCCACATGGATAAGTAAGTGCAAATAATAGTAAATGGACATAAACTTCTTATGTCCATAACTATTCGCACGAGCGATTAATCTGCTTCAAACCAACACCGGAATATTGCTAATTAAATACTCTTCCGATGGATACTAAACACCACTGTATTACTCCTGTCTGACCCTTCGTATCAAACAATGAGGGATCTCTCTGTCCATGAACATGCTATATTAACCAAACTTTCAGATTCTATCAAAGGGACCATAATCTACAAAATACATTATATAGTTAAAATATGTTATGAACGAGTCGCCCGCTAGACGCACACAAACTCTACCGTAAATGCGCATATCGTGCGCCTGCGGGTGCACGCGACTGCGAGTATGCGCACGCACGGGAGAGTGTACGCATGCGCAGTGAGGACATGTATGAGGTGCAAATATGGCAGTGTGCATCGTGATATTTTTCTGACTTTGACAGTCCACCCTTTGGCAGTCAACAATAACTGCCACTTCCTAAAACATTTCAAAAAGAGAAAAATATATGTCAAGTGTAAATAAATTTCTATGGTTGGGTAGGGGAGGAGAGGAGAAGTTAGGAAAAGGGTATGACCTAGTGAGATAGCAGAAGCATGTGTGTGTGAATCCGTGTTTGGGGGTCATGTATCATCGTGCCGTACGTGTTTTAAATCAAGCTTCGAGGTATTGCGAAGTATACATTTGAATTCCTTCTTATCCCGTGGTACGGGTCTGTGGATGGGCTGTCAAACTTTACCGAGCTCTTTTCGGCTGTGGTTGCAACAAAATGGGGGAGCACATTTTAGTTGATGATACATGAATGGGGGAACATGTGATTGCTGATATCTGTGCCTGTATTCCCTATCGACTATGTGTGTAATTACCTGAAGGTTGTAGAGATGAAGATAAGACATAATTACGGTAAATGCAGTGGTATTCTATGTCAGGTTAATGAACATTTGTCGATTGAAGTCTTGTTCGGTGTCTGTTGAATGCAGTCTTCTTTGTGCTTTTGCCAAAAGCGTGGGCAAAAAGCTTTGTCAATGTCCATAGACTTACAAAAGTGTTGGGCTAGCGTAATTTTAAAATTTCTAGGGAAACTGGGGGTCTATGGCATAGTTCATCAAATCTCTGTGTATAAGGTTGTCAAAACTTCTTCTTTAATCCATCAGTTGTCTGTATACAGGATCATCAAATTCCTCGTCAAACGTGGGTCTTTTTACCTAGGAGAAACCGGAAAAAACAGGTGAAAGAAACGGACCGTATAATCGCATTTTCATCACATTATTATTTCTACAGTTGGGTCATAAATCAAATCCATTGGAATTACAATTTCCTCACTCCTTAGACTCATTACCCTGGTACTACGTTTGCACTTCATTAAAGCCTGACCGCATCTAAATATCAAGCCAATCGATATGACAACACCTAAGATACATAGGAGAAACTTCCCTACATCCATTATGACTCCTTGAGCCCATTCTCCTAAACCAGAGAACCAATTTCGCGGGTTCAACCATGACACCCAACTAGTCAGCTCATTACTCACAGCAGCAAGGGTGAGATTGTGTCTCCTGCGAAATTCCCACTTCAATTGGAGAATATCGTCCATCTTTTGGTCTATGACCTCGACCGGGTCCTCGGTGCTATTCGTAATATATGTGCAACATTTCACGCCGTATTGTGTTGCCAGTGTGACACAATATCCACCTGTTACTGCTGTAAAATAATTGAGAACCATTCTATGCTGAACTAGTTCTGTTTTATAAGCTTGAAGTTCTCTTCCAGTATACCTAAACGTGTCATCATACATTTCTGTGATATTATCTAACAAATTTGCAAGCGCAGAGATGTATCTATAGTTCAGCACTCCTCTAGCGGTGCGAGTGATATCTAACGCGATTAGGAATTGAATCCCGGTGGATTCACTGATGAGGTCAGAGGCCGGATGCTCTGTTCTTTCTATCAGGTGCCGCTTAACGATGTGCTCGTAATGGGTGTGAGTATAAGGAGCTTGGGCACCACGGTGAATATCTTTCATTTTGGCATGTGATACAGTCATTACTTCAGGCAGTACTTTTCCAATATAACACAATCCTTCAGAGTTTGGGGCAAGCCACTTATACGCCTTCCTCCCGCATATGAAATATGCATCATCGGGGAGAACATATGGGACGGAGTAGGACATAACCATATTACACATCTTCCATGTGAAATCTCCTAACCCTAATTCTCCCATCTGTCTAGTACACGTATCAGTTTGTACGATATGTGCACAGTATCCTGGTGATACCTCTCCAACTCTCGTAATCCTACTTCCTAGGGTATACCTATATCGGAAAGATTTTTCTCTACTGGCTATGTGGCGTATAAGCTCTGTATCTGTAGGCATTCTATCTGCCCTATATGAAAAGGTCATGGTTTGGTTACTCCATGACACTTCCCAATTTCCCGGCTTTCGGGGATTGGTAATGTTAAAACATATTAGGGATCTATCCACATGATATTGGTGGAGCTTCAAACTAGGAGGACTGGAGATATTAAACCTCCTGTCCACCGGTCTCCCACCCTTTAGCTCAAGTACCTCCCCTATCGTTAAAGGAAATGGTACTAGTCCTGATTTGCTATGACCTTGAGGTACTTGAGAGCATACCCAACAATCTGTTTGATTTAACACACTACCCACTAAGGAGTGATAGTCACTCAAGGGATGCCGGTCCATGTGGATATTAAAACTGGATTGGCATTTCTTAATGCACCCATCCTCAACTACATTGTCACAGAGCCTACAGATACAGTTTTCTTCAGCTAACAATCCTTCACAATTCCTTCTATGGTCTATGTTATCGGATCGTTTTCTGATACTCGCCTTTACTTGTTGGTTAAGTTGTTCTTGGAAAACTACGCCTCCATCTTTGTCATCAGAACCCATTCCAGAACCTTTCTCGACCTCCATGGTACTCTCGCCGGAACAGACTGCTCTGGTCAACATCATGGTCAACAGGAAAATCCGGATCACAGTCTCTTGGGGCAAGTCCATTTTATAGGAGGAAACGAAGAAGAATGAGAAGGGGGGAGAAATAGTTTGAGGGAGAGGGGATGGGAAGTGGAGAAAAACAATAAAAGGGAACAGGGAATCGACAACTGCTTTTAATCTTGTGATTTTCAATGCTCAGGTGCCGCCTCAGTCCTCCTGGAACAGACACTCCAGTGATACAACTTCCTCTACCGTCTGTTCCTTATCACGGGACCTCTCTGGATCAGCAACCTTCTTACAATGGGACGAATGAACCCAAGTCTCTCTCTCTGCAACCTTCAATGCTGTAGTGCTAGTCAATAAGACTTGGTATGGTCCTTCCCATCTGTCAATAAGGCAACCCGTTGATACGACCTCACCTATCCCTCCGCTAGGGGCTTTTGTTACTAATCTCGTGGGTGGAGCCGTGCCTACTGTTGTCTCTGCTATGGTGGCTGCTAGAGAGAGCGCTGATATTGTTGCCGATTCGTCCTCTTGATCACACTCCTGGGGAAAGTTCAAAACAGGGTACAACTTGCACGGGTTAATACTTGCATTAGTTAACTTATTAACATTTACACAGTTGCTAAGTGTTTGTTTGTTTGTTACACCCTAATGCGTCATTCTCCGCAACCAATTTCTCTCCTGATATGTATGGTGGCGGCGGGGCCGTGGCTATCAATTTCTTGATAGGATTAGATCCCGCCGCCAGAGCCAATCCTCTCTGTATTTCACCCTCCTGTTGCCATAACTGCAAATAATCATAATGTTGGATTCGTCTCTTTGTTGATTTAATGAGACATATCCTCCTCCTTAAATTTTGCAACACTTCTGGGCTAAAGCTACCTACTCTTGGGAATTTCTCCCCGTCATGTACTGTCATTCTCTCCCATTCATCACATAAAACCTCTGTATGTAAACCATATTTTTCACACATTACATACCTTGCCGACCCGACTGGTCGGTTCACTGAATCAACCCGAACCGAGGTTGATCGCCCCCTTCCTGAACAATTAGCCCCCATAACTTGCAGGCGTTGCTTTCACCACCTCTGACCTTCAATCAGGGTCTTCAGCGAACCCTTACAAAAACCAAAATGTTCACGATAGGCTGACGGTGGCGGTTTACCGAGTACCCCACTCACTCGCCCACGCCGACCAATACGACCTACACACTGCCTTAGCGCTGGCGTACTCGAC
Organism: Pseudophryne corroboree; assembly: GCF_028390025.1. Lineage (NCBI taxonomy): Eukaryota > Metazoa > Chordata > Amphibia > Anura > Myobatrachidae > Pseudophryne > Pseudophryne corroboree. The sequence continues at coordinate 295,039,916 of NC_086453.1, read as the reverse complement.
CCAGGGCCCCTATGAACCTCTATTTACTGGAACATGCGAGGGATATCCGCAGAACACTTACTCTTTCCAGTAACTATTGGTTGTTGGACAATTCCTGAGTGACCAGCGAACTTCCCTTCAGAAAATAAAAAATTACACAAATCACGTCAGAATGTACAAATAGTTTTATGACCGGTTTCGTACACAAATGGTACTGGTCAGACTAACTAATGCACACAATTACGTGCGGTACAATCGTTTAGCACATAAGCAACTAATCTTATGTACTGAGCGACCAGTGGAATCGAAAATTTCGGCTGCGAATTCCTTCATCCAGAGCTTTATTGGCCTATATGGGTTTTGCACCAACCCCCTGGGTTGTGCCCTTTTCTCTTATTTATAGCAGACTTCTTTGTCTGCTGTACCTGGACCTCCTGGTCTGTGCTTCAGTATGACCTCCTGGTCTACTATACTCTACTGCTCAAATTTTATATTTAACAAGGGATGCCTCCCTCGCCACCATGTACGACACTTACATGCATGTACCTCTGCGAGAACTCGACTTCTTGTGGTTCAACCTGGAAAATTGTATAAACTTATACAAAGCACTCACTCACCACATGTACACTTTTGTTTCTATTTCTATTTCTGCGCAGAAATTTTCTTTAGACCAGATGTGTTGTGAATTTGGAGAAGGATCTGTTAATCTAAATTTCGGACACTAAAATAGACTTGCGCTACTTACCACGTTGCCACCTTTTCGCCTGTTAAACTAACACTAGCGTGTGATTTGAGTTACGTGGCCGTACCCGGACGCTCCGTTGCGTAATATACGCTGCGTGCGTCGGCCTTTGAGTTGCGTACGCGAGTCTCACCCTTTGTTAGAGACACGTGTACGCAAAGCAAATATCCACCGCAACACACCTAACACGTTTATCAATGTAGATGATCCTCGATCGTCTACCGCGCACCACACCAATCTCTCCTTATACCTTAGGTAGCGTTGCGTGTGGGCTTTACACTTTATCCCTTAATATATTACTTTTACACTAACTATGAAATTGCGACAAATCTCTCTTCGCACGTTTTATCAATTATAAAATGGCAAACAGGAGAGTGATATGAGAATACACGAATGAAAAAAAAAAGAAATGCAGATATGTGCGTGCGTACGCAAGACAGAAAATAAACAGTTTTAAAAGACACTAGCGTTTTGTTCTTACCTCAGGTTCCGGATTCCTTCAGCACCCTTTACTAAGCGAAGCAGACGCTTATCCAAACAGCACTACGAGGAATATGACCTCCCGCCCTTTGCTGCTGGATAATGTCTGCTGAAATTACCTAGCAGAGATATGTGAAGGACGGACGAGCCGCCAATTGATAAAGCTAAATTATTTATCTTACTTAAAACCCTTTAAGAGGTCTAAGAACACTGTACGCTATTGACGTATGGAGTACCGTAAGGGTACGCACGTTGCGTAACAATCGCTTAGCCGTAGTCGAGATGCTCAAGCGTTACGTTTGCTCACGGCCAAGAGATCACAGGCAGGCACGCTATTGGCTGCCGACTAACGTAATGATTTGCTATAGCGATGCGAACGCTCGAGACCACGAGGAGATCACCAGCGGCGCAGACGCTCACAATGTTAAACCTTTGTAACTATACCATAAAACAGTGTATTATGCAGTAAACCTTGGTGCAGAGATTGAGTGTAGATGCAACACCGTGTAACCTTATTAACTTAAAAGCTGTTCGAGCGTCACCGACGCTCTGAGAATACTTAACACTATAAGAAATACACAAATACCGTGCTTAGGGTCTAACGCCTTATATGAATGTTATACTTGAAAAAGAATAATACAATTACAAGTCATACACTACAATATAACATAGACTAACTAACCAGATAACTACACAGTAAATACAATACAATACAATTACGTTTTAAGGGAAAATGAAAGAAAAAGGAGAAGAGAGAGAGAGAGAGATATGGCCCATAATAACAAGAAAGACAATATGATTGCGGAGAAAAACTTACGCACAAAGGGGAACGATCGCATGCGCCTCTGGACATCCAGCTCCCGATTATCAGCAATGAGAACCGTTGAAGAGTGAGCTGGATGTGATCGGCTTGTCTATTTATGCCCCACACACAATACAATTCAATGGTCCCTACAATCTCATTGTTCATTGGACACAGGAATTCCTCCTCGCATTATAACAAAAGGTCATAGGTTGATTCATACAGGTGGGCTGTGTCTACTTCCAACTGCTCAGGTGGGTGGGAAACTAGGTTTCCCGCCACATGGATAAGTAAGTGCAAATAATAGTAAATGGACATAAACTTCTTATGTCCATAACTATTCGCACGAGCGATTAATCTGCTTCAAACCAACACCGGAATATTGCTAATTAAATACTCTTCCGATGGATACTAAACACCACTGTATTACTCCTGTCTGACCCTTCGTATCAAACAATGAGGGATCTCTCTGTCCATGAACATGCTATATTAACCAAACTTTCAGATTCTATCAAAGGGACCATAATCTACAAAATACATTATATAGTTAAAATATGTTATGAACGAGTCGCCCGCTAGACGCACACAAACTCTACCGTAAATGCGCATATCGTGCGCCTGCGGGTGCACGCGACTGCGAGTATGCGCACGCACGGGAGAGTGTACGCATGCGCAGTGAGGACATGTATGAGGTGCAAATATGGCAGTGTGCATCGTGATATTTTTCTGACTTTGACACCACCATCAGACTGACCACTTCCACTCTTCATCTAATGTAAGATGCCACAAGTGGGTGGAGCAATGACACGCAAGCCATGATTGGCTCTTCATGGCTGCTACTAAATTAGCTGCCAAATTAAAAATGACAGTTCCACTGGACGAGCTTGAATCTTAGCAGATTCAAGCTTGTCTACATCAGCAATGTGTTGCCGTGCCACTCCTGGGAAGAAGATGGTGCCCCCCAACGAGCTACGCATTCCTTTAGGGAGCAGAAAACAGGGAGAAAGATGCCACTTTAGGGAGTCAGGAACCAGGGTTTCCAGGGTGGTCATGTATGATGAATTAGCAGTCATGGTGTCCCCTTCTCCTTGTGCCCTGGGCATCAGCACCAGGTGCACTACCCGTGGTACTGCATTGCACACCAATATTCTTAAATATACAGCACAATTAACATAAATAAGAGGAATGCCTCTTGGATTTAGCCATGCGACCTCTAGTACCCACGCCAATCCATGCTCTCGACGGCCATGAGTGTCACTGTGTGGTGCTGGGCTGTGACTTCATATATGTGGGAGCATATGGTAAAAATAAAGACAGCAAAAGAATAAGTCACTAATTCAGTTAATTAGGCGCCCCCTAGGTGCCAACCCTGTGTGTAAGCCATGGGGAGTTGGGGACACATAAAGCTGTTTATTAGCGCAGCTCTTTATAAAGGAAGTTTATGTAAATAAGGCAGCGTGTAATATGTAACTATTGCATTTTGGGCTTGATTCAGGTCACATCGCAAACACTATGTGACCACATTTTTTGAGATAAGGGGCTAGCTCGCATGCGCAGGTACCATCCTGCGCAAGTCCCATCCTGCGCGTGCGCACACAGTTAATGTGGTCCGTCCGCATTAACTGCGAATACTTCTGCCTGATTGACAGGCAGTGGTGTTTTCGGGGACCAAGTGATTTGGGGGCAGCGTTGGGGAAATGGGGGCATGTTGGCGGCGTTTTTGGGGTGGTTGCGCATCGTCTCAAGCAGCCGCCCCGGTCTAAAAAATGGCAGTGGGACTCCAGTCGTCGCAGCCAGGCTACGCAGGCAGGAGGCTACCATAGTTTCTGCGACCACACTCTAACTGCATTGCGATCGCAATTAAAGCGTGATCGCAGTGGCTGGGCAGTGGGTAGCATGCTGGGCGGCCTTGCCCTGCGATGGGTGGCACCCAGCATGTGATTAATAGGATTGCAGATTCTGCTAAAAAGCAGAATCTGAAATCCTTACTATGGGGGTCATTCCGAGTTGATCGCTAGCTGCATTCGTTCGCTGTGCAGCGATCAGGCAAAAAAAACGGCACTTCTGCGCTTTCGTATGTGGCGCAATGTGCACGCGCGTCGTACTATTGCAATGAACGATGTAGTTCCACACAAGGTCTAGCGAAGCTTTTCAGAGTGATTGACAGGAAGAGGGCGTTTCTGGGTGTCAACTGACCGTTTTCAGAGAGTGTTCGAAAAAACGCAGGTCTGCCAGGAAAAACGCAGGCGTGGCTGTGCGAACGCAGGGAGTGTTCGTGACGTCAAAACAGGAACTGAACAGTCTGAAGTGATCGCAAGCGCTGAGTAGGTATTGAGCTACTTTAAAACTGCACAAAAAAACTTTGCCGCCGATCAGCGATACAACCGTTCGCACTTCTGCTAAGCTAAAATACACTCCCAGTGGGAGGCGGCATAGCGTTTGCACGGCTGCAAAAAAACTGCTAGCGAACGAACAACTCGGAATGACCACCTATATTCTGAATAAACAGAGCTTTTATTGCTATTCGGTGACAGTAAAGATAAGACAGTTGGTTGTGCTTTATAACACATGGAAATATTTATCCCACCTTTAGTTCCAGTTTAAAGCTCTATGTCATGATAACCTATGGCATCACCATATTTAGATTATTCTGCTTTTAAGTGCTACAGAATATATGTGTTTTCATGCACAGGATGCAGAAAACATTGTTAACTGTTAGCTTTGTCACACTAAAAGTCTGGGAACTACAGAACTGCTCCAGCAAAGCAGCACCTCTGAGGGTTAAACCTTCAGTGGTCCATAACCATTACTTCCTTAATGTTCAACATGAAGAAATTACAGAAAGATAATGTGGGACAGTAAACTGGATCTCAATTGGGCGCCAAATGGAAGAGGTGATTTTGAATGGCTATTGAAGCCTATTATCACATTTGCAGTATAACAATTCCATAGTAGGCCATTATTCTGACTGGGCAATGCATTACCTGACACATAAAGGTTTGGCTTGATGTGCTAAAAGCTTAAGGTGCAGCCAAGAGCTTTTATCTTATGCAATACCAGACACAAAGTGATATATTTCCTTTTGCAGGCTTTACTTCCAGGCTCTCTGCATACAACTCAGCTGTTCTATATATGCAAAATCCAGTAGAACATCTGGATTGGAGACAAACAGCAATGATAGATGATTCTCTTTCTAAATTTATTTCATTTTTTTTTTTTTTTTTAGCTTGCTGCCATTCAGTGCAGGGTTCCTTGCCAAATGGGCCTGGGAAAGCAACAAATTAAAAGGGATCATTTATACAATGCCGGGCAACCGTTCAGCAAATGCATCCTGGAAATTGGACCTTTATTTGCGGGTATATGAAGATCATAAGACAAGAAACAGGAAGTACTGTAATTGCTTCCAATCTGGATTATGGTCCTGATTCTGAGTTGCATGATATGTCGAACGCAGTTGTCGGTCTAAGTCGCACCGTGCATGTATCCTGATTGCGTTTGCTCAGAGTCGCAGTAGTGATTTTAGCATTGTTGCCAACAGCCAGGTCGCCACTGGGGGGGGGAGAGGGTGCAGGGGGCATGGCTTAGTAAAGGGGGTGGTGAAAGGGCATGACATGTCAAAGGAGGCTGTGTGGGGGTGTTGTTGTGCAACTGCAACACTGTAGCCACAACCCCGCCATACAATTCCGAAGGGGGAAGGACGCATGGCTATGATGATGTAATTCACCGTGAACTGCGTCATCGGCCAACCGGTCTGCCCACTTCACGCTTACTGTGGGAGACTTGCCCACTCTTTCGGGTGACTTGGAGCGCCACTCGATTTTCAGGAGTCAACCGCCTCTTCTAGGTGAGTAGGCAAGTATGAATTTTAGAGGCAAACATGTAGAAGTATATTGAAAATGTGCTTGGCGTTCCTGGGCAGTGACCATGCAGATGCACGGAGATGCACCTTATGGGAGTGTCACAGTCGGATACCTGGTTGCGCACACAGATGCTGAACCGCGCACATAGGATGCCATACTCAGATGGAAAATCTGCAGCTGCCAAAGGATTGGTGCAAGTGTCGATGGTGCAACCGGTGGTGCTTCTGAAGACGTACTACCAAGTAGTATTATGTTACGTTTAGATGATGATAAAGATATTTTTAGGCTTTCCTTAGAGTACATGCCCTCTAGTATTTAAGATGCATTTGTAATGCTCGTAAAAAAAACATGCATACGTTAGATATGGCTTCTTGTAGTGTTTGCAGGACTTTCAGGTCATTAAAATGCATGGCAGTAGAACAAGTAGCGTTCTTAAAAACTCAGTGCTAGCCCATGTATTTAACCTATGTTAAGAAAATGTGTAAAGTAATTTCTGAGATAACAGTGGCATGTACCTTTAACCATATGCATACCGCCTAACAGTCAAGATTTAGGCAGACGGTACCAAATTGTCTAGTATCCAGACTATAGTTCGACAGTGAAAGGTCGACAGTCTATAGGTTGACCCTATATGGTCGACAGACTTAGGTAGATATGGTCAATAGGTCGACAGTGCTTATGATCGATAGGTTCAGAAGGTGGACAGGTTCAAATAGTCGACATGTCAATGGTTGACACAACTGTTTGTGGGGGGGAAGGTTCATGGGTGGGTAATTTTTTTCCACCTTTTTTACACTTTACCATCTACACTGCCCTCGGTACCTTGCCATGCAGCATAGTGAGCGAAGCAAGCCATGCAGGGGGACACTGTACACTAATTGGGGTTCCCTGTGTTATGGCGGCGAAAACAACACTACAAAACAAATAAATGCTGTGTCAACATTTTTGAGTTGACCAGTTTCTATGTCGACCTTTTGTACCTGCCGTTCTTTTACATTGTCTACCTTTTCTATGTCGACCTATTGTCTGTTGACCTAATTAGAGCAGACCTAATGATCCACACCAGAAGTGACCTGTTCAGAAAGAAAGTTGTGTGTTATCTCCTATTCACTGCGGCTCTGCATATGAATGGCTGCTTGGATGGGAGTATGGGGCAACATAGTGCTTCAAAGGAACTAGATAAGTCCTAGTGCAACATGGCCACTCACACTTCACCCCTCCCCTACCGCCTTATTGTCACAGCCACCCCCACTCCTCTCGTCATTTTGGGAGATAAGCCATATATACAAAGCCATATACAAAGCAGTTAATGATTGCATAGCACTGTACATTTAACACCGTATTATTAATGAACCACTGTTCTCTAAATTGAAGCAACAGAGGTGAAATAATTCTCATCGTTAAGGGTATCCGGTCATAAGGTCAACAGTAACCGTGTTCACATTCAGAATGTTGATATGATTCAAACTGACAACAACACTAAGGGGGAGATGTACTAAGCAGTGAAAGGAGTGGAGAAGTTGCCCAATAAGCTGCTCTATATAATTTCATAGTATGCAAAGTCTAAATGTCCATCAATGCTGATTGGTTGTCATGAGCAACTTCTTTACTGGTCACTTCTACACTCTTTTCACTGCTTAATACATCTCCCCCTCAATCCACATCCTCAGAAAGTCAAAATGTTCACAATGTCGACATCTGAACGGTAGCTAATAGGTTGGTTCTATATCGGAGTGGCTGAAGGGACCTTGTGACGTATTGAGGGGAGGAGCTACGTCACCAGGGGGAGGAGCTATGGGCGAACAGGGTACCCGAAAAGTACCCTCGCGGGCTCGCTTCGCTCGCCACGCTTCGGGCACGGTGGCTCGCTTCGCTCACCACCTAATTACTAAAGGTAATAGTTGGTGGCGTGGATAGTAGAGGAACTATCCCGCTGGCCTAGCTCCTCCCCCTTGCATCGTAACTCCTCCCCCTTACGGAAAAGGTCCCTTAGCCCACTTGATTCTAGCATCTACCATGATGTTATACCTACAGGGCGGGGCCACCAGCTCTAGGAAGTAGAGCACTGACCGGAGCATCCTAAATACGATCCAGACTGCTGTACAGGTTGCAGGGTGCCTGCTTGGAGTGTCCCTTGGATGCTTCGGTCAGATTTACATTGCAGGCCACCCTGCAAGCCACATGCAAGTGCCTCCTCTCCTGTTTAGCCGGCGGCCGCAGCGCAAACGGCACACCGCGGCACCGCACTGTACTGTACAGTCTGTACATGAGTTGGTGATGCGCGGGAGGGGGTGGAGTGGGTCCCCTTATTCCGGGAGAATCCTGAAATCCGGGAGACAGAAAAAGCCTCCTGGAGGGTTGCCAACAAATCCTGGAGAACCCAGGAAATCCGGGAGAGGTGGTCACAAGGTCCCTTCAGCCACTCCGATATAGAACCAACCATAACATCATGGGTTAGGGGGTGGGGCTAGCACAGGGCAGCATAGAGTCATGTTCCAGCTCTGGATTAGTGACAGACTTGCACTTAGGGCTGGTCATGAAACCAGATGGGAAACTCAATTTGTTTTGAACTATCTACGGGCATCCCTTCTTGATGACCAATCAGGTAAGGAGGTGGGGATGGGCGGTATGATGGTGGAGGGGGGGGGGGGGGGGCAGGGATAAGTGCCATGTCAACTGAGCTGGGGGAAATAATTAAAACCATAGTTGCCTCTTTGCCCTCAATGGCAGAAAGCCATCAGATCTCAGCCACGAAAGGCAAAACCACCGTCCACTGGTGGCAAACCATCGATCATTGCTAATCATGGATGGTCGATGGCGATCCCTACTTTCACTAGAATATGGCACTGTGTGGTAAGCAACTTCTGAATAGTTTTCTGCTGTACAAATACTGAAGTAGATGACAACACTGCTTAGCTTTATTTTTTTATAGCATTTCAAAACATTATTTAGCTTCAATTCCACTCTAAAACAGTATCATGTACTTTAAAGCATGAACCGGTTCCCTGCATTAGATGAACATTTTTTCTGTGATGTGTTCGCTTTGGCTGCTGCTGAGTTTACAGATGCGCAGCTTCCCTGCTGGGCCCTGCTTTACCCTGTGTAGCTCTCCTCATACCAGAATTAGATTGTGATCTCTTCAGGGCAAGGATGAATTGTTTGAATTATTCTGTTGTGAACAGAACTGCCTGTACAATTTTAATGAAATGCCTTTGATGTAATGTATCTCCGTGCCCCACTTTATTTGGCAGACGTTTTTGGTGAGACATGATTTACATAAAGGGCTCTGAAACTGCAGTCTCTGGAAAGGTAAAATCAAAAAGCATTTGGCCTTCATGCGAGGCATGGGAGCAGTGTAAATGTTAAGTTTTATGGCAAAATTAAGTACCAGAATACATTTAACTGCCTACATAACAGTATAATTACTTTCAGCATTAGTTACTATTGGAATTGAATTATTGTATCAAGTTTCTTTAAACAGAAAATACAGGACTATAATAGATTTGCACAAATAGCAGCGTGCAAAAGGTTTATGCACGTGCAGCCCAGGGTAACCAGGGCCGCAGGGCTGTCATCAGAAATTCTGGGGCCTGGGACTCACAAAATAGGCAGGGCCCCTCCCCCCTTCCTCCAAAAAATAATAATAATGAAATAATTATATATATATATATAAACATAAAAATTAAATGTATACACACACACACACACACACACACACACACACACACACACACACACACACACACTGTGTAGCTCCGCCCCCTCCATTTCATGTAGTTCCACCCTCTTTTAATTACTGAGATCTTGCACAGGAGGGGAAGAGGACGATGCAAGCTTCTATTGAAAAGTCAGTGGCAAAATGGCCGCCGCCTGGCAGCGGCCATCTTTGTAAGTATGTTTACAATAGAAGCTTACAGCGTCCTCTCCCCCTCCTGTGACAGTGCCACAGCTCGGTAATGAAAAGTGGGTGGAGCGTCGCGGCAGGCGGACAGCGGCATGAGCGGTCTGGGGCCCTCTTCTCTCTGTTAGAGAGGCAGGACCCGGGACAGCTGTGCCTGCAGCTCCCCCTGATGGCGGGCCTGCAGGGCCGGCAACAGAAATCTTGGGGCCCGGTACAGTGATATCTCTGGGGCCCCCTCAGATTATATATATGACTCCATGCTACATTCCCAGCTCCCCCACCTCATCCCAAAGCCCTGTATCCCCTCACCAAGCCAATCTTACCCTTGGGAGAGACTCACCTGCACTGCACTCCCCAGTATTAAGACCCAAACACAGCACAGCCCTTACAACCCACCAGAAGAGGGCAGCACAATGCATGGGAATCCTGTCCAGCCAAGCTGCTGCCATGTCCCGTAACTGCCTGCCACAGAGCTGGTCCCGGAAGAGCTGGTGCCTACTCGTGCCGCACAGTCACAGTGTGTGAGAGGCTCCTGTCATTCTGAGGCTCCGACCACACCGCCTACAGCTCGCTGCCCTATTTAGACAAGCAGGCTCACATCATTGCCGGGCACTTAGTGGCGTATCCTTGGGGCCCCTATGATCCTTGGGGCCCGGTACTGGTGTCCTCTTTGACCCCCCATGTCACCGGCCATGAGGGTAACACTAAACCTAAACTATTATACAAGTGGGGCTTTCCAAATTCTTGAATTTAGAGGGAGTGCGGCCAGTCTGCCTCACACATAGGGGGTAATTCAGACCCGATCGCTGCTGTGCAGTTTCGCACAGTGGGCGATCAGGTCCAAACTGCGCATGCACTGCAAAGTGCAGGTGCGTCGCATGGGTACAAAGCGGATCGCTGCTCAGCGATGGGTTTGTGCGACGGATTCGTTCGCATGTGGGTGGCTACTGACCGTTTTCAGGCAGTGTCTGGAAAAACGCAGTCATGTCCATGCGTTTGCAGGGCAGGTATCTGACGTCAGTTCTAAACCTGGACAAACTGATGTGATCGCAGCGACAGAGTAAGTTCTGGGCTGCGCAGAGACTACACAAAATCTGTTTGTACAGCTCTGCTACACATGTGTTCGCACACTTGCACAGCTAAAATACACTCCCCCTGTAGGCAGCGACTATCTTTTTGCAGCAGTGCAAAAATCGCTTGCTAGTGATCAGGTCTGAAGTAGGCCCGTAGTGCAGTATATGGAATGCATCAGACATATACAGGGACAGCGCGGTGTTCAAAGTAAGCCGTTATATGCAGCAGTAGAGCCAGCCATATATACAATAGTGCAGTGTATGTAATACATCAGACATACTGTATACAGGGTCATTGATCACAGTAATCCGTTATATGCAGCAGTAGTGCCAGTCATACATAGTGCAGTGTATGCAGAGCCATAACTAGGTGTGTGCAGAAGGTGCATTGCCCACAGTGCATTTGCCCTGTGGGCGCACCTTCTACATACACCCCGAGTGGCCGCACATTCCACCCACTGACAGATGCTCCTCCCGCTCCTGCAGTTACTTGCCTGGCGCCCGCAGCCCCAAGCTCCTGGTCTCCGCCTCCGCTCCGGACAGGCACAGAGGGAGGCCAGTCATTGCACTCTAGTACAACCTGGGACCGCCTCTCAGCATGGGCTGCGCCTGTCATCCCTGACCTCCGGCATTCACCGCCGTGTTGCTGCCGCTTCCCCGCTGGATCTGCCTCAGTCAGGTGCAGAAGGTAAACACTGGGGAGACAGGAGTAGCTGGAGCCTGTCAGCGCTGCAGTAACTCGCAGCGCGGCTCCTTCTTTTTCAACAGATCACTTCAGCGGCAGCGCTGGCTTCGCTCACACTGCCACCAATATCTCAGAGCCTAGGGCAGCAGTAGAAGCTGCATATTCTAAACATTAAATGCATGTCTCTTTCTGTTTAACCCCCTCCTCTCCTGGATTAGGGTAAATGGGGCTGTTTAGGGGGTAATTATAACACTGGGGCACCACATCTCCTTTTCAGGAATCACTACTACACTACACTTCACTTCAGTACTCCACACTATGCTACAGTACACTTTACTACAGTACACTACACCATAAGAGTAGGGAGGGTGATGTAAGGTGCTGTACCTGGCTGCCGTCATGTGTAAAAATGGGGACTATCTGCCGTAATGTGTAAAAATGGGGACTATCTGCCGCAATGTGTAAAAAGGGGACTCTGCCTGCTGTAATGTGTAAAAAGGGAATTCCACCTGGTGTAATGTGTAAAGCGGGCTCTACCTGGTATAGTGGTGTTACTCTGCGGTGTAATTTGAATAATGGAGACGACTGTGCAGCGTAATATGAATTGCTATTATTTTGTGGCCACGCCCCATATTTTGGGGGGCACGCCTATGTGCCCAGTGGCCCTATTTTACATAAGGGGGGGGGGGGCGCCGATGCTGTTTCTTGCACACAGCGCTGAAATCTCTAGTTACGGCACTGAGTGTATGTAATACATCAGACATATACAGGGCCATCGCAGTGATCAAAATAAACCGTTATGGGCGGCAGTAGAGCCAGCCATATATACAGTACTGCAAGCCCTCTTTATTTGCTTATGGAGTACATGCTTTCTGAACGGATTGTAGTAATATGACAATGTAATTTACAATAGATATTGCCAAACAGACTGCTTTAGGCAAATCTTAAAGACATAGGGGCAGATTTATTAAGCTTGGTGACGTGATAAATTGGAAGGTGATAAAGTACCAGCCAGTCAGCTCCTGTCATTTTTCAAACCCAGCCTGTGACATGGTAGTTAGGATCTGATTGGCTGGTCCTTTATCACCTTCCACTTTATCACTTCACCGAGCTTAATAAATCTGCCCCTAAAGCAGCTTCTCTGAATATAATGAAGTAATCTAAAATTCACTTATCTCCTTTTACCATCTTGCAATAACTGGCTTGCCAAAGGAAAGGGGTGTGGTATGCAAGGTCGACCACACTTAGGTCAACAGTGTCTAGGTCAACCACTATTGGTCGACAGTAAGTAGGTCGACATGGTTTCTAGGTCAACAGGGACTCTAGGCCGACATGACAGAAGGTCGACATGAGTTTTTAGACTTTTTTTGGTGTTGTTTTCTCCGTACAGTGATCGGGAACCCCAATTACTGCACCGTGTCCCCTCGCATGGCTCGCTTCGCTTGCCATGCTTCAGGCAAGGTGCCACGCTCTGCTACCACTGTGCTCGGCACAGGTTACTATTCCCAATTGTAGTCCACGTGGACCACAACGTATGAAAAAGTTCAAAAAATGAAGAAAACAAAATGTGATAAACCCATGTCGACCTTTTGTAATGTCGACATAGAATATGTCGACCTAGAGTCACTGTTGACCTAGAAACCATGTCGACCTACTTACTGTCGGCCAATAGTGGTCGACCTAGACAGTGTTGACCTAAGTGTGGTCAGCCTAGAGACCAGATACCAAGGAAAGTGTGTACCATAGTCCAGGCAGCATAAGTAGCGTTCAGTCCCTCCCTGCTTCCCATTAGGTAGGCCTAAGTGGTATCCAGTCAAATGGTCAACAGTTACCATTCATAATGTGGACATTAGAATGTCTGCATGGTTCAATATGTCGACAGGCACCATGTCAACATCATCAGAATGTCGACATGTTCACAATGCTGCCAAGTGAAGTATCGACATAGTCAGAATGCTGCCGAATAGGGTTAGGCGCCGCCGGGAGGATTAGGGTTAAATTGGGAGTTTTAGATTTAGGCAGCGGTAAGAAGGTGTTATACATCTGTCCATATGAAAAGAAACAGAGAATCATATCCAGTGTCCAATACAAGAAATATGAGTCTGGGCAGAATCCCATACATACAAAATAGGTGTAAGCGGAAACGATTTCATCCAGCATACAAAACAGGTGAAACATTAATGGGCAGCTTTCTATGGAATCCAGTCACAGGGTTAAGCACGAGGAGTAGGGTTAGGTATTGGTAGAGAATACCTACTGGAACACTATTTGTCAGATGCCTACAGCAGAATTGTATGTCACATGCCCTTCAGGACCCGGAGGAAGACGCTGGAGCCACTGCGGCCACTGGGACCTGGTAACTGTCCATTAAGGATGTATGGTTGACACAATATCTATGTACAGTAGACATGTTGACCTGATGCATGCTGACATTAGAACAGTTAACCTAATATCCCTTATACCCCTTTCAGACCGCCACCTCTGAACATGGGTTATTGGCATATGAACACGCATAACCTGTGTTCATGTGCGGTCTGAAAGGTGCAAGGGTTGAAATACCGGGTCAAGTGACCTGGTATTTCAACCCTGGTCATGAGCAGGGTTGAACGCGTCTTCAACCCGGCTCACTGTGCAGTGTGAACGGGAGCCGGGTCGATGCGACCAGTTTCACGTTCACTCTCTGTGTACGGGCGGAGCTTGGAGAACATGTGATCTCCAAGCGCCGCCCCCACCGCGTCACCGCTGATGTCACCAACCAGGCAATATGCTGGGTTGCAGTCAGCGGCGGAGGGGGAGCTTGAGGCGGGTCGTGTGCTGGGAGGTCCCGTGTCAGGTTCCCATGTGCGACCCACCTCAGGCAGTCTTTTAGAACTGGTGATGTTGCTCACAGCAACCAATCAGATTCTACTTAACATTTATCTAGCTGCTTCTAGAAGATAATAGATAGAATCTGATTGGTTGCTATGGGCAACATCACCAGATCTAAAAAAAACTCTAACATTAGTAAATTTACCCCTTACTATATAAATATAGAACACAAACTGAGAAGGTATAATGCACACATAAAAGATGAGGTGCTACAGTGTAGCTATTAATACCTATAAAACAGTTGCATCCAGCTTATAGACTAGCAAATGCAGTACTGTGTAGTTATTGGGTATAGTATAGAAAGTCAACAATGGTAAGGGCGCCAGTCAATAGGTTGACCTAAATGGTTGGAATGCATTAGGTTGACAGGTACTTAAGGTCAACAAGTACAAAAGGTCAACATATGAAAAGTCCACAGGTACAAATATTATATATTTCATGCTCTGTGACCATCACCAGTACAAAAGTAGACCCTCACGGGATTGCTTTGCTCCCCAAGCTTTGGGCAAGGTGGCTTGCTCTGCTGCCGCTGCACTTGCTACAGGTTATTATTCGCAACCGATGTCCACGTGGATAGTAAGTTAAGCAAATGTTAGGAAAACATGTGGAAAAAACACAAAAACATGTCGACCAAATGTCATGTTGATCTTTTGAACTTGTCCACCTTTTGTACCTGTAGACCTAAAGCATGTTGACCAAACGTTATTGACCTATTGACTGTTTACCTTGACTTTGTAGATCCATCATCTAGATATCTATAAATATAATAAAGTTGTAATTTTTTTGTCTGCCTGTCTGTCTTCATTCCAGCATAACGCAAAAACTACTGGATGAATTTGGATGGCGTTTTCACTATTGTATAGCTTACTGACCTAGAAAGAAACTGAGCTATGTATGATCTCGATGTGACGAGATGCCTGACACTCAACAAATGAATTGTGCAGGTTCCTCAAGTCCAAAATGACTATACTGTATGTGTGTGAATATAAATATAAAATTTTGAGGAAAAATATATTTCTGGTGGCTGTTTATGAACTATGGAGATGAACATTTTATTTTCCGGAAGACATTCACACGAGCGAAGCTGCCGGCAAACACTAGTCCATGATAAGAACAGAGTGTTCATTGAAGTCCTGAGTAATTATCAATATTTACAGAACAAGTACTGAGAGTTGCATCTACTACCATATAGCCTTAGGTTGCCCAGGGGCGTATAAGGCCCTTAAAGGCATCACATAAGAACCCCTTCCCTACAATAACTTTTGCACTATGGTCCTCAGGTAAGAAGGGAATGATGTCATGATGATATACTAGGGTAACCTATGTGTTGTATTAACACATCAAGATAGTTCTTTGATTACATTAAGGTGTGGCCACTTGTGGGCATAATGGCCACTTGTAAGGCCAGTGAAATATACTTCATAGCTGTTTACCACTAATCTACTAAATAATATTAAAAGTAAAATGATATAATGAATCAGTATTAGAAAAAGGGATATGTACCTGTAAAAAAAATTATAATAGATTCAGGTAGAGACAGTGGTGCTATTAAATAAGAATATGAGACATTCATGCTATGCAGAACTAATAATACACTATGCATTCTGGATTTCTCTCATCTCCAATTTACAGCTTCAGATTAACTTGCAATGTGTCTGAGAACAAGTTTAGCCAAGGTTAGAGTCATTCCTGCTCTACATACAGTTGCAAGAAAAAGTATGTGAACCCTTTGGAATTTCCTGGATTTGTTCATAAATTGGTCATAAAATGTGTTCTGATCTTCAACTAAGTCACAACAATAGACACAGTCTGCTGAAACTAATACCACACAAACAATTATATGTTCTCATGTTTTTATTGAACACACCATGTAAACATTCACAGTGCAGGGTGGACAAAGTATGTGAACCCCTAGGCTAATGACTGCTCCAAGAGCTAATTTGAGTCAGGAGTCAGCCAACCTGGAGTCCAATCAATGAGACGAGATTGGAGGTGTTGGTTAAAGCTGCCCTGCCCTATAAAAAACACACACCAGTTTTTAGTTTGCAATTCTCAAGAAGCATTGCCTGATGTGAACCATACCTCGCAGAAAAGAGCTCTCAGAAGACCTACGATTAAGAATTGTTGACTTGCATAAAGCTGGAAATGGTTACAAAAGTATCTCTAAAAGCCTTGATGTTCATCAGTCCACGGTAAGACAGCACTGTTGCTACTCTTCGTAGGAGTGTGCATCCTGTAAAGATGGCGGCAAGAGCACAGCGCAGAATGCTCAATGAGGTGAAGAAGAAACCTAGAGTGTCAGCTAAAGCCTTACAGAAATCTCTGGCACATGCTAACATCTCTGTTGACGAATCTACTATACGTAAAACACTGAACAAGAATGGAGTTCATGGGAGGATACCACGGAGGAAGCCACTGCTGTCCAAAATAAACATTGCTGCACGTTTGAAGTTTGCAAAAGAGCACCTGGATGTTCCACAGAACAACTGGCAAAATATTCTGTGGACAGATGAAACCAAAGTTGAGTTGTTTGGAAGGAACACACAACATTATGTGTGGAGATAAAAAGGCACAGTACACCAACATCAAAACTTCATCCCAACTGTGAAGTATGGTGGAGGGGGCATCATGGTTTGGGGCTGCTTTGCTGCCTCAGGGCCTGGACAGATTGCTATCATCGATGGAAAAATTAATTCCCAAGTTTATCAAGACATTTTGCAGGAGAACTTAAGGCCATCTGTCAACCAATTGAAGCTCAACAGAAGATGGGTAATGCAACAGGACAATGACCCAAAGCACAGAAGTAGATCAACAACAGAATGGCTTCAACAGAAGAAAATCCGTCTTCTGGAGTGGCCTAGTCAGAGTCCTGACCTCAATCCGATTGAGATGCTGTGGCATGACCTCAAGAGAGCGATTCACACCAGACAACCCAAGAATATTGCTGAACTGAAACAGTTTTGTAAAGAGGAATAGTCCAAAATCCCCTCTGACCGTTGTGCAGGTCTGATATGCAACTATAGGAAACGTTTTGTTGAGGTTATTGCTGCCAAAGGAGGGTCAACCAGTTATTAAATCCAAGGGTTCACATACTTTGTCCACCCTGCACTGGGAATGTTTACATGGTGTGTTCAATAAAAACATGAGAACATATAATTGTTTGTGTGGTATTAGCTTCAGCAGACTGTGTTTGTCTATTGTTGTGACTTAGATGAAGATCATAACACATTTTATGACCAATTTATGCAGAAATCCAGGAAATTCCAAAGGGTTCACATACTTTTTCTTGCAACTGTATATATAACACAGTGTCAGAATGGGATGCAGTCAGCATCCCACCAGCTGGGATGTCAGCGGTAACGGGAGGGATGCCAGAATTCTGACACCACTTGGAATCTTGGTGTTGGAACAACAACCGCCGTCATCCCAAGGGTGAGTATTGGGGTGTCGGTTAGGGTTGGGGGGGTATAGGCAATAGAGGCGGGGGTTAGCCGTATATGCCCCCCCCCCCCCCGAGTCTTAGCCCTATCTGCCGCCTACTGTGACTTAGCTCCAGCCATCACCCCCACTTTCTTAGCCCTAGCGGCCACCCCAGGCAGGTTAGGGGCAGCGGAGAGGTAAGGTAAATTAATTGCCCAGTCCCCTGTCAGCATTCTAGTTGTCGGGATGCCGGTGTTGGTCATGTGACCACTGGCATCCCAACCGCCAACCTTCCGTATCACACCCGTCAGATTTACTTTACCCAATGAAAGCATTTCAGTGTGACTGATGCTATAACTACAGTTAAAGCTGCTTTAACAAAATATACATAATTATAACCAAGACCTTGCCTTCCAGGGGAGACGGGAGAAATGATATAATGCTGCTTTGCTTACATATTTTAGACATTAAAATGAATGCGATTACAGTCAGGCACATAAGTGCTATAAATTGACAATATTTATGTGTGCTTTGTGAAGCAACAGCTTGTCTCATGAAACAAATACTTGACGTCAGGGTTTGCACACATGACAGAAACACGATTCACACTTGTGTTGCACTACGTTAACTTTTACAGAAAATTGGGTCTTTCAAGTGTGACACTGTTCTACATCGCCTGTCATCTGATGTCAGAGACATTTTATTTAGCAGATGAAGGTTATAAATATATTTAAGTCAGTCATTTAAAAACCCTCATGTTCTGAATCGCTTAGGTATAATTTTAAAAGTTTTTTTTCAGAATGTTTCTTTTTATCACTGGAAAACAGTTACTTAATGCTTCAAAGCTGCATAATTTCTTCATGTGCAGTTTTAACTTGACGGCGCTGAAATATCGTGATTGGAACCAATCCTGGGTAGATATTAAATATTGATGAACATTTTCCAGAATATGCCCTGATCAACCACCCACCCACTATTAATTCTGCACGTGCTCAGTATGTGGCTGGTTCTGAGGTGGGCTCACCGCTGATGTCGAACGTAGGGGAGCGATTTTTTGCTACTGATGATGTGTTTAAGTCTTACCGCACGTGCGCCCTATTGTGTCTGCATACTATCCCGCTGCCTGATTGGATGATAACATTTTTCAATATGATTAAACACCAAGAGTCCCGACAAGAGGTCAGCCGACCAGTATTCAAGTGCGTACGCTGCTGATACTGGAGCTGGCGACCGATCTCCAGTCTCTGAAATTTAGCACATCATCTGAAGGTATCCTGGCACCGTCTGCCAATGCAACGGGACCCATCAGAGGCAGCGGGCATGGCAGTGAGCCTGGATCCTGTAGGATCCAGTCCCTGTCAACCATTACTGAAGAGCTTGGCAGTTGCGCAGCAGTGACGGGTTTCCACTGCTGCCCTACGTGCACAATGGTGGGTGGCCCAGACCAAAAAAAAAATGGCCCCATAAGCTGTGATTGGCTTGCTCACAGTTCTATTTTGGAAATTCAAGAGCCAAATGCACCACGTCATCACCCCACCCTCTTGGGCTGGCTAATATTATATTAGTCAGCAAGAGTCTAACAGTTCGATATCAGGGAAGGAGAAGGCAAGAGCTCATGAACAAAGAAGATGATGGAAATATGGGGTGGGGGTATGGGCATCCATGCAAAGGAGTTTAAAGGCCGTCGCTCATCAGGTGAAGATGTGGAAAGAAGACGCCAGAAGTCCTGGGGAGCAGCAACCAAGCAAAAGAGTTCAAAGGTCATTGCCGACCAGGTGAAGGTGCTTTTCAATAAATGATTACAACCGGTGTCTGGTCTTTATTGTAATATTTTCTTTATAGGTGGACTATAGGTGCCAGCAGGTCCTCAATGTCCAGGCATGCTGGCACCTGTTTTACTACAAGTGGTGGCATGTTGGGGCATGCTAGCTGGGACATTTATGCCGTCTGTATAGAACAATATTAATCTTGCACTCTCTGCCACCAGGGGTGCGGAGAATAACTTTCAGCCCAGGGCTGGTTGTTGTTCGGGAGGGGTGGACCCCATTTTAATATTGGGATCCCCATTGGTGATTAATGTGATGGCATGGGGACCCCACACTGTGTGCATCCCTGCTATGGCATTATCCCCCCAGTTGGTTCAGCCTGGTGTTGGTTATTGGAAAATAGGGAGAACCCCACACCATTTCCCCCTATTTTCCAATACCAGATCAGGCTCAGGGGTTCAGGGATAGCTATTGATTGGGGGGGCGACGACAACTCCATGCAGTGTTTCTTTTAAAACCATTATTTATTAAAATTACCTGTCCCTATCCGCCAGTCACAATTATATTAATTGTTCTCACCTCCAACTTTAACGTTGTCATTAATATATTAATATATATTTCTCCCACCACATAATCATTAATAAATCCCCCTTTCCCTTCAGCCAAAATGGTTCTTTCAGCAGATGCAAATTGGAGAAATTTCCTGAAATACTGGAACGTGTGTACACATAGACTGGATGTAAACTCCGTGACCAGGTCTGCACTAGGATTTTATAAATGGGTCTACTAAGGAATGCTAGCACTTGGGATCCCACGCCCAGCATACGGGTGCCAGGATCCCGACCACCGCCATGCAGGCAGTGGGGTGAGCGCAAAAGAGCCCCTTGCGGGCTCGCTGCGCTCGCCATGCTGTTTGCCACGCTGCGGGCACGTTGGCACTCTACGCGCGCCACGCTATTTATTCTCTCTCCAGGGGTGTCGTTGACACCCCAAGAGGGAGAATAGTTGTCAGTATGCCGGCTGTCGGGATCCCGGCGCCGGTATGCTGAGCACCGGGATCCTGACAGCTGGCATATCAAATGCCTCCCGTATAAATAGTCTGATCTCCTGATGATTGGACAAGTGTGCACCCTGCTTAAGGACCACTGTCTACATTTAAGAGAAAGTTTGTAGACATGCAATGTGGCATAATGCTCCTGGCAAAGGCGTGTGTATTTAAACATTACTATGAGTAGTTAATGCCAAGTGCATAAAATTAGTGCCATTGTGACTTTCACTTTGCAGGTAGCTGTTCCACGGGGAAGCTCTGGATATTGCAGGTGGGTTAAGGTCAGAAGCTGATTGTTCTAATTAAAGGAGGATAAAAGTGCACTCAGTGGGCCAGTAATCATGCACGTCTGAGGAAGCCGCCGAGTACCCAAAAGTGGACAGGCGGGGAAACGCGTCACGTGATCGGGCTGCAATCGGTGCTGGCTAGCACTCACTAACATCTACTAGCCTGGCTGTGAACAATGCTACACCAAAACAACAGCAGTCTAAGGAAGGAGTGAGAGGGAGTGCTCACCTGCTTGTAAGTCCCTGCGGATCTTATTCTTCAGCTAATCATTGGACTCCATCATGCAAAGCCCCCATATTTTTGCTATGTATGCTATGTAAGGGAGGTAGGAGAGAAATCACCAGTGATATCAGAGGCAGTGTGCCTATATTATTGGATCTAATCACAAGTGGACTAATTCATTAATGCGAGTGAGTGACTAATACCAGCATTGAGAAAGACTGCATGCCCATTCATTTTAGACTCTAATTGATTTACTAACACCGGATTTTATATATTTATCGGAGACTATCTGATTATTTATCAATTATGTTTTAACTTGTTATATATATTTTTATGTATATTATATGGCCATATATGTTATGTCTGTGGGGTTAAATATTGTTATTACCCAATTAATCAGACTGGACAACGCTTCCTGTTAAAACTTCGGTTTTAAACCTATATGACTTTCACTGAGTCTACATTTAAAATAAATAGATATTTTATATCTTAAAGATCAATATTCATATGCAGTATCTCTGCCTCAACTGCGTATGCATGACTTTTTCCATTTTCTTTTTCTTTTGTTGATTTTCCTCTGTATCAAATGCAGAGATGCCAGACCGATCCAAAAGGTTGATGCATGATGGACGATTGGCCATCCCTATTTGGAATATTTTCCTTATATACTAGTACTCCCAGGGGTAGTTGCTGCGAGGGGTGCTTCAAAAATGAGCTGAGATAAGGACCTGAGATCAGGAGGTCAGGACGGGATATCCAGGTGGTAATCAGACACATAGGGAAATTACAGAGGGCTTGGGATCACTAGTTTGCAAGGAAACAAATATAACAGAAACAGAACCTCCTTAAACAGACATTTTCACACAGTATGGGGTATACGATTACCCGCGGTCAATGGGGACGGGTAATTGTATCGCCAGGGGCTATCCTATTAGCCCAGATGCAGCGTGCTCCTCCCCCCAATGCCGGCACTTATCGCAAATTATGCTTCAGGTGCCTCAGGCACCCGAAGCATAATCCAGAATATGCGGCTGCTGGAGCCGCAATAACACATGGGATCAGAGACTTATCCCTGATGCTATGTGTTTTCGTGTAATTGCGGGTCCGTTTTTGGGCGATTGAAACGGACTCTAATTGGATACCGCGATAATGACTATTGCTCATGAATCGCAATATCTGCACGTTTCGATCTGCCGAAAACAGATCACACCTAATTGGATAACCCCCAATAGCTTTACTATTAACCCCGAACTAAATGGCTTCCAGCTTCCATTAAAATGAAAACCAAACTCTCACGAGACTGTTCTACATATTTTTTCACTGTTTATACATATGGACTAGCTTTGCATATCCATTGTGAAATGTGTGCACAATACAACTGTGGCACTTCACCTAGAAGGCATGCAGTAGGTAGGTTGGGATAACTTTCATCAAATAATGATAATATGAAACTGCTTCTCTTCCATTGAGATCCAGATAAAATTGTGGCGGCACCAGAGGTGGTGAAGGTCATTTCTCAAAGTTTATAATACTGAATGACACTTTTGTTTGCATTATACAACAAGTAAATACACCTATCAGCCATAATATTAAAACCACCTAACTAATATTGTGTAGGTCTTCCTTGTGCTGCCAAAACAGCTCTGAAGCATCGAGGAATGGACTCCACAATACCTCTAAAGGTGTCCTGTGGTATCTGTCACCAAGACATTAACAGCAGATCCTTTAGGTCTGTTAAATTGCGAGGTCGCTTGGATTAGTTTTTCCAGTACAGATGCTCCATTGGATTGAGATTTGGATAATTTGGAGGCCAAGTCAACACCTTGAACTCTTTGGGCTGGATGTAATGAAGTCCGAGTTGGCTGGAGGTGCGGGTCCTGGCCGAACTCGGACGTTTTTTAAAGAGGCAATCCTGTACAAGGCAAACCCATGCCTTGTAAATGATTGCCACTTTAAAAAAACCTCCAATTTTGGCGGGAACCTGCACCTCTGGCCAACTCGTACGTCATTATAGCCGGCCCTTTGTAATGTTCTTCATGTTGGGAATTATGAGTGTGCAGGTGTTGATATTGCAAAGTTTTATACCAGCGATGACTAAAACTATGAACAGCCCTTTTACTTAACACAGCGTCACACAGGGTTGACCATCAACCACTGATGGTAACAAACCATTTTAACCCCAATATGAGACGGTTTTGACATTGATGCCGGAGAACCAATGGTTCTCCACCACTGATGTTACAGAGTCCTTTAAAGTTTGTTTCCCTATTTGGTGCCAGGACATGGTGCTTAGCTCTTTACCCCGACACAGCTGCATAGACCCCCCACCCAGATTCTGATTGGCCCAATCCTCCTATGAGTTATAGAGCAGGGATGAAATTGGAGGGTTCCTTTGATGGTTCCTTTGTAAATGGTTTTATACCACTGAGGTTAACCACCAATGTTTAACCCACCAATGGCCATTCCTATTCTCACACAGTCTCAAGACAAGATACCCTCTGCACATGCTCAGTAGAGATCTAGGCAGCCATCTTGGAATAGAGTATAAAGCCTCCCTGGTGGAAAGACTGGAGTTTGCGCCACAGGTTACTCCTCTTTCAACACTTCAAACCATTTCTGAACAATTTTTGCAGTGTGGCAGGATACATTATCCTGCTGAAAGAGGCCACTGCCAACAGGAAATACTGTTGCCATAAAGGGGTGTACTTGGTCTGTAACAATGTTTAGGTAGGTGGTACGTGCAAAATAACATCCACATGAGTGCAGGAGCCAAGGTTTCCCAGCAGATCAATGCCCAGAGCATCACACTGCCTCTGCTGGCTTGCCTTATTCCCCTAATGCATCCTGGTGCCATCTGTTCCCCAAGTAAAGACACACATGTACCTGGCCATCCACATGATGTAAATGAAAACATAGTTTATCAGACCAGCCACCTTCTTCCATAGTGTCATGGTCCAGTTCTGATGCTCAGGTACCCATTGTAGGCACATAGCAGTGGACCGTGGTCAGCATGGGCATTCTGACTGGTCTGTGGCTATGCAGACCCATACGTAGCAAGCTGCAATGCACAGTGTTCTGAAACCTTATTATCATAGCCAGATTAAACTTTTTCAGCCATTTGTGCTACAGTAGCTCCACTGTGTGAATGAACCAGACAGGCTAGCCTTTGCTCCCCTAGCGCATTAATGAGCCTTGGGCACCCTGGACCCTGTTGCCAGTTCACCAGTTTTTGCAGGTCATAACCACTGCATGAGTGCATGCTGGGAACACCCCACGAGACCTGCATTTTGGAGATACTCTGACCCAGTCTTCCAACCATCACGATTCGGCTTTTGTCAAGGTTGCTCAGGTCCTTATGCTTACCATTATTTCCCACTTCCAACGAATCAACTTCAGTAACTGAGTGTTCACTTGCCCACCCCATTGACAGGTGCCAATGTAACAAGATAATCAAGGTTATTCACTTCACCTGTCAGTGAGTCAGGTCTCTAGGATTTTGTGGACTAGGATCAGGAACCAGAGTGTCGACTTAGGTATTTGGAGAATGTAGGAAGCTTGGAGGCCTGATGAGGTTACTCCTCGTGTGGAGAGAACCGGGGGGTCTGATTCAGGTATGGATGCTGTGAGCATCTTTGGACATGGCAGTGATGCGCTAATATTCGAATGCATTAGGAGGCGTCTGTAGGAAAAATATGCCTCCTGCATGCATCGCTGAGCCAAGTGCTGGGTCTGATGGTGGCAGCCCTTAGCTCTCAGAGTAAGCCTCAGCTTACTAAGACTGGCCGCCGGAAATCCTCTACATGCCAGTCATGATGCGGCTATGGGGGGACAGCGAGCGATTACGCAGGACTTGTTCTGCACATGTGCAGAACAGTTCCTGCGCATGCGCAGACACACAAAAATAAGAGAAGTATGTAAATCATTGGGTACAAAGTTGATGTACCATTTACAGGTGGAGAGCTCTACACACTGCTGCAGAGAGCATGTGAGGAATACACAGTATGAATAGTTACTGATACAGGTTAAGTATCCCTTATCCAAAATTCAAAATCACACATTTTTGGGTCCCCTACTGAGATAATAACATATATGTTATATATGATATATATATATATATATATATATACATACATACATACATACAGTATATATGTCATTATCTCGGTAGGGAACCCAAAAATGTGGGATTCTGCATTTTTGAAAAAAGGGATACTCAACCTGTAGTTGCAGAGAAATGCACCACAAGGAATGGCTGTTGGTCCTAAAAGACTGTAGTACACTGTGTGGAGTGGAAACTGAAGCTTGCACAGGAGAGTGC
Organism: Pseudophryne corroboree; assembly: GCF_028390025.1. Classification (NCBI taxonomy): domain Eukaryota; kingdom Metazoa; phylum Chordata; class Amphibia; order Anura; family Myobatrachidae; genus Pseudophryne; species Pseudophryne corroboree. The sequence goes on along the minus strand of NC_086453.1, from coordinate 295,014,464 downwards.
ACTACATAGCAAGGATCCTGGTGACTGTAGACTAAAGTGTGCTGAATAGAATGAATGCTGATGCTTGTAGACTGAAGTGCACTGCATAGAATGAATGCTGATGCTTGCAGACTGAAGTGCACTGCATAGAATGAATGCTGATGCTTGCGGACCGAAGTGCACTGCATAGAATGAATGCTGATGCTTGCGGACTGAAGTGCACTGCATAGAATGAATGCTGATGCTTGCAGACTGAAGTGCACTGCATAGAATGAATGCTGATGCTTGCAGACTGAAGTGCACTGCATAGAATGAATGCTGATGCTTGCAGACTGAAGTGCACTGCATAGAATGAATGCTGATGCTTGCGGACTGAAGTGCACTGCATAGAATGAATGCTGATGCTTGCAGACTGAAGTGCACTGCATAGAATGAATGCTGATGCTTGCAACTGAAGTGCACTGCATAGAATGAATGCTGATGCTTGCAGACTGAAGTGCACTGCATAGAATGAATGCTGATGCTTGCGGACCGAAGTGCACTGCATAGAATGAATGCTGATGCTTGCGGACTGAAGTGCACTGCATAGAATGAATGCTGATGCTTGCAGACTAAAGTGAGCTGAATAGAATGAATACTGAAGCTTGCAGACTGAAGTGCACTGCATAGAATGAATGCTGATGCTTGCAGACTGAAGTGAACTGCATAGAATGAATGCTGATGCTTTCAGACTGAAGTGCACTGTATAGAATGAACGGTGATGCTTGCAGACTGAAGTGCACTGCATAGAATGAATGCAGGGGATTCCAGCCTGAATTGCACTATGTAGAATGTATACTGTTTGCAGTCTGGACTGGAGTGCTCAGCGCATAATGGTGGTCATTTCGAGTTGATCGCACGTAGCAACTTTTTGCTGCTCATGCGATCAACTTGACGCCGCCTATGGGGGAGTGTATGTTAGCATAGCAGGGCTGCGATCGCTTGTGCGGCCCTGCTATGCTAAAAAAGTTTCCTGCAAAACAAGACCAGGGTCAGACCTACTTACCCTGTGCGACAGATCCAGCGACCAAGGTCCCGGGATTGACGTCAGACATCCGCCCTCCAAACGCCTGGACATGCCTGCGTTCAGATCTCCATGCCCGGAAAACGGTGAGTAGACGCCCCGGAACGCCTCTCTGCTGTCAATCTTCTTGCGATCGCGCTAGCGATCACTTTCTTCTGGTCGTTGCCCGGCGATGGCCGTCGCCAGGCAAAGACGCGCGTGCGCATTGCGGCCACCGCGCATGCGCTGTTACGACCTGTTCGCATCGCAGCAAAGAACTGCTGCGTACAAACAGGTCGGAATGACCCCCAATGATTTAGAGATTACTATTCTCATCGCTGCTGCGTCTTTGAATGAAGCAGGTGATTGTAGAATGAAGAATGTTGGTGTTTGCAGTCTGGAGTGCGCAGCCTATACAGGATACGGGCCCTTATTCAGCAAGCATCTCTTAAGGGGTGAGAGGGCACCAAGCACTAACTTGCCTCTGGCCATCTGGCAGGGATGATGAAAGGTGGGGGGAGTGGGTACAATTTACCAGGGCATTACGGGGGCCTGGGTCCGCTGCCCCCATCCCTCACTGCAGCAGTAGTGGGTCAGGGTGGCTGCTGCAGCTGAGCCTGATGTGCAGGGAAGCAATCGTACTTATCGCATCACCACGATCTGCCCCTCAACAAGTATTCCCCGAGCCAACACAGCTCTCTACAGCTCTGGAGCCTGGTATGAACTTACGGGATCCGGTCTGAAGATCGACAGTGTCTAGGTCGACAATGTTTAGGTCGACCACTATAGGTCGACAGTCACTAGGTCGACATGGATGGAAGGTCGACAGGGTTTCTAGGTCGACATGTGCTAGGTCGACAGGTCTAAAGGTCGACATGAGTTTTTTACATTTTTTTGTGTGTGGATTTTTTCATACTTAACGATCCACGTGGACTACAATTGGAATGGAAAAGTGTGCCGAGCGAAGCGAAGGCACCATGCCCGAAGCATGGCGAGCGAAGCGAGCCATGAGAGGGGACGCGGTGCACTAATTTGGGATCCCGGTCACTTTACGAAGAAAACGACACACACACAAAAAAAAAATAAGAATTTACTTACCGATAATTCTATTTCTCGGAGTCCGTAGTGGATGCTGGGGTTCCTGAAAGGACCATGGGGAATAGCGGCTCCGCAGGAGACAGGGCACAAAAAGTAAAGCTTTCCGATCAGGTGGTGTGCACTGGCTCCTCCCCCTATGACCCTCCTCCAAGCCTCAGTTAGGTACTGTGCCCGGACGAGCGTACACAATAAGGGAGGAATTTTGAATCCCGGGTAAGACTCATACCAGCCACACCAATCACACCGTACAACTTGTGATCAAACCCAGTTAACAGTATGATAACAGAGGAGCCTCTGAAAGATGGCTTCCTAAACAATAACCCGAATTAGTTAACAACTATGTACAATTATTGCAGATAATCCGCACTTGGGATGGGCGCCCAGCATCCACTACGGACTCCGAGAAATAGAATTATCGGTAAGTAAATTCTTATTTTCTCTATCGTCCTAGTGGATGCTGGGGTTCCTGAAAGGACCATGGGGATTATACCAAAGCTCCCAAACGGGCGGGAGAGTGCGGATGACTCTGCAGCACCGAATGAGAGAACTCCAGGTCCTCCTTAGCCAGAGTATCAAATTTGTAAAATTTTACAAACGTGTTCTCCCCTGACCACGTAGCTGCTCGGCAAAGTTGTAATGCCGAGACCCCTCGGGCAGCCGCCCAAGATGAGCCCACCTTCCTTGTGGAGTGGGCCTTTACAGATTTAGGCTGTGGCAGGCCTGCCACAGAATGTGCAAGTTGGATTGTGCTACAGATCCAACGAGCAATCGTCTGCTTAGACGCAGGAGCACCCATCTTGTTGGGTGCATACAATATAAACAACGAGTCAGATTTTCTGACTCCAGCTGTCCTTGCAATATATATTTTTAATGCTCTGACAACGTCCAGTAACTTGGAGTCCTCCAAGTCACTTGTAGCCGCAGGCACTACAATAGGCTGGTTCAGATGAAATGCTGACACCACCTTAGGGAGAAAATGCGGACGAGTCCGCAGTTCTGCCCTGTCCGAATGGAAAATCAGATATGGGCTTTTGTAAGATAAAGCTGCCAGTTCTGACACTCTCCTGGCCGAAGCCAGGGCTAGTAACATGGTCACTTTCCATGTGAGATATTTTAAATCCACCTTTTTTTAGTGGTTCAAACCAATGAGATTTTAGAAATTCCAAAACCACATTGAGATCCCACGGTGCCACTGGAGGCACCACAGGAGGCTGTATATGCAGCACTCCCTTAACAAAAGTCTGGACTTCAGGAACTGAAGCCAATTCTTTTTGAAAGAAAATCGACAGGGCCGAAATTTGAACCTTAATAGATCCCAATTTGAGACCCATAGACAATCCTGATTGCAGGAAATGTAGGAATCGACCCAGTTGAAATTCCTCCGTCGGAGCACTCCGATCCTCGCACCACGCAACATATCTTCGCCAAATGCGGTGATAGTGTTGCACGGTTACTTCCTTCCTTGCTTTAATCAAAGTAGGAATGACTTCTTCCGGCATGCCTTTTTCCTTTAGGATCCGGCGTTCAACCGCCATGCCGTCAAACGCAGCCGCGGTAAGTCTTGAAACAGACAGGGACCCTGCTGAAGCAAGTCCCTCCTTAGAGGTAGAGGCCACGGATCTTCCGTGATCATCTCTTGAAGTTCCGGGTACCAAGTCCTTCTTGGCCAATCCGGAACCACTAGTATCGTTCTTACGCCTCTTTGCCGTATAATTCTCAATACTTTTGGTATGAGAGGCAGAGGAGGAAACACATACACCGACTGGTACACCCAAGGCGTTACCAGCGCGTCCACAGCTATTGCCTGCGGATCTCTTGACCTGGCGCAATACCTGTCCAGTTTTTTGTTGAGGCGAGACGCCATCATGTCCACCATTGGTCTTTCCCAACGGGTTACCAGCATGTGGAAGACTTCCGGATGAAGTCCCCACTCTCCCGGGTGAAGGTCGTGTCTGCTGAGGAAGTCTGCTTCCCAGTTGTCCACTCCCGGGATGAACACTGCTGACAGTGCTATCACATGATTCTCTGCCCAGCGAAGAATCCTTGCAGCTTCTGCCATTGCACTCCTGCTTCTTGTGCCGCCCTGTCTGTTTACATGGGCGACTGCCGTGATGTTGTCCGACTGGATCAACACCGGTTTTCCTTGAAGCAGAGGTTCTGCCTGGCTTAGAGCATTGTAGATTGCTCTTAGTTCCAGAATGTTTATGTGAAGAGACGTTTCCAGGCTCGTCCACACTCCCTGGAAGTTTCTTCCTTGTGTGACTGCTCCCCAGCCTCTCAGGCTGGCGTCCGTGGTCACCAGGATCCAATCCTGTATGCCGAATCTGCGGCCCTCCAATAGATGAGCACTCTGCAACCACCACAGAAGAGATACCCTTGTCCTTGGAGACAGGGTTATCCGCTGGTGCATCTGAAGATGCGACCCTGACCATTTGTCCAACAGATCCCTCTGGAAAATTCGTGCATGGAATCTGCCGAATGGAATTGCTTCGTAAGAAGCCACCATTTTTCCCAGGACTCTTGTGCATTGATGTACAGACACCTTTCCTGGTTTTAGGAGGTTCCTGACAAGCTCGGATAACTCCTTGGCTTTTTCCTCCGGGAGAAAAACCTTTTTCTGAACCGTGTCCAGAATCATCCCTAGGAACAGCAGACGAGTTGTCGGCATTAACTGGGATTTTGGAATATTCAGAATCCAGCCGTGCTGTTTTAGCACTTCTTGAGACAGTGCTAATCCCCTCTCTAGCTGTTCTCTGGACCTTGCCCTTATTAGGAGATCGTCCAAGTATGGGATAATTAATACGCCTTTTCTTCGAAGAAGAATCATCATCTCGGCCATTACCTTTGTAAAGACCCGAGGTGCCGTGGACAATCCGAACGGCAGCGTCTGAAACTGATAGTGACAGTTTTGTACAACGAACCTGAGGTACCCCTGGTGTGAGGGGTAAATTGGAACGTGGAGGTACGCATCCTTGATGTCCAAGGACACCATAAAGACCCCTTCTTCCAGGTTCGCTATCACTGCTCTGAGTGACTCCATTTTGAACTTGAACTTCTTTATGTACAGGTTCAAGGACTTCAGATTTAGAATAGGTCTTACCGAGCCGTCCGGCTTCGGTACCACAAATAGAGTGGAATAATACCCCTTTCCCTGTTGTAGAAGAGGTACCTTGACTATCACCTGCTGAGAGTACAGCTTGTGAATGGCTTCCAAAACCGTCTCCCTTTCGGAGGGGGACGTTGGTAAAGCAGACTTCAGGAAACGGCGAGGCGGATCTGTCTCTAGTTCCAACCTGTACCCCTGAGATATTATCTGCAGGATCCAGGGATCTACCTGCGAGTGAGCCCACTGCGCGCTGAAATTCTTGAGACGACCGCCCACCGCCCCCGAGTCCGCTTGAGAAGCCCCAGCGTCATGCTGAGGCTTTTGTAGAAGCGGGGGAGGGCTTCTGTTCCTGGGAAGGAGCTGCCTGTTGGTGTCTCTTCCCCCTTCCTCTGCCTCGTGGCAGATATGAATATCCCTTTGCTCTCTTGTTTTTAAAGGAACGAAAGGGCTGCGGTTGAAAAGTCGGTGTCTTTTTCTGTTGGGGAGTAGCTTGAGGTAAAAAGGTGGATTTCCCGGCTGTAGCCGTGGCCACCAAATCTGATAGACCGACTCCAAATAACTCCTCCCCTTTATACGGCAAAATTTCCATATGCCGTTTTGAGTCCGCATCGCCTGACCACTGTCGCGTCCATAAACTTCTTCTGGCCGAAATGGACATAGCACTTACCCGTGATGCCAGTGTGCAGATATCCCTCTGTGCATCACGCATATAAAGAAATGCATCCTTTATTTGCTCTAAAGACAGTAAAACATTGTCCCTATCCAGGGTATCAATATTTTCAATCAGGGACTCTGACCAAGCTACTCCAGCACTGCACATCCAGGCTGTCGCTATAGCTGGTCGTAGTATAACACCTGTATGTGTGTATATACTTTTTTGGATATTTTCCATCCTCCTATCTGCTGGATCTTTAAGTGCGGCCGTCTCAGGAGAGGGTAACGCCACTTGTTTAGATAAGCGTGTGAGCGCCTTGTCCACCCTAGGAGGTGTTTCCCAGCGCGCCCTAACCTCTGACGGGAAAGGGTATAAAGCTAATAACTTCTTTGAAATTAGCATCTTTTTATCGGGGGCAACCCACGCTTCATCACATACATCATTTAGTTCTTCTGATTCAGGAAAAACTATAGGTAGTTTTTTCACACCCCACATAATACCCTGTTTAGTGGTACCTGTAGTATCAGCTAAATGTAACGCCTCCTTCATTGCCAAAATCATATAACGTGTGGCCCTACTGGAAAATACGGTTTATTCGTCACCGTCGCCACTGGAATCAGTGCCTGTGTCTGGGTCTGTGTCGACCGACTGAGGCAAAGGGCGTTTTACAGCCCCTGACGGTGTTTGAGGCGCCTGGACAGGCACTAACTGATTGTCCGGCCGTCTCATGTCGTCAAACGACTGCTTTAGCGTGTTGACACTATCCCGTAATTCCATAAATAAAGGCATCCATTCTGGTGTCGACCCCCTAGGAGGTGACATCCCCATATTTGGCAATTGCTCCGCCTCCACACCAATATCGTTCTCATACATGTCGACACACACGTACCGACACACAGCAGACACACAGGGAATGCTCTTAACGAAGACAGGACCCCACTAGCCCTTTGGGGAGACAGAGGGAGAGTTTGCCAGCACACACCAAAAGCGCTATATATGACAGGGATAGCCTTATAATAAGTGCTCCCTGTATAGCTGCTTTTATAATATAATTTTTGCCACTATTTTGCCCCCCCTCTCTTGTTTTACCCTGTTTCTGTAGTGCAGTGCAGGGGAGAGACCTGGGAGCCGTCCTGACCAGCGGAGCTGTGTAAGGAAAATGGCGCTGTGTGCTGAGGAGATAGGCCCCGCCCCTTTTCCGGCGGGCTCGTCTCCCGCTCTTTAGTGTATTCTGGCAGGGGTTAAATATCTCCATATAGCCCCCGGAGGCTATATGTGAGGTATTTTTTAGCCAAATAGGTTTTCATTTGCCTCCCAGGGCGCTCCCCTCCCAGCGCCCTGCACCCTCAGTGACTGCCGTGTGAAGTGTGCTGAGAGGAAAATGGCGCACAGCTGCAGTGCTGTGCGCTACCTTTAGAAGACTGAGGAGTCTTCTGCCGCCGATTCTGGACCTCTTCATGTTTCAGCATCTGCAAGGGGGCCGGCGGCGAGGCTCCGGTGACCATCCAGGCTGTACCTGTGATCGTCCCTCTGGAGCTGATGTCCAGTAGCCAAGAAGCCAATCCATCCTGCACGCAGGTGAGTTCACTTCTTCTCCCCTAAGTCCCTCGTTGCAGTGATCCTGTTGCCAGCAGGACTCACTGTAAAATAAAAAACCTAAGCTAAACTTTCTCTAAGCAGCTCTTTAGGAGAGCCACCTAGATTGCACCCTTCTCGGCCGGGCACAAAAATCTAACTGAGGCTTGGAGGAGGGTCATAGGGGGAGGAGCCAGTGCACACCACCTGATCGGAAAGCTTTACTTTTTGTGCCCTGTCTCCTGCGGAGCCGCTATTCCCCATGGTCCTTTCAGGAACCCCAGCATCCACTAGGACGATAGAGAAATCCTCATGTCGACCTTTAGACCTGTCGACCTAGCACATGTCGACCTAGAAACCATGTCGACCGTCCATCCATGTCGACCTAGTGACTGTCGACCTATAGTGGTCGACCTAAACATTGTCGATAAAACGAACCACACCCTGAACTTACACCTCTGTACAGGGGAGGAGGAACTGGGAGCACACAGGAATGAGAGGAACCTGCATGCAAGTTTATACTCCAGATAGAGATATTGTAAAACATACTTGATTATTCTGGATACAAATCTTTCAGGTCAGTTTACACATATATTAATGAAAATCTGTAAAATGATGCACATGCCCACAGCAGCAGCAGAGCCGCTCCTGGCACATTTCTGTGTCCTGGGCAGCATGGTATCAGGGGTGGGCATAACACTTCCTTGGTCGGCGGTGGCAATTGCAGGGCCGCTGGATACTTCCTTGATCTCAAGATTTTAACACATTTTACAACATTTAGGAGGTATTTTCGGCCAACAAACCCCTGGTTAGGAGACCAGTCAGTGACAGCTGCAAATGTATGGACTGCAAGCTCTTTGGCACAGAGATGTGCTAGATACAGACGCTGCAAAGCAATAATAATTTCTAATACCTAATATTAATGATAAATAATTATCTTGAAAAAACAAAAAAACAAATCATCATCATAATACACCGTGCAGAAGAGTGGGCTGACGTTGGCTGCACATATTGACGCTTGCTGTGTGGTATATTATGCACTTGCAATGGTTTTCTCCAGCAGCCCCGATGGTTTCTAGGGCTACAGGGATGCCGCGTCGCGGGGGAACCGAGGCTCCACGTGTTCTGCAGCCAGCACCCACCCCGGGAACACGGCTGTGTGCGCCGTGTCCCCGGCCGCTCTATCTCCTGTGGGTGGCCCGGCCCGGGGTCAGCAGCCGGGGACACCCCGAGCTCGCAGTGCTTCACGTGCAGCACCAGCCCTAACAGCGGGGGGCGTGGCCTGGGTGCACCACCAGCCTCGAGCGAGCACAGCCGTCCCCCGCCACGGTTGGTCTACGGTCTACCCCAAGCCCCGCCCCCACTCTCCCGCCTGGCCCAATAAGAGGCTCCCCGCCGACTCTCCTCTCAGGCGATTGGCCGCGTATCGTCAGCTTTCTCACGCGCCGGCCAGTCGCGACGTTTGTTTAGAGGTTGAGCGGGCGTCCCCAGCCGAGGCCAATCACGCGTTAACATGAGGGCGTGGCGGTGAGCAAGGGGTCCGTCCCTGAATTGCGGCACCACCCCTTGCAGCCGCTGACGTAGGGGTAGAGTGAGCGGTGATTGGCCGCACCTGACGTCTGTCAACCCTTGGCTGGCGTGTCAGGTCAGGGAAGGGGGCGCGGCAGGGACTACCCAGTCCTCCTTACTTCGGCCTGCCAGGGGCGCGCGCTCTGGCGGTTACACACCGGGCGCGAGGAGGAGGAGGAGAGCGAGAGTGGAAAAAGAGAGCGCGAGGAGGATGTGGCGCGCGGAGGGGAAATGGCCGCCGAGAACAAGCCGGAAGGTAAAAGAGCGCGGAGCGCCGCCACCCCCACCGGGGGCTGCTCCCCCCCTTCCGAGGCCGGGGTGTGCTGTGTTGGGGGGGGGAGCGGCAGCCGGGCGGGCAGGGGAGACAGTGAGAGGAGAGGCGGCTGGCTGAGGAGGGGAGGAGAGGAGGAGGAGAAGGGGAGGGCTGTGAGGAGGCAGGCAGCAGGCGGGCGGAGGAGTGGGCACACTTTCCTGACACCGCTCCCCTCACTTCCACACACTGAGGCCACCGGCAGCACCGAGCCTCCTCACCGGCGGGTCACCGGCGGGTCAGCAGCGGGCGCTACTGCAGGGGAGGAGGAGGGGTCCGGGCATGTCTCCCTGCCTCAGCAGCAGCATCGCGGGGTGTATCTAGCACGGGAGCCCGGCACCACCTCGTCATGTCTATCAGCAGCCTGGTGGAGGGACCTGTCAGCGGACAGAGCCGGCGTCAGAGCCCCGGAAAGTATGGTAAATGGAGAGCCGGGGCGGAGGGATCCCGTCCTGCTGGGGAGCTGCCCCCGTGCCTGCCTCTGTGCTGGTTGCTGTGATGATCCATGCTTGCTGGTGCCTGCTGACTTCCATGGGCATGGGGAGGGACGGAGGCAGGGGGGGCGGATGGTGGATTGGGTGCCCTCACATTGGGGTCAGTGCCCTCATGCCAGGCTTGTCACCTTCACATTTTGGGTTAGTGCCTTCATGCCAGGTGCCTTTACATTTGGGATCAGCACCCTCATGCTAGACTCTGCCTTCACATTTGGGGTCAGTGCTCTCATGCCAGACTCGGAGCCTTCACCTTTGGGGTCAGTGCCCTCATGCCAGGCTTGTCACCTTCACATTTTAGGTTAGTGCCCTCATGCCAGGTGCCTTTACATTTGGGATCAGCACCCTCATGCCAGACTCTATGCCTTCACTTTTGGGGTCAGTGCCCTCATGCCAGACTCGGAGCCTTCACCTTTGGGGTCAGTGCCCTCATGCCAGGCTCTGTGCCTTCACATTTGGGGTCAGTGCCCTCATGCCAGGCTCGGTGCCTTCACATTTGGGGTCAGTGCTCTAATGCCAGGCTTGGTGCCTTCACATTTGAAGTCAGCGCCCTCATGCCAGGCTTGATGACTTCAGATTTGGGGTCAGTGCCCTCATGCCAGGCTCGGTGCCTTCACGTTGAGCTCAGCGCCCTCATGCCAGGCTCTATGCCTTCACATTTGGGTTAGAGCATTCATTCCAGACTTTGTGACTTCACATCTGGGTCATTGCCCTCATGTCAGGCTAAGCACCCTCCTATATACACCAAACTTCCCACAAAACCAGCATCATGAAGTTTGCTACACTGAAAGCAGCAGCACATGGCACACACATCCACAGGCACCATAGCGGGGGGGGGGGGGGGGGGAAGACTTGTGCTGGAACAGGTCTCTGCTTCATAAGCATCTATACATGTGGGGTTTCTGGTTTGTTTTGCTGTATAACGTTTTATTAGGGTGTTGTCATAAGTGTAACACCTGTCTTACATAATGCTTGCTAGTTAATGCAAACAGGCTGTTTAGCTGCACATGCTGTCCTTATTTAGGGACGAGTTGTTAAGCGTGAGAACAGAGACATCATTACAAAATATACATAAGTGGAGTATTTTTATTTTAAATCTGTGGCACATCTGGCTGCCGATGATGGCACCTCAGCGTGCAAATAGGGGTTGATATAGTTTTCCTCCTTGTATGTATTGTGGCGTCTTCTGTTGGCATGTACCTTTTTAACAACAAAGGCATACAAATTGCATTCAATGCTGAAAATATACACACACACACACACACACACACACACACACACACACACACACACACACACACACACCAAAACGGGTAATTAGATAAGCTTTGGGTAATACTTAATATATTTAAAATCCACAAGGGGGTAGTGATGTACTATGAAGATCTTTACTATAGACATGCTGATTCTGTTTTTTCCCCTCAAATGCTCCGACGTTTTCAGAAAAATGGCACATTAGCATTTTAACTTAAGATACCACAAAGTATATTTTAATTGGCATGCTAAATGAGTACACTTCACTATTTAAAATGGTGCCACCACATTTTTATTGCGTTTCTCTTTTACTCAAAAGGGAAACCATTGTATTTTGAACATTGCTAATTATTCCGTTAGATCTAGGCGCTGGTAAAGTGTTTGACGACATATTACTATGCCTTTTGAGAGAAGAACATGGAGACAGTTTTTGGAAAATGTTATGTAACACCACTGTACTGTTTTCTTCAGTACAGTCTCTTGTTGCATGAATTTAGCTGGTATGGTTGTGTCTGGGTTTTTTTGCAATGAGAATTGAGCTCATTCTTACTGATGTCACTGATATTTAACAGAGGTAATATCAACAGACTGTTATTTTGCCAAGGACGTTCTTGGCTATGTTCACTATGTTTATTGTAATCTATACATATTTAATGCATATAGATAGCAATATTTCATTAAAATAACGAAGCCTAGAAATGTAGGGCAGTGGTTAAGGCTTTAGCAAAGCTTTGAACCCCCTAGTTTGTGTATTTTGCTTTTTCTTTTGAAGCTGGTAGAGGTGTACACTACATGATGGTTTAAATGGACAGTGTGGCGTTGACAGACCTATAGACATATAAAAAGCTTGGCTAGTTTGCCATCGTAGTTGTCATAATATTTGTTTGTAGAACAACAGGTATGAAATATGACATTTTGGTGTATTGTTTGGTACATGTGTCCTGTTTCCCAGTCATTGGTTATGCATGAGACTTGACTAGCTATTCCCCCTATAAGGCAATCTTGTTCTGTCAAGCATAGTAGGAATTGCAAACTTTGCAGAGAATATATTTTGGATCAGACTCTGCGAATAGTGTACCTAATGGTTTAATTTTTCTTCAGCTTTAATGTACGTAATGGTGTGTACCATAAATAGCATTGCTCCCTTTCTTACTATTTCTGTAAGCTGACTCTGTCCTTTGATCAGAATAAAATAAGTACTTGGTACTATTAACAGTGACGATAGAAGCACCCAGTGTGGCTTACCAGAGCTCTCGTTCTGTATTTGGACTTGGATTTATTTTGTGTAACTTGATACGAATACACCACTTGCCTTCATCTTAAATGTGCAGGATAGACTCTGACTTTAGATAATTGTAAGAACCCCTCATTGTATTAGATTAATGCTTTTCAGCTGAGGCGATGTACTTGTATTGTTTACTATTGAAGTTTATAATGCAGTGTCCAAAGATTTGAAGAATGGTGCGTTTGCACATTTTATCTAGATTATTTTCCATTTTTACTACGTTTCTTTCCCATCTTCAGGACTACAGTAACGCTGTAGATAAAATAATATTGTGCAGATTACGTACAATGACTGATAATAGGAGTTGCATTGTATTCTGTTAGATTCTATTCTCAATCTGAAAAAAAAAAATGGGAAATGTGTCCAAAGTCAGTCTTGCTGTGTCCTTATTCTTACGTTGGTAGTAATATACTGTAGTGGAAACTAGAGAGGATTTAAGTGATTGAGTGACATCATATTGCAACCAAGCAAGGCTGGTGTGTTATTGGCATTTCATCTATAGATTACATTTTTTCTTTCTTTTTGTACAGTAGCTGTAATTGTGAGCCACATTCTTGTATTTCTGGAGATTAGTTTTGTTTTTTAGACCTAATGCAGTCACTGTTATGGAAGCAGGTTTTCTGGTCGCTGTCCAAGGTGCTGACTGCAAACCAGGGAATCCCTTTTTCAGTAATCAGCTGCCTTGTGTCAGTTTTGTCAACTAAACATTAATATCAATTATTTATACATTGTTCTGTATTCCTAGCATCAGCACAGCTAAATATCTGCTTTAGCATTTTTTTAATTACTTTGAATTATGTATTGTAACATTTAAAATAGGAAAAGGGATAGTGAACAAAATGGTGTAATAACAGTCAAACAGCTTGTTTTTCAGGCTGATTTTACTATGCAAATGTTGAACTGTAAATTTTAATGGCAGTCTAACAGATTGCTGCGTGAGCATCGACGGTGACTGTTTAGGTATGTTTATCTTTGCATGGTGCATGCGTGTGCGTATGTATTACATGTACTGAGACAAACATTGGAGGATGACTGTCTAGCAGAAAATGAATTCAAATAGAATCAGGTCATTAATTTGTAATTAATCCTTTATCGCTTGCGTTTCTGTTTATATTTTGCTATATACAACGTTTGCACCCTTTGGCTCTGAGAAGCAGTCCTAAAGGTTTTATTTTGTTTTCTGAGCAATCTGTTTAAATACAAGGTCAGACTACTTTTGCACAATAGGGCTTTAAAGCATCTGAAACCAAAATGTCTGGGCTTTTCTTTCTTCTGTATGTAGTAATAATTTACTACATATTTTGTTTAAATGGAAGGCTGCATTTGTTGCTGAATATAGTGACCTTTTGGCTTTCTTATGTTCTGGATTTCTTTTTAACATTATTGTGGAGAAAATAATTGCCTCCAAGAATGGGGCGAATAAATCCGTTTGCGCTGTTGCCATGCATCATCAAAAGGTCATGCTGCTTTGTCTGTTAGTTACCTAAGTAATTATGCAATTGTTTTGTGGAATGCTGTATAAAATGCCAAAGTTGGATATATATTTGGAAGGCATGCTGTTGAGTTAAGGTGGTCTGTTTCAGAGAGAGTGCCCTGTAAGGTGTCATTTTACAACAGAAGCTTTGCTTGTGGTATCATTGCAGCAGACCCGGTACTTGCGACAAGCCTTGGAGCCCTGCTTTACGTGGATTCATGGGGCTGGTTGCACAAAACAATTGAATAGCTCCTGGGCTCTGTAGACGGGAGCTGCAATACTCACAGAACAATTGAATAGCCCCCTTAGGGGTCTAGTTACTAAGCCTTGGATGGAGATAAAGTCGCTGGAGATAAAGTACCAGCCAATCGGCTCCTAACTGCTATGCCACAGGCTGTGTTTGAAAAATGACAGTTAGGAGCTGATGGGCTGGTACTTTATCTCCATCCAAGGCTTACTAAGTAGACTCCTTAATGTCCTATTTTAGCAATATGCTAATTAACATTCCGCATAGGGTGAATGTATACTCAGGGGACCTGGTATTTCACAAGCATTCTTTTAAAGATGTTTTTCCACCATGTGAAAGGACCGTTAAACGTATAGAGCAGTTTTTATTACCAGTTATACCCCTTTCACACTGATAAATATTTCCCGGGTTATTGCACATGAACGCGGATCAACCCGGGAATTTACTCAGTGTGAAAGGATCCTGTAAGAATATCCCGTGTCAAGCGTCCCGGCATTTCATCCCAGGTCTCGACCTGTGTTGAAGCTGGAACCGACCTGGGATGCGCGCAGTGTGAACGGGTATGGGGGGTCAAGGCAACGCTGCACCTGTTCTCTGCACAGGAGGAGGCGGTGCTTGGAGATGATTATCTCCAAGCACAGCCTCCGGTAGCATCAGAAGGGGTCTCAAGCAGGGTCGCACTTGGAAAGCACCCGTGTACACATTCCCGGGTGTGACCCGGCTATTGTCAGTCTGAAAGGGGTATTATCAGTATAGCATGCACATATTCTGCCGTGCTTTATAGACTATATTTGATCATTCATATAAGTCCCTGCCCCAGTGGAGCTTACCGTCTATATTCCCTACCACTTGTACACACACAGACTTATACTCCTATGGGTTTTTTTTTTTATATAAACCATTGACGTACTAGTATGTGTTTGGATTGTGGAAGGGAAACCAGAGCGCGCACACAACCCCACATTGAGGAAGATCGCCTTTACACATGTATTATACACTGGCTTGTCTATTCTGCTGCTTGACATCGGGGTCTTCCCACTATACCCCTCCCACCTGTCTGTACCCTAGCAGGTGTATGACCACGCCTTCCAGTAAGAGACTTTCTGACTTTATAGTCAGCTGTGAATTACCTAGTGGTACTCTAGCCCAGTCCAACTCCTGCTATCTTCACCACCATTGGTCTCCATGAGAGACGCAGGTTGTGCACATTGATAATCATGTGAATTTTCTTTTATTAAAATTAGACTTAGCAGTTATATAATTTTGTCTTTATGTTTCTTTATTTTCTAAGTTTGGTTTGTCTAGGACCCAAGTATCCTATTGTATTCAGTTTCTATCTCCCCAGTTTTGAAGTTGATGAAATCGGTACATCAGCGTTTTCACAGCAGTACTTTATTTTTCAGGATATGAGCGGATCTTGTTGGGGGGTAATGACCTGTCCACTTGTATTATTGTGTTAGTGGGAATAGAGCTTGCAGTGTCATGGGGGGGAGCAGGAGAATGAAGGCAGCAGGTAGCACAAACTTGAGAGTTTCTTAATGGAAAGAGCGTGTTCCCAAAAACAAAAGTTATCATGTAGGGCAGGGGTGGCCAAACAGTCGATTGCGATCGACTGGTCGATCGCGGACATGCGACCAGTCGATCGCTATCCGCCGCCCAGCCACCCGAAGCCGCGCCTCTCCTGCCTGCCGCTCTGCCTCCTCAGTCTGGTCTGCGGCAGTGACGGCCGAGTGTATAGCTCAAATCAGGTGCCGGTTCGTTAGCCAATGAGAGCTCGCGGACCGGCACCTGATTTGAGCCATACACGCTGCCGTCACCGCCGGAGATCAGACTGAGGAGGCAGAGCGGCAGACAGGAGAAGCGCGCGCTGCGCTGCGCTCTCCAGACACAGCACGGTGAGCTCTTCTATGGGGGCATATCTGGCACTGTGGGGGCACATAGCTCAGTGGGGGCATATCTGGCACTGTGGGGTCATATGTGGCACTGGGGGCATATCTGGCTCTGCGGGCACATGGCACTGTGGGCACATGGCACTGTGAGGGCATATCTGGCACTGGGCACATGGCACTGTGGGGGCATATCTGGCACTGTGGGGTCATATGTGGCACTGGGGGCATATCTGGCTCTGCGGGCACATGGCACTGTGGGGGCATATCTAGCACTGTGGGGTCATATGTGGCACTGCGGGCACATGGCACTGTGGGGGCATATCTGTAATCTGGCGCTGTGGGGGCATATCTGTAATCTGGCGCTGTGGGGGCATATCTGTAATCTGGCGCTGTGGGGGCATATCTGTAATCTGGCACTGTGGGGGCATATCTGTAATCTGGCACTGTGGGGGCATATCTGGCACTGTGGGCACATGGCACTGTGGGGGCATGTGTATCTGGCACTGTGGGGGCATATCTGGCACTGTGGGCACATTGCACTGTGGGGGCATATCTGTATCTGGCACTGTGGGGGCATATCTGGCACTGTGGGCACATGGCACTGTGGGGGCATGTGTTTGAGGTTTTTACCTGTGGAGGCCAATGTGTTATTTCGTGTGAGGCAGTCATTACACTCTGCGCAGCAAGGCTACGTCCCTTTTTTTAGTTATACCACGCCCACTTGTTATGCCACGCCCACTTTTTTTGCGCGCGCGCCATAGGCACGCGCTATTATTCCTCCTAGGTAGATCACAAAAGCTTTTTAGCTTTCACAGTAGATCACCGACTCCAAAAGTCTGGCCGCCCTGATGTAGGGCTACCATCGAACTGGTAGAAGGCCATATTTGTGCCTCCAAAGTATTATAAGGCATTACCGTTTAGCTCAGATGAAACCGAAATAGAATTTTCCTTAGTTTCATTTTTTTCAGTAGATTTGTGCCTATTTATAGCAGTGGTTAACATAAACCAGAACAGAATATATTTAAAGCATTGCTTGTGAGTGAAGCAGGAAATGTATGTAACGAAGTTGAATGATGGTGTAGAATGCCTTGGAACCAGAAAATGGCTTGATTGAAACTAGTGTAAAAGTATTTGCAAATCTCAAGTCCTGTTATGGAAAGTCTTACATATCTAGCAATTCCTCTTTTATCAGCTTATAATATAAAGAGGGTGACCTAAAATGCTACTTATTTCTCAATGTACTTCTTTGCACCTGATTGCAAGCAAGGGGTCCAGCACTGAGAGCCCTTGTGTAAATATTTCAATAGGACAATATAGTATCAGAGCAACTTGAGTTTTACACATGTGTCCTCATACATCTTGCCTTAATACGCCACGCTGCGGGAGATGCCTGGCACGAGTGAGCTCTCAGGTCCTGTGAAACTCCGTTAGTGTGGTGTCTATTTTTTGTTGTCGAAAATGGGACACACAAGCGGACTCTGCTGATTAAAATGATATGCGGCATGCCTGTACCTGCATACAAAATGCAGATACAGCCACAGTCGCACACAGAATCCTTTTAATCGGCAAAAGCTGCTTGTGCGTCCTACTCGCATACACAAAAAGATGCTCTGCGCTACTAAGTCATGCCGCAGCATTACGTGATTAGAAGGGATGTTTAATGTGCAGGGAGGCTAGTTGTAAGTGGACACATCTGTATGTAATGGATTGTGAAACACCACTCCGCTACATTAATTATTTCACATCACATAGGTGACTAATAAGTGTTTATCACTAAATCACAATAAAGGCTCCTTTGTACATAAGTGCTAGGAAATTGTGCAGCACCAAAACATACCAGAGATATAGATGTGCACAGAAAGCACTGCTTATGGTGGGTCATTCCGAGTTAATCGCTAGATAAAAATGTTCGCTGCACAGCGATGATGCAAAAAAAGGCACTTCTGTGCATGTGGCGCAGTGCGCACGTGCGACGTACTTTCACATCAGCCGATGTAGTTTTACACAAGGTCTAGCTAAGCTTTTCAGTCGCACTGGTGGCCGCAGAGTGATTGACATGACGAGGGCGTTTCTGGGTGTCAACTGACCGTTTTCAGGGAGTGTTCTAAAAAACGCAGGTGTGGCTGGCCGAACGCAGGGCGTGTTTGTGACGTCAAATCCGGAACTGAACGGTCTGAAGTGATCGCAAGCGCTGAGTAGGTCTGGAACTACTCTGAAACTGCACAATTTTTCTCTTACGTCCTAGAGGATGCTGGGGACTCCGTAAGGACCATGGGGTATAGACAGGCTCCACAGGAGACATGGGCACTATAAAGAACTTTTAGTATGGGTGTGCACTGGCTCCTCCCTCTATGCCCCTCCTCCAGACCTCAGTTAGATTTTGTGCCCAGAAGAGATAGGGTGCATTACAGAGGAGCTCTCCAGAGTTTCTCTGAAAAAGAATTTTGTTAGGTTTTTTTATTTTCAGGGAGCACTGCTGGCAACAGGCTCCCTGCATCGTGGGACTGAGTAGAGAGAAGCAGCCCTACTTAAATGATAGGCTCTGCTTCTTAGGCTACTGGACACCATTAGCTCCAGAGGGAGTCGGAACGCAGGTCTCACCCTACCGTTCGTCCCAGAGCTGCGCCGCCGTCGTCCTCGCAGAGCCGGAAGATAGAAGCCGGGTGAGTATAAGAAGAAAAGAAGACTTCAAGGCGGCAGAAGACTTCAGATCTTCACTGAGGTAAGCGCGCAGCGGTAACGCTGCACACCATTGCTCCCACACGCTACACACACAGAACGGGCACTGATGGGTGCAGCGTGCAGGGGGGGCGCCCTGGGCAGCAATAAACCTCTGGTCTGGCAAAAAAGGGTACATTAGGCTGCGGAGGCAGTAAATGAAGAGATCCCCCGCCATTTTTTGAATATTGAAGTGGGCCCGAAGCCCGCCGCTGGAGAGGGCGGAGCTTGATCCATCAGCACTAACAGCGCCATTTTCTCCACAGAACGCTGCAGAGAAGCTGGCTCCCCGGACTCTCCCCTGCTGAACTCTGTGACAGAGGGCTGAAAAGAGGGGGGGGGGGGGCATGTTTAAGGTGCAATGAGTGTATAACATTGATTATATATACAAAAAGCGCTGTCTGGGTTATTCCAGTGTCCGTTTGGCGCTGGGTGTGTGCTGGCATACTCTCTCTCTCTGTCTCCCCAAAGGGCCTTGTTGGGGAATTGTCCCCTTATAGATATATCCCTGTGCGGGTGTCGGTACGTGCGTGTCGGCATGTCTGAAGCGGAAGGCTCGTCCAAGGAGGAGGTGGAGCAGATGTGTGGTATGTCTCCGTCGGCAACGCCGACTCATGATTGGATGGACATGTGGCATATGTTAAATGCGAGTGTGGCCTTATTACATAAAAGACTGGATATAGCAGAGTCCAGGGAGAAAGCAGGGAGTCAATCCACGGATTGGACTGGGTCACAGGGCCCTTCTGGGTCTCTAAAACATCCCCTATTCCTAATGGACACTGGTACCGTCACGGATTCTGATTCCAGTGTCTACTACGATGATGCAAAATTACACCCAAGGGTGGCAAAAAATATTCAGTGTATGATTATTGCAATAAAAGATGTTTTGAATATCACTGATTACCCCTCTGTCCCTGCTACGAGGGTGCGCATGTATAAGGAAAAGAAACCTGAGGTAACCTTTCCCCCATCTCATGAGCTTAACGAGTTATTTGAAAAAGCTTGGGAAACTCCAGATAAAAAACTGCAGATTCCCAAAAAGGGTTCTTATGGCGTATCCTTTCCCTGCACAGGACAGGGTACGTTGGGAATCCTCTCCCAGGGTGGACAAGGCTTTAACGCGCCTGTCCAAGAAGGTGGCACTGCCGTCTCCGGACACTGCAGCCCTCAAGGATCCTGCTGATTGCAGACAGGAGACTACTTTAAAGTCTATTTATGCGCATATAGGTGCTTTGCTCAGACCGGCAATAGCATCGGCATGGGTATGTAGCGCAGTTGCAGCATGGACAGATACCTTGTCAGCTGACCTTGATACCCTAGACAGGGATACCATTTTATTATCCTTAGCCCACATTAAAGACGCAGTCTTATATATGAGGGACGCACAAAGAGACTTTGGGCTGCTGGGTTCCAGAGCCAATGCCATGGCTATTTCTGCGAGACGAGCTCAATGGACGGGTGATGCAGACTCGAAGAAGCATATGGAGGTTTTACCTTACAAGGGTGAAGTGTTGTTTGGGGGGGGGGGGGGGGGGCGCGGACCTGGTTGCCACAGCTACCACTGGTAAATCTACCTTTTTACCTTTTGTTCCCCAACAGCAAAAGAAAACTCCACAGTATCAGATGCAGTCCTTTCGGTCGCATAAATCCAGAAGAGGTCGGGGCTCCTCTTTCCTTGCCAGAGGTAAGGGTAGAGGAAAGAGAACACCTGCTTCAGCTAGTTCCCAGGAGCAGAAGTCCTCCCCGGCTTCCACAAAATCCACCGCATGACGCTGGGGCTCCCCTAAGGGAGTCCGCACCAGTGGGGGCGCGCCTTCGACTTTTCAGCCAGATCTGGATTCTTTCAGGCGTAGATCCTTGGGTGATGGAAATTGTTTCCCAAGGCTACAAGCTGGAATTCGAAGAGGTTCCCACTCGCCGATTTTTCAAGTCGGCCTTGCCAGCTTCACCCCCGGAGAGGAAAGTAGTGTTAGCTGCAATTCAAAAGCTGTGTCGACAGCAAGTGGTGGTCAAGGTTCCCTTGGTCCAACAGGGAAAAGAGTATTATTCAACCCTGTTTGTGATCCCGAAGCCGGATGGTTCGGTTAGACCCATTTTAAATCTAAAATCCCTAAACCTGTACTTGAAAAAGTTCAAATTCAAGATGGAATCGCTCCGAGCTGTAATATCCAGCCTGGAAGGGGGGGATTTGATGGTGTCACTGGACATGATGCATACCTTCATGTCCCCATATACCCACCTCATCAGGAGTACCTGAGATTCGCTGTACTGGACTGTCATTACCAGTTTCAGACGTTGCCGTTTGGGCTTTCCACGGCCCCGAGGATTTTCCCCAAGGTATTGGCAGAGATGATGGTGCTCCTGCTCAGGCAGGGAGTCACAATTATCCCATACTTGGACGATCTCCTGATAAAGGCGAGATCGAGAGACCAGTTGCTGAAGAGCGTGTCGCTCTCCCTAAAAGTGCTGCAACAGCACGGTTGGATTCTGAATCTGCCAAAGTCACAATTGGTTCCAACGACTCGGCTATCATTCCTAGGCATGATTCTGGACACTGAACAAAAGAGGGTTTTTCTCCCATTGGAAAAAGCCCAGGATCTCCAGAACATGGTCAGAGACCTGCTAAAACCAAAAAGAGTGTCTGTTCATCCATGCACTCGAGTTCTGGGGAAAATGGTGGCAGCCTACAAGGCCATCCCCTTCGTCAGGTTTCATGCGAGGACTTTTCAGTGGGACCTTCTGGACAAGTGGTCCGGGTCCCATCTACAAATACTTCAGAAAATAACCCTGTCCCCCAGGGCCAGGGTGTCTCTCCTGTGGTGGCTGTAGAGTGCTCACCTTCTAGAGGGTCGCAGATTCGGCATTCAAGACTGGGTTCTGGTGACCACGGACGCGAGCCTCCGAGGATGGGGAGCAGTCACACAAGGAAGAAATTTTCAGGGACTATGGTCAAGCCAGGAGGCTTGTCTACACATCTACATACTGGAGTTGAGGGCAATATACAACGGCCTACGACTAGCGTAGAATCTTCTTCGCGATCTACCGGTTCTGATTCAATCAGACAACGTCACAGCCGTGGCTCATGTAAACCGCCAAGGTGGGACAAGGAGCAGAGTGGCGATGGCGGAAGCCGCCAGGATTCTTCGCTGGGCGGAAAATCACGTAAGCGATCTGTCAGATGTCTTCATTCCGGGAGTGGACAACTGGGAAGCAGACTTCCTCAGCAGACACGATCTCCATCCGGGAGAGTGGGGACTTCATCAAGAAGTTTTTGCAGAGATAACAAGACTTTGGGGAATTCCTCAAATAGACATGATGGCGTCACGCCTCAACAAAAAGCTTCGGAGGTATTGTGCCAGGTCTCGGGACACTCAAGCAGTAGCAGTAGACGCCCTGTTGACACCGTGGGTGTTTGTCTGTCTATTTATTTCCTCCTCCTTCCTCTCATCTCAAAAATTTTGAGGATCATAAGACAAAGAAGAGTGCAGACAATACTCATTGTCCCAGATTGGCCTCGAAGGGCCTGGTACTCAGATCTTCAGGAAATGCTCACAGAAGATCCGTGGCCTCTTCCTTTCAGGGAGGACCTGTTACAGCAGGGGCCCTGCGTGTTCTAAGACTTACCGCGGTTACGTTTGACGGCATGGTGGTTGAACACCGAATCCTAGCTGGGAAAGGTATTCCGGAGGAAGTTATCCCATCTCTGATAAAGGCTAGGAAGGAGGTGACGGCAAAGCATTATCACCGTATCTGGAGGAAGTATGTATCTTGGTGTGAAGCCAAGAATGCTCCTACGGAAGATTTCCATCTGGGCCGGTTTCTCCACTTTCTACAGACAGGAGTGGATATGGGCCTGAAGTTAAGCTCCATTAAGGTACAGATTTCGGCCCTATCTATATTCTTTCAGAGGGAATTGGCTTCTCTCCCAGAAGTCCAGACGTTTGTAAAGGGAGTGCTGCACATCCAGCCCCCCTTTGTGGCACCGTGGGACCTTAACGTGGTGTTAAGTTTCCTGAAATCTCACTGGTTTGAACCGCTTCAAACAGTGGAATTAAAATTTCTCACGTGGAAGGTGGTCATGTTATTGGCCTTGGCATCTGCAAGGCGGGTGTCCGAATTGGCGGCCTTGTCCCACAAGAGCCCCTATTTGATTTTCTACAAACTGGAGTGAATTTGGGCCTAAAACTTAGGCTCCATTAAGGTTCAGATTTCGGCCCTGTCTGTTTTCTTTCAAAAAGAATTGGCTTCTCTCCCAGAAGTTCAGACTTTTGTGAAGGGAGTGCTGCATTTTCAACCTCCTTTTGTACCTCTGGTGGAGCCCTTGGACCTTAACGTGGTGTTGAGTTTCCTTAAGTCACACTGGTTTGAACCACCTAAAACGGTAGAGTTAAAATATCTTACTTGGAAGGTGGTCATGTTATTAGCCTTGGCTTCGGCTAGGCAAGTGTCGGAATTGTGGCTTTGTTTCATAAAAGCCCCTATCTGGTTTTCCATGTCGATAGAGCGGAGTTGCGGACACGTCCTCAATTTTTGCCTAATGTGGTTTCTTCATTTCATATGAACCAACCTATTGTGGTGCCTGTGGCTACGGGGGACTGGGAGGACTCCAAGTCCCTGGATGTAGTCAGGGCCTTAAAGATTTATGTAGCCAGGATAGCTAGGGTTAGGAAAACAGAGGCTCTGTTTGTCCTGTATGCAGCCAACAAGGTTGGCGCTCCTGCTTCTAAGCAGACTATTGCACGCTGGATCTGTAACACGATTCAGCAGGCTCATTTGACGGCTGGATTGCCGTTACCAAATTCGGTAAAGGCCCATTCCACTAGGAAGGTGGGCTCTTCTTGGGCGGCTGCCCGAGGCGTCTCGGCATTGCAGCTTTGCCGAGCAGCTACTTGGTCGGGTTCAAACACTTTTGCTAAATTCTACAAGTTTGGTACCCTGGCTGATGAGGACCTTGCGTTTGCTCAGTCGGTGCTGCAGAGTCATCCGCACTCTCCCGCCCGGTTGGGAGCTTTGGTATAATCCCCATGGTCCTTACGGAGTCCCCAGCATCCTCTAGGACGTAAGAGAAAATAAGATTTTAAACCTACCGGTAAATCTTTTTCTCCTAGTCCGTAGAGGATGCTGGGCGCCCGTCCCAGTGCGGACTGCATCTGCAAGACTTGTATATAGTTGTTGCTTTCATAAGGGTTATGTTACAGTTGGAATCGGTCTTTGACTGATACTGTGTTTTGTTCATACTGTTAACTGGTTGCGTGTATTCCGGGTTATATGGTATGATTGGTGTGGGCTGGTATGAATCTTGCCCTCAGATTAACAAAATCCTTTCCTCATATTGTCCATCTCCTCTGGGCACAGTTCTCTAACTGAGGTTTTACATTTAAAATTTTAAAACAATTTAATGGTTGGGTGCATTCCAAAAGTATTGGTCCCTCCCTATATTTTATTTATTAACAGTTCTTTATATACAGTAACGCATATTCATCGCTTTCGGAGAATATTTAAGTCGCTTACATTAATCCCTGCCCTAGTGGATCTTACAACTGTATTCCCTGTCACACGTATACAGACTAAGGGTAATTTTTTTTGTCATCAGCCAATTAACCTACCAGTATGTTTTTTGGAGTGACAAGAAACCAGAGCACCCGGCAAAAACCCACGCAGATGCTGGGAGAATATACAGACTGCACAATTTACTGTGAATTTAATTTGCAACCTCATGTCTGTGAGGCAGTAATAGTAACCACTACGCAATCCATGCTGCTCCTATAGTGTACCTATTACTTAGTGCATGTGCCCTGACATGACTATCCTTGGGTAATTGTGCTTTGTTAAAGGGTAGGGTGAAACAGTGGTTTTGGCAACGTTTTGCAACTGCTCAGGAATTACAAATCCTACCATGCTTTGTAATACAGCTTGCTTATACACACAGTTGCAAGTTGCCTACCCTTGTTTGATCAAGTCTGCTAAGGATGGGTAATTTATTGGCCCTATAAAAATACAGTGGTGATAGTTTACAATTATTACAGTTACTTTGGGGAGGTGCCTAGTTATATTTCCTCTCTTCCTCCTTCTGGTGGAAAAGGGTGGTTAGGTGGCTGCCCTTGGCACAGCTCCTTATGGATTGATAGGGGCTGCAGAGTATCAGGCCCACTAATGACATCAGCACTTTGCACGGACTCCTTCCACCCACTTGAAGACTTGTGAGTGGCTCTGAGGCCAAGGGCAACCATCTGACAACCTGCTTCCACCAGACATCCAAGCAAGGAAATCGATGGTACTTCGTTTTATATTGTACTAGTGGGGGACAGGTATTGTATAAAAGGAGGAGTAATGGGAGCTGCAAGCAAAGTATTAAAAAGAAAGATTAGACACCCACGCACACCAGTGTGCCTGGGAAGGGGTGTAGGTACATGGTGACATAAACTGGGCCAGGGAGGGGGAGGAGGGGCAAAGATGAGGGATGGGCAGGGCAATCTATCACTGCCAGAGCTTGTCCCAACTTTCCGTTGGCACACACAGCTTCTGCTCCGGCCCCAGCATGCAGGCACCGATCACCAAGATGTCAATGCATGCAATTAAATTGGTGGTTAGCTGCATCTTGGCCCTCCCCCACAACCGCCTGGCAGGCAACCATTTGGCCA
Source organism: Pseudophryne corroboree (assembly GCF_028390025.1). Lineage (NCBI taxonomy): Eukaryota > Metazoa > Chordata > Amphibia > Anura > Myobatrachidae > Pseudophryne > Pseudophryne corroboree. The sequence goes on along the minus strand of NC_086453.1, from coordinate 294,989,131 downwards.
GAAAACTATGTAGTGGTAGTTAATAAACCCCCCCCCCCCCCCTCCCCTTCCTGTTTTTAATACATGGTGCTATCGTTTTTTTCCATACATTTTCCTAGGGATCACACTGGACCTCCCAGCCACGGCACCCCTGTAAGTGAGGTCCGCAGTTTGGAAAGTGCTGCTATGAGGTAACCTGGAAAACATGCACTGCAAGTGTGTCCCAGGGACTAGTTTTGAGAAGCACTGATGTTGTGTATGAAGCAGGCCCTCATTCAGAACAGATAGTGATGTCCAGTTCCTGACACAATGATACTGGAAGATTGTCGTGTCAAATGCACCTACTGTACTATTAAGCAAAGTTCATACATGTAATTTTGTTTCTGTGGGTGCGGGTGTATGTGTGTATGTGTGTGTATGTATATTTCTCTGACGTCCTAAGTGGATGCTGGGACTCCGTAAGTACCGTGGGGAGTAGCGGCTCCGCAGGAGACTGGGCACAACTAAAAGAAAGCTTTTGGTCTAACTGGTGTGCACTGGCTCCTCCCTCTATGACCCTCCTCCAGACTTCAGTTAGAATCTTGTGCCCGGCTGAGCTGGATGCACACTAGGGGCTCTCCTGAGCTCCTAGAAAAGAAAGTATATTTTAGGTTTTTTATTTTCAGTGAGATCTGCTGGCAACAGACTCACTGCTACGAGGGACTAAGGGGAGAAGAAGCGAACCTACCTGCTTGCAGCTAGCTTGGGCTTCTTAGGCTACTGGACACCATTAGCTCCAGAGGGATCGAACACAGGGCCCGACCTCGATCGTCCGGTCCCGGAGCCGCGCCCCTTACAGAGCCAGAAGCATGAAGATGGTCCTGAAAATCGGCGGCAGAAGACTTCGGTCTTCAACAAGGTAGCGCACAGCACTGCAGCTGCGCGATATTGCTCCTCATGCACACCTCACACTCCGGTCACTGATGGGTGCAGGGCGCTGGGGGGGGAAGGGGGGCGCCCTGAGCAGCAATATTAATACCTTGGCTGGCAAATAATCACAATATATAGTCCCAGAGGCTATATATGTGAAAAATACCCCTGCCAGAATCCATAAAAAAGCGGGAGAAAGTCTGCCGAAAAAGGGGCGGGGCTATCTCCCTCAGCACACTGGCACCATTTTTCCCTCACAGCTCCGCTGGAAGGATCGCTCCCAGGCTCTCCCCTGCAGTTTCAAGCTACAAAGGGTAAAAAGAGAGGGGGGGCACTAAATTTAGGCACAGCAATATATATATTTAAGCAGCTATAAGGGAAAATCATAAAAAGAATATTTAGCGCAAAATGGTCATAGATGAGATGAGATGATCAATAAGCAATCATATTTAATGCATATAAAATCTAAAAACATCCATGGAATTTACACAAGAAAAAAGGTAAAATATAATATACTAAGCAGTAACTGTGTACATATAAATCGTACGATGATGTTGTTCCCTATAAAGGGTATATTGCACAACTCCCAGACTCATTCAGCTGCACTTGTAAATATAAGATAGGACCTGTTCCTATGTAAATAGTCCCCTTCTGTATCCAATAATAGTGATAGGATAGTCCGTTGTTAATAGTTACCACAGGTGATCAAGGATAATTAAGCGGTACAGCACTCCGCAGTATTGCAGTTCCTTGGTGCAGTGGATAAACTATGAAATTCCTCAATTGAAGAGGTTTTACCTCCAAGCAGAGGTCCAAGAGGTTCCGTGGGGGACTTGGTTCAGGTCCTGTATCTCCAGATTTCCATAGGTCCAGGGAGTTTAGCAGGAGAGCAGCTCACACCAACGCGTTTCGTTGTGATCACACAACTTTTTCAAGGTGCTGACTGGGCTGTGAGAAGGGGTTTATATACCCAAACAATATGGCTGCTCATTTGCATAACAGATTGGAATCAATCAACTCATCTCATGATATGACCAAATTATGACAGACAGATAAAACTAAATTAAAATCACACATTAGTACCTATAGAACATACTAAAATTAGTTTAATACTGTGGTTATTTCTCTTATTTCATTATATATCGTGTGGTCACATGACCGTTTGTATATAGGGTATATCTAAAAACCGGGGGTCACAATCCCTGGAGGTAGTTGTATGAGCTATTAGTCAAAGGGTGGATCCATGTCTCATTTTATTAATGGCCCTATGGAGTCCCAGAGGCTCTCACCTGAAATAGATCCCATGATAATCAGCGGTGCGGTGGGGATGACGTGAACGGGTCGCGTCTCGTCGCGTCATCTGGAAGTGTCCGATCACGTGCAGTGACGCGATCGGGTTCTCTCCGTCGCGTCATTAGGCCGCGCTTAGGCGCGTATGACGTGACGTGGGGGATGTCATTCTGGTTGTCCAGGCAACGCGTCAGTGTCAGTTATTTTCTGTTTCCGCCAAGCGGCCCAAATATACTAGTTTGTGGTGTTGCATACATTAATGTCCCCGCGAATCTGACAGCCATTATGCCAACCACAGAAATAATGTATCTAAAATCCAATAAATGGATAACAGCATATTATATTGGTAACCCATTAGTTTGGTATATTTAGAGTATCTAAATCCGAAAATAATATAATATAATATGTTTGAGATGTTTCTGTTCAAACAAAGAATATACGTTTTTATAAAAAACACAATATAATGTGAAAAATAATACACAAAAAAAGAAAAAAACAAAAAAACATACTTAATCCAATAAAGTTATAAATATTGGACTGAAAAAAAGGGGGGTGATACATCAAATCACCAAACTGTATACATTCTTATTAAGACAAATATAATTTCTGTATTGAGAATCATTTCTTGCAAAGTTGATTCTAAATTATCCGTCTTAGTATAAGAAACATATTATAAACAGAAAAATTCAAAACTGTAGAAATAAAAACAAGGGTATGGAAAATTAAAAAGAAGAATGAAGGAAGAAAGGGAAAGGGTGAAAAAGGAAAATAGGAAAAAGGAGAAGACCATAGGGGAAGGGAAGAGGTGGTAGGGAGGTACAAAAAGAGGGGAAGAGGGAAGAGAAAAAAACTCAAAAAGAAAAAAGGATACCAACAGCAAGGATGCATAGTTTAGAATATTTGAAAAAAGGTGGGGGGGGGGGGGAGATGATCATAACACTGTATTGAGTTCCACTGTTTCATTTAATCCATTTGGAAATATCGTATCTAGTTTGAACATCCAGTACAGCTCTTGTTTGCATAAGGTGTTATATCTATCCCCTCCCCTCTTTGTTAAATCTACCTGTTCAATTGCTGTTAGATGAAGTGAACTAGGGTCACCACCATGTTGATCTCTGAAGTGTCGAGAGACACTATGTGTGGAAACTTTTTTAATAATATTACGGCGGTGCTCCATGAAGCGGATTTTTATGCTTCTAGTTGTACGACCCACATATCTTAAATCACATCCACAGGAGAGAAGATAAATAATATAGGTTGAGTTGCAATTCATGAAACTAAAGAACCCTTTGGGTTTGGATGTCAGCCAGTTCTCCTCAGAGGAGAACTGGCTGACATCCAAACCCAAAGGGTTCTTTAGATGTGGTGCTACTAGGTGTACGACCTGCAAACATATGTATAAAAAAACAACACAACTCCACGTTAAAGATGGGGAGAATTATGAACTCTTGAGTTTCATGAATTGCAACTCAACCTATATTATTTATCTTCTCTCCTGTGGATGTGATTTAAGATATGTGGGTCGTACAACTAGAAGCATAAAAATCCGCTTCATGGAGCACCGCCGTAATATTATTAAAAAAGTTTCCACACATAGTGTCTCTCGACACTTCAGAGATCAACATGGTGGTGACCCTAGTTCACTTCATCTAACAGCAATTGAACAGGTAGATTTAACAAAGAGGGGAGGGGATAGATATAACACCTTATGCAAACAAGAGCTGTACTGGATGTTCAAACTAGATACGATATTTCCAAATGGATTAAATGAAACAGTGGAACTCAATACAGTGTTATGATCATCTCCCCCCCCCCCCCCACCTTTTTTCAAATATTCTAAACTATGCATCCTTGCTGTTGGTATCCTTTTTTCTTTTTGAGTTTTTTTCTCTTCCCTCTTCCCCTCTTTTTGTACCTCCCTACCACCTCTTCCCTTCCCCTATGGTCTTCTCCTTTTTCCTATTTTCCTTTTTCACCCTTTCCCTTTCTTCCTTCATTCTTCTTTTTAATTTTCCATACCCTTGTTTTTATTTCTACAGTTTTGAATTTTTCTGTTTATAATATGTTTCTTATACTAAGACGGATAATTTAGAATCAACTTTGCAAGAAATGATTCTCAATACAGAAATTATATTTGTCTTAATAAGAATGTATACAGTTTGGTGATTTGATGTATCACCCCCCTTTTTTTCAGTCCAATATTTATAACTTTATTGGATTAAGTATGTTTTTTTGTTTTTTTCTTTTTTTGTGTATTATTTTTCACATTATATTGTGTTTTTTATAAAAACGTATATTCTTTGTTTGAACAGAAACATCTCAAACATATTATATTATATTATTTTCGGATTTAGATACTCTAAATATACCAAACTAATGGGTTACCAATATAATATGCTGTTATCCATTTATTGGATTTTAGATACATTATTTCTGTGGTTGGCATAATGGCTGTCAGATTCGCGGGGACATTAATGTATGCAACACCACAAACTAGTATATTTGGGCCGCTTGGCGGAAACAGAAAATAACTGACACTGACGCGTTGCCTGGACAACCAGAATGACATCCCCCACGTCACGTCATACGCGCCTAAGCGCGGCCTAATGACGCGACGGAGAGAACCCGATCGCGTCACTGCACGTGATCGGACACTTCCAGATGACGCGACGAGACGCGACCCGTTCACGTCATCCCCACCGCACCGCTGATTATCATGGGATCTATTTCAGGTGAGAGCCTCTGGGACTCCATAGGGCCATTAATAAAATGAGACATGGATCCACCCTTTGACTAATAGCTCATACAACTACCTCCAGGGATTGTGACCCCCGGTTTTTAGATATACCCTATATACAAACGGTCATGTGACCACACGATATATAATGAAATAAGAGAAATAACCACAGTATTAAACTAATTTTAGTATGTTCTATAGGTACTAATGTGTGATTTTAATTTAGTTTTATCTGTCTGTCATAATTTGGTCATATCATGAGATGAGTTGATTGATTCCAATCTGTTATGCAAATGAGCAGCCATATTGTTTGGGTATATAAACCCCTTCTCACAGCCCAGTCAGCACCTTGAAAAAGTTGTGTGATCACAACGAAACGCGTTGGTGTGAGCTGCTCTCCTGCTAAACTCCCTGGACCTATGGAAATCTGGAGATACAGGACCTGAACCAAGTCCCCCACGGAACCTCTTGGACCTCTGCTTGGAGGTAAAACCTCTTCAATTGAGGAATTTCATAGTTTATCCACTGCACCAAGGAACTGCAATACTGCGGAGTGCTGTACCGCTTAATTATCCTTGATCACCTGTGGTAACTATTAACAACGGACTATCCTATCACTATTATTGGATACAGAAGGGGACTATTTACATAGGAACAGGTCCTATCTTATATTTACAAGTGCAGCTGAATGAGTCTGGGAGTTGTGCAATATACCCTTTATAGGGAACAACATCATCGTACGATTTATATGTACACAGTTACTGCTTAGTATATTATATTTTACCTTTTTTCTTGTGTAAATTCCATGGATGTTTTTAGATTTTATATGCATTAAATATGATTGCTTATTGATCATCTCATCTCATCTATGACCATTTTGCGCTAAATATTCTTTTTATTGTTACTGCATATTTGCGAGGTCCGACCAACCTCACTCTTTTAGCTGCAGTGTTGAACCTCCCCTAATCTAGCGCCTTGAGAAAATCACCCTAGGGTGTTTTTTCCTCTTTTTGCATAAGGGAAAATCACTCAGTTATAGTGTTCATCCCTGTGTTATATAGCGCTCTGGTGTGTGCTGGCATACTCTCTCTGTCTCCCCAAAGGGCTTTGTGGGGTCCTGTCCTCTGTCAGAGCATTCCCTGTGTGTGTGCGGTGTGTCGGTACGGCTGTGTCGACATGTTTGATGAGGAGGCTTATGTGGAGGCGGAGCAGATGCCGATAAATGTGATGTCACCCCCTGCGGGGCCGACACCTGAGTGGATGGTTATGTGGAAGGAATTACGTGACTGTCGATTCCTTACATAAAAGGTTTGACGACATACCAAATATGGGACAGCCGGCTTCTCAGCCTGTGCCTGCCCAGGCGTCTCAAAAGCCATCAGGGGCTCTAAAACGCCCGCTACCTCAGATGGCAGACACAGATGTCGACACGGATACTGACTCCAGTGTCGACGACGATGAGACTAATGTAACTTCCAATAGGGCCACACGTTACATGATTGAGGCTATGAAAAATGTGTTGCAAATTTCTGATGTTACCCCAGGTACCACAAAAAAGGGTATTCTGTTTGGAGAGAAAAAACTACCAGTAGTTTTTCCTCCATCTGAGGAATTAAATGAAGTGTGTGAAGAAGCGTGGGCTTCCCCCGATAAGAAACTGGTAATTTCTAAAAGGTTACTAATGGCGTACCCTTTCCCGCCAGAGGATAGGTCACGTTGGGAAACATCCCCTAGGGTGGATAAAGCGCTCAGACGCTTGTCAAAGAAGGTGGCACTACCGTCTCCGGATACGGCCGCCCTAAAGGAGCCTGCTGATAGAAAGCAGGAGGCTATCCTGAAGTCTGTATATACTCACACAGGTATTATACTGAGACCAGCTATTGCTTCAGCATGGATGTGCAGTGCTGCAGCTGCGTGGTCAGATTCCCTGTCGGAAAATATTGATACCCTAGACAGGGACACTATATTGCTAACCGTAGAGCATATTAAAGACGCAGTCTTATACATGAGAGATGCACAGAGGGATATTTGCCGGCTGGCATCTAAAATAAGTGCAATGTCCATTTCTGCCAGGAGAGGGTTATGGACTCGGCAGTGGACAGGTGATGCAGATTCTAAAAGGCACATGGAAGTTTTGCCTTATAAGGGTGAGGAGTTGTTCGGGGATGGTCTCTCGGACCTCGTTTCCACAGCAACAGCTGGGAAGTCAGCATTTTTACCCCATGTTCCCTCACAGCCAAAGAAAGCACCGTATTATCAGGTACAGTCCTTTCGGCCCCATAAGGGCAAGCGGGTTAAAGGCGAGTCCTTTCTGCCCAGAGGCAGAGGTAGAGGGAAAAAGCTGCAGCATACAGCCAGTTCCCAGGAGCAAAAGTCCTCCCCCGCTTCCTCCAAGTCCACCGCATGACGCTGGGGCTCCACAGGCGGAGCCAAGTACGGTGGGGGCCCGTCTCAAAAACTTCAGCAATCAGTGGGCTCGCTCACGGGTGGATCCCTGGATCCTTCAAGTAGTATCTCAGGGGGTACAAGCTGGAATTCGAGACGTCTCCCCCCCCACCGTTGACTCAAATCTGCCTTGCCAACAACTCCCTCAGGCAGGGAGGCAGTGCTAGAGGCAATTCACAAGCTGTATTCCCAGCAGGTGATAGTCAAGGTGCCCCTACTTCAACAAGGACGGGGTTACTATTCCACAATGTTTGGTACCGAAACCGGACGGTTCGGTGAGCCCATTTTAAATTTGAAATCCTTGAACACATATATAAAAAAAATCAAGTTCAAGATGGAATCGCTCAGGGCGGTTATTGCAAGCCTGGACGAGGGGGATTACATGGTATCACTGGACATCAAGGATGCTTACCTGCATGTCCCCTTTTACCATCCTCACCAGGAGTACCTCAGATTTGTGGTACAGGATTGTCATTACCAATTCCAGACGTTGCCGTTTGGTCTATCCACGGCTCCGAGGGTATTTACCAAGGTAATGGCCGAAATGATGATACTCCTTCGAAAGAAGGGAGTTTTAATTATCCCGTACTTGGACGATCTCCTGATAAAGGCGAGGTCCAGGGAGCAGTTGTTGGTCGGGGTAGCACTATCTCGGGAGGTGCTACAACAGCACGGCTGTATTCTAAATATTCCAAAGTCACAGCTGGTCCCTACGACACGTCTACTGTTCCTGGGGATGGTTCTGGACACAGAACAGAAAAAAGTGTTTCTCCCAGAGGAGAAGGCCAAGGAGCCATCTCTAGTCAGAGGCCTCCTAAAACCAAAACAGGTGTCGGTGCATCACTGCACGCGAATCCTGGGAAAAATGGTAGCTTCCTACGAAGCAATTCCATTCGGCAGGTTCCATGCAAGAACCTTTCAGTGGGACCTGTTGGACAAGTGGTCCGGATCGCATCTTCAGATGCATCGCCTGATAACCCTGTCTCCAAGGACCAGGGTGTCTCTGCTGTGGTGGCTGCAAAGTGCTCATCTTCAAGAGGGCCGCAGATTCGGCATACAGGACTAGGTCCTGGTGACCACGGATGCCAGCCTTCGAGGCTGGGGGGCAGTCACACAGGGAAGAAATTTCCAAGGACTTTGGTCAAGTCAGGAGACTTCCCTACACATAAATATTCTGGAACTGAGGGCCATTTTCAATGCCCTAAGTCAGGCAAAACCCCTGCTTCAAAACCAGCCGGTGATGATCCAGTCAGACAACATCACGGCAGTCGCCCATGTAAACCGACAGGGCGGCACAAGAAGCAGGACGGCGATGGCAGAAGCCACAAGGATTCTCCGATGGGCGGAAAATCACGTGTTAGCACTGTCAGCAGTGTTCATTCCGGGAGTGGACAACTGGGAAGCAGACTTCCTCAGCAGGCACGACCTCCACCCGGGAGAGTGGGGACTTCATCCAGAAGTCTTCCAACTGATTGTAAACCGTTGGGAAAGGCCACAGGTGTACATGATGGCGTCCCGCCTAAACAAAAAGCTAGAAAGATATTGCGCCAGGTCAAGAGACCCTCAGGCGATAGCTGTGGACGCTCTAGTGACACCGTGGGTGTACCGGTCGGTTTATGTGTTCCCTCCTCTTCCTCTCATACCAAAGGTACTGAGGATAATAAGGAGAAGAGGAGTAAGAACTATACTCATTGTTCCGGATTGGCCAAGAAGAGCTTGGTACCCGGAACTTCAAGAGATGATCTCAGAGGACCCATGGCCTCTGCCGCTCAGACAGGACCTGCTGCAGCAGGGGCCCTGTCTGTTCCAAGACTTACCGCGGCTGCGTTTGACGGCATGGCGGTTGAACACCGGATCCTGAAGGAAAAGGGCATTCCGCAGGAAGTCATTCCTACGCTGATTAAAGCTAGGAAAGAAGTAACCGCAAACCATTATCACCGCATTTGGCGAAAATATGTTGCGTGGTGTGAGGCCAGGAAGGCCCCAACGAAGGAATTTCAGCTGGGCCGTTTTCTGCACTTCCTACAGTCAGGGTGACTATGGGCCTAAAATTGGGTTCCATTAAGGTCCAGATTTCGGCTCTATCTATTTTCTTCCAGAGAGAACTGGCTTCACTACCTGAAGTTCAGACTTTTATTAAGGGAGTGCTGCATATTCAGCCCCCTTTTGTGCCTCCAGTGGCACCTTGGGATCTCAACGTGGTGTTGGATTTCCTAAAGTCACATTGGTTTGAGCCACTTAAAATCGTGGAATTGAAATATCTCACGTGGAAAGTGGTCATGTTGTTGGCCTTGGCTTCGGCCAGGCGTGTATCAGAATTGGCGGCTTTGTCATGTAAAAGCCCTTATCTGATTTTCCATATGGATAGGGCAGAATTGAGGACTCGTCCCCAATTTCTCCCTAAGGTGGTATCAGCCTTTCATCTGAACCAACCTATCGTGGTGCCTGCGGCTACTAAAGACTTGGAGGCTTCCAAGTTGTTGGACGTAGTCAGGGCCCTGAAAATTTATGTTTCCAGGACAGCTGGAGTCAAAGACTGACTCGCTATTTATCCTGCATGCGCCCAACAAGTTGGGTGCACCTGCTTCAAAGCAGACTATTGCTCGCTGGATCTGTAGTACGATTCAGCTTGCACATTCTGCGGCTGGACTGCCGCATCCTAAATCAGTGAAAGCCCATTCCACGAGGAAGGTGGGCTCTTCTTGGGCGGCTGCCCGAGGGGTCTCGGCTCTACAACTTTGCCGAGCAGCTACTTGGTCGGGGTCAAACACATTTGCTAAATTCTACAAGTTTGACACCCTGGCTGAGGAGGACCTAGAGTTTGCCCATTCGGTGCTGCAGAGTCATCCGCACTCTCCCGCCCGTTTGGGAGCTTTGGTATAGTCCCCATGGTCCTTACGGAGTCCCAGCATCCACTTAGGACGTCAGAGAAAATAAGATTTTACTCACCGGTAAATCTATTTCTCGTAGTCCGTAGTGGATGCTGGGCGCCCATCCCAAGTGCGGATTGTCTGCAATACTTGTATATAGTTATTGTTTAACTAAAGGGTTATTGTTGAGCCATCTGTTGAGAGGCTCAGTTATTGTCATACTGTTAACTGGGTATTGTATCACGAGTTATACGGTGTGGCTGGTATGAGTCTTACCCGGGATTCAAAATCCTTTCCTTATTGTGTCAGCTCTTCCGGGCACAGTATCCTAACTGAAGTCTGGAGGAGGGTCATAGAGGGTGGAGCCAGTGCACACCAGTTAGACCAAAAGCTTTTTTAGTTGTGCCCAGCCGCTATTCCCCATGGTCCTTACGGAGTCCCAGCATCCACTACGGACTACGAGAAATCTATTTACCGGTGAGTAAAATCTTATATATATATATATATATATATATATATATATATATATATATATATATATATATATATATATATATATATATATATATATATATTTTTTTTTTTATAAGAATCTATCATCTGATAAGTTATCTTATTACCTTAGTTGGTCTTGGGCCCTGATGACATGGGAACATGATACTGCTTGGTGCAGGTGCATTATTTTTGGGGTTAGCGTACGTCTTGCTTTGTATTTTGTATGATTGCATTTGTATTACAGACTGCTCCATTTCAATCTCCATTTTACATAAGCCTCCAGAGAATATCCGAACCATAAGCCAAACTGCAGTATAATCTAAGGAAGTGTATTTTATTTTAAGAGAGGACAGTAAAACATTGGGTGTCCATTTAATTGAATACTTTACAGTATTTGAATAAGGGCGAGAACCGCAGGTGGCCCTGATAATGCCAGTATAAGATGCCTGGTGTATTACTGGCTTTTATATTGGAAAAACGTTTTGTGATTGAGAATTACAATTCCTTTTTTTTTTTTTTTTGTTGTTGATTCTTATAGTTAAAATTTGCCTTTTTCCCATCAATATGTTTTCTTTTTAGTTACTGTATGTATATTTGGCTCCGTAGCAACAGCATTTTACTTGGTCATTTCGAATACCTTGGTAATATACACTGCCTTTGCAGTTAAGCTGAGAAATAGTCTGTAAGTCTCAGAGGATATGAAAACTTACAAAATAGACTTGTGGATGACAAAGATCATTTTTGATTTGGTGTGGTGTGCAGTAAAATTTTATGATCCATGTTGGCTCCTTAGGGAATATAAAGTGCAGAGAGCATGAAGAAACCCATAAAATTACCAGGGTTTTCATATTGTTTGTAATTAATGTGGGGTCTCAGAGGTTTCTCCTGGCTGGCTGAGATATCCCAGCTAAATAAAAGTACAACTTGTCTATTTTTAGTTGTTAATATCTTGCTGAAAACATAACGAAATTTTACAGGCAAAGCTGTGTGAATTGACAACCTGTAGACGGCAACTTAGAAACCTAGTTTATATCAGAAACTATTGTTTAGATCTCCTTATTCTCTAATGGGCCCTACAGATTAGTCGATATGCCGCCGAGGTGTCCGACGGGCGGCGTGGTGAAAGTGACTGGGGTCACCCGGCCCCAAAGCAATGCATGGTAATATGGACGAGATTGTCCATATTGGCCTGCATGTATAAGTGACCCGGCACCAACGATGAACGAGCGCGGAGCCGCGCATCGTTCATCGTTGGTGCCTACACACTGAAAGATATGAACGATATCTTGTTCATAACTTTCACTGAAATCGCCTAATGTGTAGGGCCTGTAAGACTTTTTAGTGTCACCATAATTGCATGACTTTTGTGCAAAACACTGCATGTGAATGAGAAGCTCCCAGAGAGGGTCAATGGCAACTTGTGAGCTTATTAAGCATATAAAACCAGTACTGGTTCGTTGAAGGATCTGGGTTTCCCCAACATGTTGAGTTTGAAGCAGTTTGAGCATACAGTGAGTGTATCCCAAGAAAGGAGAACTCTGTTTTGTGCCTGCACCCATTTCTAAATTATTTGAAGGAGATGTACTAAGCTTTTGAGAGTGCTAAAGTGGAGAGAGCTACCAATCATCTCCTAACTGCCATGTTCTAAACTGTGTGTAAAAAGAATGACCGGTAGGAGCAGATTGGTTGGTACTTTTATCTATCTCCACATTATCACTCCCGAAGATTTAGTACATCTGCCTCTTTGGGGTCGATTCAATTCAAACAGTTGAATAGCGCCGGGAATTAGCTCCCGGTGCTATTCAATTCAGCTCAAGTTAAGTCTGCGAATGCCCGTTCTCCCGGACTTAACAGGTTGATTTGTTGGGAGAACGGGCATTTTCCGATTTAACTCCCCGCCGCGATGCTGATTCCTGACCGAATCAGCCTTGCGCCGGCCGCACAGCAGCACTTTTGTCGGATTTCCCCTCTCATCCCCTGGGGGTGAGAGAAGAATTCCCGACAATTGAGTGTCACTTGGCGCTGTATTGAATAGCGCCGGGAGCTAATTCCCGGCGCTATTCAAGTGTCGGTGAATTGAATCGACCCCTTTGTGTCCTAAATGAAATATATTTTTAATCTGTCCGTATACATGAATGCATAAATAGCAGACCTGTTTCCTATGGACCAGTTATGTAGACCTCTTAGTGGAGGATGTTTTCTCATGAGTATGTACTGTAATTGTAGTAAACATTTTAGTTAATCATTTCTAGGCTTTGTGCTAAGGAAATCTGTGGCTGGATGTAGTAGAGAATTTTTTTTTATTTTTTTTCAGGGGGCAGTCCTATACAAGGCAAATCCATGCCTTGTAAATGATTTTCCCCTTTAAAAAAATAATCAGTTTGGCCAGCAACCCGCACGTCAAGCAAACTCATACTGTATTACATCCTTGCTGTAATGTGTTGTTCAGAAGTTGGATAAATCCAAGGAGCAAGAGACAAATACCAACAGAAAATGTATTAGTAGCACCCCAGTAAATTTATTTTGTAAGCTAAACAAAACCACCTGACCATAATCCTAAAAAATACATAAAAAAAAAAACAACTAACAAAAGCCTAAATAATTGAGGTAACCTTTAGGGCGGTATCCAATTAGCTGCTGCAGTTTACTGCTGCTCACCCATTGCTATCCTATTAGCCTAATGCTGGCACTCATGTCCCCAATAGGTAAGCATATTTTTCACATGAATATGGGTCATTATTTTTTTTTGTGTGCAAATAAATTAGGCTATAATTGGATAGCCTGATAATGACCATCAGGAGAAAAAATACCTCGGCTAATAGAAAACACGCTTAGTATGGCTACCTGCTCTGTGTGAGTCCTGCAGAGAGCGAACCTTCAATAATGGTGTGGGTGGCTTAGGGGACTAAGATACTGCCATGTCAGGGGTTCTCAAACACGGTCCTCAAGGCACCCCAATGGTCCAGGTTGTAGGCATATCCATGGCTCAGCACAGATGGTTGAACCAAATTGACTGAGGTACTAATTAAGTCACCTGTGGCCAAGCAGGGATACACTTAAAATCTGGAATGTTGGGGTGCCTTGAGGACCGCGTTTGAGAACCTCTGTGCTACGTGCAAGTGTCTGAATCAAGACAGAGTTGCTAGTAATGGGCACTTTAACTTCTTCATCCTCTTCCCATTTTTAGTAGATTCAGAAAAATATGCCTGTAGCTTGTAAATCGGCAACAGACCTTCCATAATTGGCCAGTAGTCATGCCTAGTAATTGATGGAAACCAGCATAGACCGCTTTACTAAAAGTCATGTCTATCTTCAGTATGTCTACCTACTAAATGGTCTCCCATTTTGTATTTTTGGACAATGTCCTCAGTCATGCCATTGTTTAAGCCAATAGAAATAGTCTGACTACAAAAATATGCTATGGTTCAATATAATAAAAAACGATTGACTTTAAAGGATTGACAATACTTTTAAAAGTCGTGTGTGTACATGAAGGTAATTATTTTACAGTGGTTGGTTTCATTTCCCATTTTAAGTAGTATGCAGTAGCAGGACTGATAAAACAGGAATTTCCTGCTTCTCTTAAGTATCCACAGCATGAACACCATGCTAAATGAATAATCCAAATATATCTGTAGGTTTATTAAAAGGGTTCATCAACATAAATGCACCATTAAAATTGTAAATTATTTGTATTTCAGACTATTTCTGGGAGTAATGTTGTTTTTCATGGAGTAATGCTTTTTTTTTTTTTTTTTTTTTTTTTTTTTTTAAGCAAATTTAATTTTGAAGTGATCATCGCTGTCTGAGTGATTTGTTTGTGTATGCGGACCATTTGTATCTGACTAGTTGTACTTGGCATTCTAGTTATTCACTGGGTGATTGAGGCTTCAGGAACATTTAATGGGAAAGTCACATTGCGCCCACCAGCGCCTTAAGTTGTAATGTTATCCCTACCGTATTTGCCTGATTTGTATATTGAGTATTGGGGGGTATATTTACTAAAGCGTGTGTTTTTGCTCCTAAATCCAGTCAAATTCTGGCTATTATCTTCTATAAGGTGCTACATAAATAAGAAGTAGAATTTTATTGGTTGCTAAGGGCAACATCTCCACTTCTAAAATACCACACTTTAGTAAATATACCCCTTGGTGTGCAATTGACAGCAGTAACCAGGGTATAATCTCATGTTGGGTCCTTTTCCACAGGGGGCTCAGTGCATTAACAAGTGTAGCAGGTCTTCCCACCAGCTTGGCTAGCCAGCCATAGGTTTTCCTGCTTTAGGATTGGAGTCCTATTGCGCAGTGACAGACTGTTCCTTAAAGTGTATATGTTTGGCTACAGGGCACAGAGCCAATACTCGTGATGGTGGGGCTGATCACGTCGCTAGAAACAAATGGCATCGAAGACATATTGATGATTTTGCCATGAATGTACAAATATGGGGCTCGATTCAATTCTGCAACAGATGAATAGCGCCGGGAATTAGCTCCCGACGCTATTCAATTCAGCTACTAGTTACCCGCAATTGTCGGGAATTCTTCTCTCACCCCCGGAGGGTGAGAGAAGAAAACCGACAAAAGTGCTGGCGCGAGGCTGATTCTGTCTGGAATCAGCATCGCCGCGGGTAGTCAAGTCGGAGAATGCCCGTTCTCCCGACAAAACTACCTGTTAAGTCGGCGAGAACGGGCCTTCGCCGACTTAACTTTAGCTGAATTGAATAGCGTTGGGAGCTAATTCCCGGCGCTATTCATCTGTTGCCGAATTGAATCGACCCCATAGTGTTAGATTATATAAGTATATCACTCAGCTGGCCCTGCAATCTTTTTTTTTTTTTTTTAATGGTTATCTATAACGATTGAAGTTACATTGACATGCTATTGCTGCAAATTGATCTAGACCCTTTTATGCTGAAAGGGAGTATGATTCCATATAACAAATGAAAGGAACGCAGCAGAATTAGTAGGCCAGCAGGATCTAATTATAGTTTTACAGTGTACGCAGTTGTTTGTTGTATACCATTGCTGTTCTAGCACAGGGAGCCTGGCTAGAATCATGTATGCAACAGGAGGAGGGCACTATTTGTATTCTGTTGAATAATAACCCTTGTATAAGTCATGAAATTGGTTCCTTAAATATAGGAGGCTATCATTATTTTCTCTGTACTGGGAGGTTCACGGTCGGCAATAGGTTGTGCCTGGATGCTGTTCTTAGAGTTTAATAAAATTTCTCTATCGTCCTAAGTGGATGCTGGGGTTCCTGAAAGGACCATGGGGAATAGCGGCTCCGCAGGAGACAGGGCACAAAAAAGTAAAGCTTTACTAGGTCAGGTGGTGTGCACTGGCTCCTCCCCCTATGACCCTCCTCCAGACTCCAGTTAGATTTTGTGCCCGAACGAGAAGGGTGCAATCTAGGTGGCTCTCCTAAAGAGCTGCTTAGAGAAAGTTTAGTTTAGGTTTTTTTCTTTACAGTGAGTCCTGCTGGCAACAGGATCACTGCAACGTGGGACTTAGGGGGAAAGTAGTAAACTCACCTGCATGCAGAGTGGATTTGCTGCTTGGCTACTGGACACCATTAGCTCCAGAGGGATCGAACACAGGCCCAGCCGTGGAGTCCGGTCCCGGAGCCGCGCCGCCGACCCCCTTGCAGATGCTGAAGCGTGAAGAGGTCCGGAAACCGGCGGCTGAAGACTCCTCAGTCTTCATAAGGTAGCGCACAGCACTGCAGCTGTGCGCCATTTTCCTCTCAGCACACTTCACTGGGCAGTCACTGAGGGTGCAGAGCGCTGGGGGGGGGCGCTCTGAGAGGCAAATATAAACCTTATACAAGGCTAAAAATACCTCACATATAGCCCATAGGGGCTATATGGAGATATTTAACCCCTGCCTGACTGGAAAAATAGCGGGAGAAGAACCCGCCGAAAAAGGGGCGGGGCCTATCTCCTCAGCACACGGCGCCATTTTCTGTCACAGCTCCGCTGGTCAGAACGGCTCCCAGGTCTCTCCCCTGCACTGCACTACAGAAACAGGGTAAAACAGAGAGGGGGGGCACATTAATGGCTATATATATATATATTAAAGCAGCTATAAGGGAGCACTTAATATAAGGATATCCCTTGTATATATAGCGCTTTGTGGTGTGTGCTGGCAGACTCTCCCTCTGTCTCCCCAAAAGGGCTAGTGGGTCCTGTCTTCATTAGAGCATTCCCTGTGAGTTTGCGGTGTGTGTCGGTACGTGGTGTCGACATGTATGAGGACGATATTGGTGTGGAGGCGGAGCAATTGCCAAATATGCAGATGTCACCCCCCAGGGGGTCGACACCAGAATGGATGCCTTTATTTGTGGAATTACGTGATGGTTTATCTTCCCTTAAACAGTCAGTTGAGGACATGAGGCGGCCGGACAATCAATTAATGCCTGTCCAGGCGCCTCAAACACCGTCAGGGGCTGTAAAACGCCCTTTGCCTCAGTCGGTCGACACAGACCCAGACACGGGCACTGATTCCAGTGACGACGGTAGAAATTCAAACGTATTTTCCAGTAGGGCCACACGTTATATGATTTTGGCAATGAAGGAGACGTTACATTTAGCTGATACTACAGATACCGTAAAACAGGGTATTATGTATGGTGTGAAAAAACTACAAACAGTTTTTCCTGAATCAGAAGAATTAAATGACGTGTGTGATGAAGCGTGGGTTGCTCCTGATAAAAAGTTGATAATTTCAAAAAAGTTATTGGCATTATACCCTTTCCCGCCAGAGGTTAGGGCGCGCTGGGAAACACCCCCTAAGGTGGACAAGGCGCTCACACGCTTATCCAAACAAGTGGCGTTACCCTCTCCTGAGACGGCCGCACTTAAGGATCCATCAGATAGAAAGATGGAAGTTATTCAAAAGAATATATACACACATGCAGGTGTTATACTACGACCAGCTATAGCAACTGCCTGGATGTGCAGTGCTGGAGTAGTTTGGTCAGAATCCCTGATTGAAAATATTGATACCCTAGATAGGGACAATGTTTTACTGTCGTTAGAACAAATAAAGGATGCATTTATCTATATGCGTGATGCACAGAGGGATATTTGCACACTGGCATCTCGGGTGAGTGCTATGTCCATTTCAGCCAGAAGAGCCTTATGGACACGACAGTGGACAGGCGATGCGGATTCAAAACGTCACATGGAGGTTTTGCCGTATAAAGGGGAGGAGTTATTTGGAGTTGGTCTATCAGACTTGGTGGCCACGGCTACTGCCGGGAAATCCACTTTTTTACCTCAAGTCACTCCCCAACAGAGAAAGGCACCGACCTTTCAACCGCAGCCTTTTCGCTCCTACAAAAATAAGAGAGCAAAGGGCTTGTCGTACCTGCCACGAGGCAGAGGAAGAGGGAAGAGACACCAACAGGCAGCTCCTTCCCAGGAACAGAAGCCCTCCCCGGCTCCTGCAAAAACCTCAGCATGACGCTGGGGCCTCTCAAGCGGACTCGGGGACAGTGGGGGGCCGTCTCAAAAATTACAGCGCGCAGTGGGCTCACTCGCAGGTAGACCCCTGGATCCTGCAGATAATATCTCAGGGGTACAGGTTGGAATTAGAGACGGATCCTCCTCATCGTTTCCTGAAGTCTGCCTTACCAACCGTCTCTTCCGAAAGGGAGAGGGTGTTGGAAGCCATTCACAAGCTGTACGCTCAGCAGGTGATAGTCAAAGTACCCCTATTACAACAAGGAAAGGGGTATTATTCCACTCTATTTGTGGTACCGAAGCCGGATGGCTCGGTAAGGCCTATTCTAAATCTGAAGTCCTTGAACCTCTACATAAAAAAGTTCAAGTTCAAGATGGAGTCACTCAGAGCAGTGATAGCGAACCTGGAAGAAGGGGACTTTATGGTATCCTTGGACATCAAGGATGCGTATCTACACGTTCCGATTTACCCCGCACACCAGGGGTACCTCAGGTTCATTGTTCAAAACTGTCACTATCAGTTTCAGACGCTGCCGTTCGGATTGTCCACGGCGCCTCGGGTCTTTACCAAGGTAATGGCCGAGATGATGATTCTTCTTCGAAGAAAAGGCGTATTAGTTATCCCATACTTGGACGATCTCCTAATAAGGGCAAGGTCCAGAGAACAGCTGGAGACAGCTTTAGCACTATCTCAAGAGGTGCTAAGACAACACGGGTGGATTCTGAATATTCCAAAATCCCATTTAATCCCGACAACTCGTCTGCTGTTCCTAGGAATGATTCTGGACACGGTTCAGAAAAAGGTTTTCCTTCCAGAGGAAAAAGCCAAGGAGTTATCCGATCTGGTCAGGAACCTCCTAAAACCAGGAAAAGTGTCAGTACATCAATGCACAAGAGTCCTGGGAAAAATGGTGGCTTCTTACGAAGCAATTCCATTCGGCAGATTCCATGCAAGAATATTCCAAAGGGATCTGTTGGACAAATGGTCAGGGTCGCATCTGCAGATGCACCTGCGAATAACCCTGTCACCAAAGACAAGGGTGTCACTTCTGTGGTGGTTGCAGAAGGCTCACCTATTAGAAGGCCGCAGATTCGGCATTCAGGATTGGATCCTGGTGACCACGGACGCCAGCCTGAGAGGCTGGGGAGCAGTCACACAAGGAAGAAACTTCCAGGGAGTATGGACGAGTCTGGAAAAGTCTCTTCACATAAACATTCTGGAACTAAGAGCAATCTACAATGCTCTAAGCCAGGCGGAACTTCTCCTGCAAGGAAAGCCGGTGTTGATTCAGTCGGACAACATCACGGCGGTCGCCCATGTAAACAGGCAGGGCGGCACAAGAAGCAGGAGTGCAATGGCAGAAGCTGCCAAGATTCTTCGCTGGGCGGAGAATCACGTGATAGCACTGTCAGCAGTGTTCATCCCGGGCGTGGACAACTGGGAAGCAGACTTCCTCAGCAGACACGATCTTCATCCGGGAGAGTGGGGTCTACATCCAGAAGTCTTCAACATGTTAATAGACCGTTGGGAAAGACCAATTGTAGACATGATGGCGTCTCGCCTCAACAAGAAACTGGACAAATATTGCGCCAGGTCAAGAGATCCACAGGCAATAGCTGTGGACGCACTGGTAACTCCTTGGGTGTACCAGTCAGTGTATGTGTTTCCTCCTCTGCCGCTCATACCAAAGGTATTGAAGATCATACGGCAAAGAAGAGTAAGAACAATACTAGTGGTTCCGGATTGGCCGAGAAGGACTTGGTATCCGGAACTTCAAGAGATGCTCACGGACGAACCGTGGCCTCTACCTCTGAGAAGGGACCTGCTACAGCAGGGTCCCTGTCTTTTTCAAGACTTACCGCGGCTGCGTTTGACGGCATGGCGGTTGAACGCCAGATCCTAAAAGGGAAAGGCATTCCAGAAGAAGTCATTCCTACCTTGATTAAGGCACGGAAGGAAGTCACCGTGAAACATTATCACCGCATTTGGCGAAAATATGTAGCGTGGTGCGAGGATCGGAGGGTTCCGACGGAGGAATTCCAACTGGGTCGTTTCCTACATTTCCTGCAATCAGGATTATCTATGGGTCTCAAATTGGGATCCATTAAGGTTCAAATTTCGGCCCTGTCAATATTCTTCCAAAAAGAATTGGCCTCTGTCCCTGAGGTCCAGACTTTTGTCAAGGGAGTACTGCATATACAGCCTCCTGTGGTGCCTCCGGTGGCACCGTGGGATCTAACTGTAGTTTTAGATTTCCTCAAATCCCATTGGTTTGAACCATTGAAAAAGGTGGATTTGAAATATCTCACATTGAAAGTGACTATGTTACTAGCCCTGGCCTCTGCCAGGAGAGTATCTGAATTGGCGGCTTTATCTTATAAAAGTCCTTATCTAATCTTCCATTCGGATAGGGCAGAACTGCGGACTCGTCCGCATTTTCTCCCTAAAGTGGTATCAGCATTTCATCTGAACCAACCTATTGTGGTGCCTGCGGCCACTAGCGACTTGGAGGACTCCAAGTTGTTGGACGTTGTCAGAGCCTTAAAAATATACATTGCAAGGACGGCTGGAGTCAGAAAATCTGACTCGCTGTTTATATTGTATGCACCCAACAAGTTGGGCGCACCTGCTTCTAAGCAGTCGATTGCTCGTTGGATTTGTAACACAATTCAACTTGCACATTCTGTGGCAGGCCTGCCACAGCCTAAAACTGTAAAAGCCCACTCCACAAGGAAGGTGGGCTCATCTTGGGCGGCTGCCCGAGGGGTCTCGGCATTACAACTCTGCCGAGCAGCTACGTGGTCGGGGGAGAACACGTTTGTAAAATTTTACAAATTTGATACCCTGGCAAAGGAGGACCTGGAGTTCTCTCATTCGGTGCTGCAGAGTCATCCGCACTCTCCCGCCCGTTTGGGAGCTTTGGTATAATCCCCATGGTCCTTTCAGGAACCCCAGCATCCACTTAGGACGATAGAGAAAATAAGAATTTACTTACCGATAATTCTATTTCTCGGAGTCCGTAGTGGATGCTGGGCGCCCATCCCAAGTGCGGATTATCTGCAATACTTGTACATAGTTATTGTTAACTAATTCGGGTTATTGTTAAGGAGCCATCTTTAAGAGGCCCTTTCTGTTGTCATACTGTTAACTGGGTTTAGATCACAAGTTGTACGGTGTGATTGGTGTGGCTGGTATGAGTCTTACCCGGGATTCAAAATGCCTCCCTTATTGTGTATGCTCGTCCGGGCACAGTACCTAACTGGAGTCTGGAGGAGGGTCATAGGGGGAGGAGCCAGTGCACACCACCTGACCTAGTAAAGCTTTACTTTTTTGTGCCCTGTCTCCTGCGGAGCCGCTATTCCCCATGGTCCTTTCAGGAACCCCAGCATCCACTACGGACTCCGAGAAATAGAATTATCGGTAAGTAAATTCTTATTTTAGTAGTTAATACTGTAAATGTCTGTGAATCTAGAAAACTTTATTTTCATAGTCATAATATAGGTGAGATGCCACTGTTCCCTCCCTAGTTGTAAACGGCCATTCTGCAGGCTTTGCTGAAATCCCAAATAGTGCCCCCTTTCTCCATACCCATAAGCCCTGGAGTACAATAGTATTAATGCAGTGTGCAAATATACTTCATTAGGTTAGTCCGCAGCAGAAGAAACACTTTCTTGGATGACGGAAGCATGAACATTGTCGTCTTGCAATTTCCTGCCCCATAAATAGTATAACAGTCGCCTCGGACTTCCTAGTAACACAGTGATGCATGATTGTGCCTGACGCTTACTCATGGTACCTGTGTAATAGTACGTGAAGTGGATGTAGTGGATCTGTCACCTATGCAGTGGAGGCAGTCATTTTGTAGGCAGAAGCAATGGTTAAAATTCTTACACATAAGCCTAAATAAATAAATTATTATTACTCAATGCACTTGTATAAACAGTCTGTAGACGTGATTTTGTGACTTCAGTGTCAAAGTATGTGGCTTGTAAACTGTTACTAGTTTATCATAAGTTGTAACAAAAAAATGGTTTTGCAGGTACAACTGATATTTGTTGGCTGTTTATAGTTGGGCATCCACCCAAACTCCCGTCACTTTAGATGGAAGCTTGTACACACATAAACAATTAAATCGCCCACCACCTCTCCAGTTACAGGTGTGTACTGGCGAGTGCCTCTGTGATGTCCGTAGCTCCCACTGTAGTGGTAGGTTGCAATATCGAGTCATCCCACAAATGGCCCGCCTCCACTCTATACAGGTGACAGACTAATTTTACCGGGCACCAATGAAAGCGTTTGCCCTTTGCTAGAGGAAGCAGGCGGCTCTGTGCCACTTTCCTTGGGTACTGTTACCCGTCTATACAGGTGCTTGGTTTAGAAAATCTTCATTTCTCTGACGTCCTAGTGGATGCTGGGGACTCCGTAAGGACCATGGGGAATAGCGGCTCCGCAGGAGACTGGGCACAAAAGTAAAGCTTTAGAACTACCTGGTGTGCACTGGCTCCTCCCCCCATGACCCTCCCCCAAGCCTCAGTTAGATTTTTGTGCCTGAACGAGAAGGGTGCACACTAGGTGGCTCTCCTGAGCTGCTTAGTGAAAAGTTTAGTTTTAGGTTTTTTATGTTCAGTGAGACCTGCTGGCAACAGGCTCACTGCATCGAGGGACTAAGGGGAGAAGAAGCGAACTCGCCTGCGTGCAGAGTGGATTGGGCTTCTTAGGCTACTGGACATTAGCTCCAGAGGGACCGATCACAGGCCCAGCCATGGATAGGTCCCAGAGCCGCGCCGCCGGCCCCCTTACAGAGCCAGAAGACAGAAGAGGTCCGGAAAATCGGCGGCAGAAGACGTCCTGTCTTCAACAAGGTAGCGCACAGCACTGCAGCTGTGCGCCATTGCTCTCAGCACACTTCACACTCCGGTCACTGAGGGTGCAGGGCGCTGGGGGGGGGGGCGCCCTGAGACGCAATAAAAACACCTTGGATGGCAAAAAAATGCATCACATATAGCTCCTGGGCTATATGGATGAATTTAACCCCTGCCAGAATACACAGAAAAACGGGAGATAAGGCCGGCGAGAAGGGGGCGGAGCCTATCTCCTCAGCACACTGGCGCCATTTTCCCTCACAGCTCCGTTGGAGGGAAGCTCCCTGGCTCTCCCCTGCAGTCACTACACTACAGAAAGGGTTAAAAAAGAGAGGGGGGCACTAATTACGCGCAGTATTAAAAATACAGCCGCTATAAGGGGAAAAACACTTATATAAGGTTATCCCTGTATATATATATATATATATATATATATATATATAGCGCTCTGGTGTGTGCTGGCAAACTCTCCCTCTGTCTCCCCAAAGGGCTAGTGGGGTCCTGTCCTCTATCAGAGCATTCCCTGTGTGTGTGCTGTGTGTCGGTACGTTTGTGTCGACATGTATGAGGAGAAAAATGATGTGGAGACCGAGCAGATTGCCTGTAATAGTGATGTCACCCCCTAGGGGGTCGACACCTGAGTGGATGAACTGTTGGAAGGAATTACGTGACAGTGTCAGCTCTGTATAAAAGACAGTGGTTGACATGAGACAGCCGGCTACTCAGCTTGTGCCTGCCCAGACGTCTCATAGGCCGTCAGGGGCTCTAAAGCGCCCGTTACCTCAGATGGCAGATATAGACGCCGACACGGATACTGACTCCAGTGTCGACGGTGAAGAGACAAATGTGACTTCCAGTAGGGCCACACGTTACATGATTGAGGCAATGAAAAATGTTTTACACATTTCTGATAATACGAGTACCACCAAAAAGGGGTATTATGTTCGGTGAGGAAAAACTACCTGTAGTTTTCCTGAATCTGAGAAATTAAATGAGGTGTGTGATGATGCGTGGGTTTCCCCCGATAACAACTGATAATTTATAAAATGTTATTGGCATTATATCCTTTCCCGCCAGAGGTTAGGGTGCGTTGGGAAACACCCCCTAGGGTGGATAAAGCGCTCACACGCTTGTAAGAAAAGGGCTCTACCCTCTCCTGAGATGGCCGCCCTTAAGGATCCTGCTGATAGAAAGCAGGAGGGTATCCTAAAATGTATTTACACACATACTGGTGTTATACTGCGACCAGCAATCGCCTCAGCCTGGATGTGCAGTGCTGGGTTGGCGTGGTCGGATTCCCTGACTGAAAATATTGATACCCTAGATAGGGACCGTATATTATTGCCTATAGAGCATTTAAAAGATGCATTTCTATATATGCGTGATGCACAGCGGAATATTTGCCGACTGGCATCAAGTCTAAGCGCGTTGTCCATTTCTGCCAGTAGAGGGTTATGGACACGACAGTGGTCAGGTGATGCGGATTCCAAACGGCATTTGGAAGAAGGGGAGGAGTTATTTGGGGTCGGTCTTTCAGACCTGGTGGCCACGGCAACAGCTGGGAAATCCACGTTTGTACCCCAGGTCGCCTCTCAACATAAGAAGACGCCGTATTATCAGGCAGTCCTTTCGTGGGCAAGCGGGCAAAAGGTTCCTCATTTCTGCCCCGTGACAGAGGGAGAGGAAAAAGGCTGCAGAAATCAGCCAGTTCCCAGGAACAGAAGCCCTCTCCCGCCTCTGCCAAGCCCTCAGTATGACGCTGGGGCTTTACAAGCAGAATCAGGCACGGTGGGGGCCCGTATCAATGAATTTCAGCGCGCAGTGGGCTCACTCGCAATTAGACCCCTGGATCCTTCAGGTGATATCTCAGGGGTACAAATTGGAATTCGAGACGTCTCCCCCCTCGCCGTTTCCTAAAGTCGGCTTTACCGAGGTCTCCCTCTGATAGAGAGGCAGTTTTGGAAGCCATTCACAATCTGTATTCCCAGCAGGTGATAATCAAGGTACCCCTCCTGCAACAGGGAACGGGGTATTATTCCACACTGTTGTGGTACCGAAGCCGGACGGCTCGGTGAGACCGATTCTAAATCTAAAATCTTGAACACTTACATACGGAGGTTCAAATTCAAGATTGAGTCACTCAGAGCAGTGATTGCGAACCTGGAAGAAGGGGACTACATGATGTCTCGGGACATCAAGGATGCTTACCTTCATGTCCCAATTTACCCTTCTCACCAAGGGTACCTCAGGTTTGTGGTACAGAACTGTCACTATCCGTTTCAGACGCTGCCGTATGGATGGTCCACGGCACCCCGGGTCTTTACCAAGGTAATGGCCGAAATGATGATACTCTTTCGAAGGAAGGGAATTTTAGTTATCCCTTACTTGGACGATTCCCTGATAAGGGTAAGATCCAGGGAACAGTTGGAGGTCGGTGTAGCACTATCTCAGGTAGTGTTGCGGCAACACGATTGGATTCTCAATATTCCAAAATCGCAGCTGATTCCGACGACTCGTCTTCTGTTCCTAGGGATGATCCTGGACACAGTCCAGAAAAAAAAAAAAAAAAAAAGGTGTTTCTCCCGGAGGAGAAAGTCAGGGAGTTATCCGAGCTAGTCGGGAACCTCCTATAACCGAGCCAAGTCTCAGTACATCAATGAAAGGGTTCTGGGAAAAATGGTGGCTTCCTACGAAGCAATCCCATTCGGCAGATTCCACGCAAGAACTTTCCAGTGGGACCTGCTGGACAAATGGTCCGGGTCGCATCTTCAGATGCATCAGCGGATACCCTGTCACCAAGCACAAGGGTGTCTCTCCTGTGGTGGTTGCAGAGTGCTCATCTTCTAGAGGGCCGCAGATTCGACATTCAGGACTGGGTCCTGGTGACCACGGATGCCAGCCTGCGAGGCTGGGGAGCAGTCACACAGGGAAGGAATTTCCAGAGCTTATGGTCAAGCCTGGAGACATCACTTCACATAAATATCCTGAAGCTAAGGGCCATTTACAATGCTCTAAGCTCAGAAAGACCTCTGCTTCAAGGTCACCCGGAGTTGATCCATTCGGACAACATCACGGCAGTCACCCACGTAAACAGACAGGGTGACACAAGAAGCAGGAGGGCAAGGCAGAAGCTGCAAGGATTCTTCGCTGGGCGTAAAATCATGTGATAGCACTGTCAGCAGTATTCATTCCGGGAGTGGACAACTGGGAAGCAGACTTCCTCAGCAGACACGACCCCCACCCGGGAGAGTGGGGACTTCACCCAGAAATCTTCCACATGTTTATAAAACTCGACAAGTATTGCGCCAGGTCAAGGGACCCTCAGGCAATAGCTGTAGACGCTCTGGTAACACAGTGGGTGTACCAGTCAGTGTATGTGTTCCCTCCTCTGCCTCTCATACCCAAGGTACTGAGAATTATAAGATGGAGAGGAGTAAGCACTATATTCGTGACTCCGGATTGGCCAAGAAGGACTTGGTAACCGGAACTTCAAGAGATGCTCACGGAGGATCCGTGGCCTCTACCTCTAAGAAGGGACCTGCTCCAGCAAGGACCCTGTCTGTTCCAAGACTTACCGCGGCTGCGTTTGACGGCATGGCGGTTGAACGCCGGATCCTGAAGGAGAAAGGCATTCCGGATGAAGTCATTCCTATCCTGATCAAAGCCAGGAAAGATATAACCGCAAAACATTATTACATTTTATTATTACATTTTATTTATAAGGCGCCACATGTGTTTCGCAGCGCCGTACAAAGGACAGTACAGGGGACAAAACATTGCATTACAGTAAATAAATAACGCATTTGGCGAAAATATGTTGCGTGGTGCGAGGCCAGTAAGGCCCCGACGGAGGAATTTTCAACTAGGTCGATTCCTACAATGGGCCTGAAATGGGGGTCCATTAAGGTTCAAATTTCGGCCCTGTCAATTTTCTTCCAAAAAGAACTAGCTTCAGTCCCTGAAGTTCAGACGTTTGTGAAAGGGGTACTGTATATACATCCTCCTTTTGTGCCTCCAGTGGCACCTTGGGATCTAAATGTAGTTTTTGGGTTCCAAAAGTCACATTGGTTTGAACCACTTAAATATGTGGAGTTAAAATATCTCACATGGAAAGTGGTCATGCTGTTTGCCCTGGCCTGGGCCAGGTGCGTGTCAGAATTGGCGGCTTTATCCTGTAAAAGCCCTCATCTGATTTTCCATTCGGACAGGGCGGAATTGAGGACTTGTCCTCAGTTTCTCCCTAAGGTGGTTTTCAGCGTTTCACCTGAATCAACCTATTTGGTGCCTGCGGCTACTAGGAACTTGGAGGACTCCAAGTTGCTAGACGTTGTCAGGGCCCTGGAAATATAGGTTTCCAGGACGGCTGGAGTCAGAAAATCTGACTCGTTGTTTATTCTGTATGCACCCAACAAGCTGGGTGCTCCTGCTTCTAAGCAGACTATTGCTCGTTGGATTTGTAGTACAATTCAGCTTTCACATTCTGTGGCAGGCCTGCCACAGCCAAAATCGGTAAAAGCCCATTCCACAAGGAAGGTGGGCTCATCTTGGGCGGCTGCCCGAGGGGTCTCGGCTTTACAACTTTGCCGAGCAGCTACTTGGTCAGGAGCAAATACGGTTGTAAAATTCTACAAATTTGATACCCTGGCTGAGGAGGACCTGGAGTTCTCTCATTTGGTGCTTGCAGAGTCATCCGCACTCTCCCGCCCGTTTGGGAGCTTTGGTATAATCCCCATGGTCCTTACGGAGTCCCCAGCATCCACTAGGACGTCAGAGAAAATAAGAATTTACTTACCGATAATTCTATTTCTCGTAGTCCGTAGTGGATGCTGGGCGCCCATCCCAAGTGTGGATTGTCTGCAATACTGGTACATAGTTATTGTTACCAAAAAATCGGGTTATTGCTGTAGTGAGCCATCTTTTCTAGAGGCTCCTCTGTTATCATGCTGTTAACTGGGTTTAGATCACAAGTTATTTGGTGTGGCTGGTATGAGTCTTACCCGGGATTCAAAATCCTTCCTTATTGTGTACGCTCGTCCGGGCACAGTATCCTAACTGAGGCTTGGGGGAGGGTCATGGGGGGAGGAGCCAGTGCACACCAGGTAGTTCTAAAGCTTTACTTTTGTGCCCAGTCTCCTGCGGAGCCGCTATTCCCCATGGTCCTTACGGAGTCCCCAGCATCCACTACGGACTACGAGAAATAGAATTATCGGTAAGTAAATTCTTATTTTTATTGTGCTTCCCTCTTTCCCAGCATCTTCTTGCTGTACAGCTATGGATTCTGACCCTAGCCCATTGCACACAGACTAAATCTATAAGGTTCCTATCACTTGATCTTAGACAATAGTGTTTTGTAATATTTACACATCCAAGAACATGATCACCCACATTTATAGAGCTGCAGTATAATTGCAGGAAATGCATGGGTTCCCGATTCGTCGATGTATGATGAAGGCGGCATGCAGTTCCCTTTCAAAGACACTTTGTTTCCTCCATCACTTAACCAATGAGCCAGTAGTCTCTTACAGGTGATTTTTTTTTTTTCTTTTTCTTTAAATAATGTAATGGGATAATTACTTTAAAGTAAGGGTAATTCATACACTGCTTAAAAATGTGAGCAGTTTGATCTGTTTATTGAAAGGGCGTTATACTGTAATTTTTTTAATTACTATGGTAAATATTCACCTGCAAAGTTGATGTGTATCACGGGATGATCAGATTTGACCAAAGTAAAGCCTGTTAATCATTATCTATACTTTTAAACTTGCGTTTGAATACCCATGTGCATTGTGCGTAAACTGTTCATCCCTGCTTTCTCTCATTAGATGATCATGGAAACAGCAACGGCAGTCATGTAAAGATCTTTCTACCCAAGAAGCTGCTCGAATGTCTACCAAAATGTTCAAGTTTACCAAAAGAAAGGCATCGTTGGAACACTAACGAGGTATTTAAATGATCTTTTTCTTGACAGAACGGTTAATTATCTCCTGATGCAGCGCTGTGCTTATCTGTACATATCTTGAATGAACGCTGCCTCCAGGACCTCTGTATAATGCGCTGTTCTAAGATGAATAAAGAGTTGTGTAATGTGACCTGGTTCTAGTGCTTTGTGGTTCTAATTTCAGCTCACAGTGCACTTGCCTCAACTAAAACTAAGTAACTGGGGCGGGGTGGGGGGGGGGGGGGGCTGTTCTATGCAAAACCTTAATGTCGGGTTTGCTAGATGAGCATCGTCCTGTGCGCTAGCTTCTGTGTAGTCCCTGTCGTAGGACAAGATGCAGTGAAGCGGATCACTGACATTTTGCCAGCCATTTGTAAATCTGATACTGGACTCCAGAATACAAGTGGGACTGGGTCTGAAACTTGGAACCTTGACCTATAATGGACAGAACACCTTTTATATGATTTTGTTAGCTGCACTGGAAGTTCCGTGCTTAATTCCTGTCAACGATGCAGAGGCGTTCTTGTAACTTCTATCACTGTAATGTTAATAAAAATCTGAAATGCGTTTCCATGGCATAAAACGTCCAGTCAGACAATGGCAGTGTCGCCCTTTCTTTTGGCTGACGTAGTGCATATTTATGGACAATGGAGAGGGTTTGTTGGTAGTAGGCAATAAGGTTCATTTGATTGGTTTACATTGCTAAAGTTCCAGTTGCCATGGTAAGCTTTGAGCTGCTGTATGGACGTACAAAACCACTGCTACAATTATATTTTCATTATGGAATGCCTTGTTTATGTGCAGTTACTGAGAATCATGCCTAGGACCTCACACCAAAATAGGGGATGCCGGGTAAATTGTGGGGTGGAATTGGTGGATTTCTGAATGACTGCTTGGATTGTAGTGGTCCATGGTAGTGTACTTACAGTTCAAAGGAATGCCATGGTTTTTGGGGTCTATTTAGCAAGCCTTGGAGAGAGATAGTAAAGAGAGAGAAAGTACCAACCAATCAGTTTTTATTATGTTACAGGCTGCATATAAAAAATGACAGGAGCTAGTTGGTTGGTACTTTGGGGCAGATGTATTAAGCCTGGAGAAGTGATAAAGCAATGATAAATGCAAGGTGATAATGCGCCAGCCAGTCAGCTCCAATATATAAATTGACAGTAAGGAGCTGACTGGCTGGCGCTTTATCACCTTGCACTTATCACTGCTTTATCACTTTTCCAGGCTTAATACATCTGCCCCTTTATCTCTCTCCAAGGCTCAGTAAATAGACCCCAAAATGACAAGATTTTAATGTTTACCACACTGACTTACAATTGATCCAAATGCAGCATATTCTAAAATGCCCTGGACTATATTCTCTGCATTGGAAAAAAACGAGTGTAGTGGAGTACAGATAGTTTGGTTATCAGCTGCTGTATTAAAATTCCACAGGTGCCCCTCTTCACACCAGCTGGTACTATCGGTGTCCTTGTGTGTTCTTTCCTTAGGAATCCCTCTCTCCAATTGTGTGTTGTGTAGTGTCATACTGTAGAGCCCTATGGCATCCCTTGATACATGGGTTAAGTCACTTTTCAGCGAGAGCTTATTAAAGGTTTGAAGTAAGTGCATCTCTCAGCTGATAAGTGGTTTTAAAAATGCACAGTCTCCGCAAACTGCCAACTGCTGTGGCAGCACATCTCCAGCAGTTACGACGACAAGGGCACTAAAATATTTAGTGGACTACATGTGGTTTGCTTGGTTTTTTTTTAATGTTTCTTTTTTTTCTAATTCCCAACCCCCCCGATTTTAGTTTGTAAAACCACACTCAGCATTTACAGATTTACATAAAATTAATTGTTTTGAAGTAGAAGATTACCTTAATTCAATTGCATAGTCTTATTTTCTATGACATTTGTCCTTAATGTTAGAGATATGTTCTTTTTGGATTTTTTAGATCTTTTCATTTGTGTGTTTGAAGCGGTTTCTCTACCGTTTCAGAAAGACACTGTTGGTTATTTGTTATCACTGATAAAAATGCACTATAATAAATACAGAGCTATACAAAACAACTAACAAAAGTGTTAAATAAGAACTTCAGGGCCTGGCGCTAGCTATGCACTACACGGGGCCTGGCGCTACAGCTTGTGTTTTGTGTTTAATATTTCATGGCTTACAACTACTACTCATTTGCATGGCACAATCTGTTTTTTGGCTACACAATTTACTGAGGTCTAGTATCCAAGGACAGATGCTAACAAAAGTGCAGGTACATCGTCAACCCTTCTTAATTAGACCACCATTACTTCAACAGTAGTGTTATTTTTGACATATTTAAAGTTCTAGTTGGTTTAAAGTCATTATAGTGTTTTTTTCTCTATCGTCCTTGTGGATGCTGGGGTTCCTGAAAGGACCATGGGGAATAGCGGCTCCGCAGGAGACAGGGCACAAAAAGTAAAGCTTTCCGATCAGGTGGTGTGCACTGGCTCCTCCCCCTATGACCCTCCTCCAGACTCCAGTTAGATTTTTGTGCCCGGCCGAGAAGGGTGCAATCTAGGTGGCTCTCCTAAAGAGCTGCTTAGAGAAAGTTTAGCTTAGGTTTTTTATTTTACAGTGAGTCCTGCTGGCAACAGGATCACTGCAACGAGGGACTTAGGGGAGAAGGAGTGAACTCACCTGCGTGCAGGATGGATTGGCTTCTTGGCTACTGGACATCAGCTCCAGAGGGACGATCACAGGTACAGCCTGGATGGTCACCGGAGCCGCGCCGCCGGCCCCCTTGCAGATGCTGAAGTAAGAAGAGGTCCAGAATCGGCGGCTGAAGACTCCTGCAGTCTTCTAAAGGTAGCGCACAGCACTGCAGCTGTGCGCCATTTTCCTCTCGGCACACTTCACACGGCAGTCACTGAGGGTGCAGGGCGCTGGGAGGGGGGCGCCCTGGGAGGCAAATGAAAACCTTTTTTGGCGAAAAATACCTCACATATAGCCCCCAGAGGCTATATGGAGATATTTAACCCCTGCCAAGATTCACTAAATAGCGGGAGACGAGCCCACCGAAAAAGGGGCGGGGCCTATCTCCTCAGCACACAGCGCCATTTTCTCTCACAGAAAGCCTGGAGAGAAGGCTCCCAGGCTCTCCCCTGCACTGCACTACAGAAACAGGGTTAAAACAGAGAGGGGGGGCACTGATTTTAGCGATATTGAGATATATAAAGATGCTATAAGGGAAAACACTTATATAAGGTTGTCCCTATATAATTATAGCGTTTTGGTGTGTGCTGGCAAACTCTCCCTCTGTCTCCCCAAAGGGCTAGTGTGGGTCCTGTCCTCTGTCAGAGCATTCCCGGTGTGTGTGCTGTGTGTCGGTACGTGTGTGTCGACATGTTGAGGACGATGTTGGTGAGGAGGCGGAGAAATTGCCTGTAATGGTGATGTCACTCTCTAGGGAGTCGACACCGGAATGGATGGCTTATTTAGGGAATTACGTGAGAATGTCAACACGCTGCAAGGTCGGTTGACGACGTGAGACGGCCGACAAACTATTAGTACCGGTCCAGGCGTCTCAGAAACGCCGTCAGGGGCGTTAAAAACACCCATTTACCTCAGTCGGTCGACACAGACACAGACACGGACACTGAATCCAGTGTCGACGGTGAATTAACAAACGTATTTCTCATTAGGGCCACACGTTAAGGGCAATGAAGGAGGTGTTGCATATTTCTGATACTACAAGTACCACAAAAAAGGGTATTATGTGGGAGTGAAAAAACTACCTGTAGTTTTTCCTGAATCAGATAAAATAAAATGAAGTGTGTGATGATGCGTGGGGTTACCCCGATAGCAAATATTGGCGTTATACCCTTTCCCGCCAGAAATTAGGGCGCGTTGGGAAACACCCCTTAGGGTGATAAGGCGCTCACACGCTTATCAAGTGGCGTTACCGTCTCCAGATACGGCCGCCCTCAAGGAGCCAGCTGATAGGAAGCTGGAAAGATATCCTAAAAAGTATATACACACATACGGTGGTTATACTGCGACCAGCGATCGCCATCAGCCTGGAGATGCAGTGCTGGGTTGGCTTGGTCGGATTCCCTGACTGAAAATATTTTATTCATATAGGGCATTTAATAGGATGCATTCTATATATATGTACGTGAGATGCACAGAGGGATATTTGCTCTCTGGCATCAAGATAAGTACGTTGTCCATATCACCCAGAAGATGTCATGGACACGACAGTGGTCAGGTGATACAGATCCCATACGGCACATGGAAGTATTGCCGTATAAAGGGAAGGAGTTAGTTGGGGTCGGTCCATCGGACCTGGGGACCACGGCAACAGCTGGGAAATCCAACCTTTTTACCCCAAGTTACATCTCAGCTGAAAAAGACATCGTCTTTTCAGCCTCAATCCTTCCTTTCCCATGAGGGCATGCAGGCAAAAGGCCAGTCATATCTGCCCAGACATAGAGGTAAGGGAAGTAGACTGCAGCAGGCAGCCCCTTCCCAGGAAAAGAAGCCCTCCACCGCGTCTGCCAAGTCCTCAGCATGACGCTGGGGCCATGCAAGCGGACTCAAGGTGGGGGGGTAGTCTCAAGAGTCTCAGCGCGCAGTGGGATCACTCGCAGGTTGACCCCTAGATAGTACAAGTATTATCCCAGGGGTACAGATTGGAGAGTCGAGACATCTTCTCCTCGCAGGTTTCTGAAGTCTGCTTTACCAACGGCTCCCTCCGACAGGGAGGCAGCATTGGAAACAATTCACAAGCTGTATATCCAGCAGGTGATAATCAAAGTACCCCTCCTACAACAAGGAAAAGGGTATTATTTTTCCACACTATATTGTGGTACTGACGCCAGACGGCTTGGTGAGACATAGTCTAAACTGAAATCTTTGAACACTTACATAAAAGGTTCAAATCGAGATGGAGTCACTCAGAGCAGTGATAGCGAACCGGAAAAAAGGGGACTATATGGTGTCCCTGGACATCAAGGATTACCTCCATGTCCAAATTTGCCCTTCTCAACAAGGGTACCTCTGGTTCGTGGTACAGAACTGTCAATATCAGTTTCAGACGATGCCGTTTGAATTATCCACGGCACCCCGGGCCTTTTACCAAGGTAATGGCCGAAAAGATGTTTCTTCAAAGAAAAAAGGCATCTAAATTATCCCTTACTTGGACGATATCCTGAAAAGGGCAAGTTCCAGAGAACAGTTGGAGGTCGGAAGAGCACTATCTAAAGTAGTTCTACGACAGCACGACTGGATTCTAAATATTCCAAGAATCGCAGCTGTTTTCCGACGATACGTCTGCTGTTCCTAGGAATGATTCTGGGCATAGTCCAGAAAAAGGTGTTCCTCCGGGAGGAAAAAGCCAAGGAGTTATTCGACCTAGTCAGAAACCTCCTAAAACCAGGCCAAGTATCAGTGCATCAATGCACAGGAGTCCTGGGAAAAATGGTGGCTTCTTACGAAGCGATTCCACTCGGCAGATCTCAGGGGATTTGCTGGACGAATGGTCCGGATCGCATTTTCAGATGCATCAGCGGATAATCCTGTCTCCAAGGACAAGGGTGTCTCTTCTGTGGGGGCTGCAGAGTGCTCATCTTTTAGAGGGCAGCACACTCAGCATTCAGGACTGTGTTCTGGGGACCACGGATACCAGCCTGAGAGGCTGGGGAGTAGTCACACAGGGAAAAAATTTCCAAGGAAGTGTGGTCAAGTCTGGAGACTTCTCTCCACATGAATATACTGGAGCTAAGGGCAATTTACAATGCTCTGAGCCTAGGAAGACTCCTGCTTCAAAGTCAACCGGTGCTGATCCAGTAGGACATCATCATGGCGGTCGCCCACGTTATCAGACGGGGCGACACAAGAAGCAGGAGGGCAATGACAGATTCTTCGCTGGGCGGAAAATCACGTGATAACACTGTCAGCAGTGTTCATTCCGGGAGTGGGCAACTGGGAAGATTTCCTCAGCATAAATGAATTCCACCCGGAAAAGTGGAAACTTAATCTGGAAGTTTCCACATGATTGTAAACCGTTGGGAAAGACCAAAGGTGGTTATGATGGCGTCCCACCTGAAGCGCCAGGTCAAGAGACACTCAGGCAATAGCTGGGACGCTCTGGTAACACCGTCGGTGTACCAGTCGGTGTATGTGTTCCATCCTCTGCTTTTCATACCCAATGTATTGAAAATGATAGGAAGGAGAGGAGTAAGAACTATACTCGTGGCTCCGGTTTGGCCAAGAAGGACTTGGTTCCCGGAACTTCAAGAGATACTAAGAAGGGTCTTGATTCGGCAAGAACCGTGTCTGTTCCGGGACTTACCGCAACTGCGTTGACGCCAAGGCGGGTGAACGCCGGATCCTAAGGGAAAGAGGCATTCCGGAAGAGGTCATCCCTACCCTGGTCAGAGTCAGGAAGGAGGTGACCGCACAACATTATCACCACTTAGGTGAAAATATGTGCCAGGGTGTGAGTCCAGGAAGGCTCCACGGAAGAATTTCAACTAGGTTAATTTCTACATTTCCTGCAAACAGGAGTGTCTATGGGTCTCAAATTGGGTCCATTAAGGTTCAAATTTTGGCCTGTTGATTTTCTTCCAGAAAGAAATTGGCTTCAGTTCCTGAAGTCCAGAAGTTGTTAAGGGAGTACTGCATATACAGCCCCTTTGATGTCTCCAGTGGCACTGGGCGATCTCAACGTAGTTTTGGGATTCCTAAAAAATCACATTGGTTTAAACAACTCAAATCTGTGGATTTGATATATCTCACATGGAAAATGACCATGCTGTTGGTCCTGGCCTCGGCCAGGCGAGTGTCAGAATTGGCGGCTTTATCTCACAAAGCCATATCTGATTGTCCATTCGGACAGAGCAAAGCTGCGGACTCGTCCCCAGTTTCTCCTTAAGGTGGTGTCAGCGTTTCACCTGAACCAGCTTATTGTGGTACCTGCGGCTACTAGGGACTTGGAGGACTCCAAGTTGCTGGATGTTATCAGGGCCCTGAAAATATAGTTTCCAGGTTGGCTGGAGTCAGGAAATCTGACTTGCTGTTTATCCTGTATGCACCCAACAATGCTGGGTGCTTCTGCTTCTAAGCAGTCGATTGCTCGTGGGATTGGTAGCACAATTCAACTTGCACATTCTGTGGCAGGCCTGCCACAGTCTAAATCTGTTAAGGCCCATTCCACAAGGAAGGTGGGCTCATCTTGGGCGGCTGCCCGAGGGGTCTCGGCATTACAACTTTGCCGAGCAGCTACGTGGTCGGGGGAGAACACGTTTGTAAAATTCTACAAATTTGATACCCTGGCAAAAGAGGACCTGGAGTTCTCTCATTCGGTGCTGCAGAGTCATCCGCACTCTCCCGCCCGTTTGGGAGCTTTGGTATAATCCCCATGGTCCTTTCAGGAACCCCAGCATCCACAAGGACGATAGAGAAAATAAGAATTTACTTACCGATAATTCTATTTCTCGGAGTCCGTAGTGGATGCTGGGCGCCCATCCCAAGTGCGGATTATCTGCAATACTTGTACATAGTTATTGCTAACTAAATCGGGTTATTGTTGTTGTGAGCCATCTTTTCAGAGGCTCCGCTGTTATCATACTGTTAACTGGGTTCAGATCACAGGTTGTACAGTGTGATTGGTGTGGCTGGTATGAGTCTTACCCGGGATTCAAAATTCCTCCCTTATTGTGTACGCTCGTCCGGGCACAGTACCTAACTGGAGTCTGGAGGAGGGTCATAGGGGGAGGAGCCAGTGCACACCACCTGATCGGAAAGCTTTACTTTTTGTGCCCTGTCTCCTGCGGAGCCGCTATTCCCCATGGTCCTTTCAGGAACCCCAGCATCCACTACGGACTCCGAGAAATAGAATTATCGGTAAGTAAATTCTTATTTTTTCATCTTTGTTTTAGTCCATATTTTGTCAGTAGATCTCATCCGTTTTCCTTTTAGTCTAATTTTAGTCCGTGTTTTAAAAAGTCATAGGTTTTGTAAACAGTTATATGATACTGTGATGGATGTTCCTGAACATTTCACTAAAATTCCCTTGAATATTGCTCACCTTTAACTATGTACTTAGGGGTTCATTCCGACCCGTTTGCACGCAGCGGTTCTTTTCTGCGTTGCGAACGGGTCGGAAATGCGCATGCGCGTCGTTGCCCAGCGACGGACGTCGCCAGGCAACGGAGCGCCCAGCGAAAAAAAGAGGACAGTGGAGAGGCATTTCGGGGCGTATACTCCCCATTGGAGGCCGTTTTTCGGGGAGTGGTAAGAAGAACGCAGGCGTGTCCAGGCGAACGGAGGTCAGATGTCTGACGGCAGGACTGGGACCTTTATCGTTGGATCCGTCGCACAGGGTAAGTAGCTGCAGGGCTAGTCTTGTTTTGCAGGAAACTTTTTAGGCATAGCAGGGCTGCACAAGCGATCGCAGCCCTGCTATGCTAAAATACACTCCTCCATAGGTGGAGATTAGTTGAACGCAGCAGCAGCAAAAAGTTGCTGGCTGCGATCAACTCTGAATGACCTCCTTAGTACTCTAGGCTCAGTAGGCTGAGAATGTGTTACATACAGAGTCTGACTTACCGTAGTACTACCACATATCCTATACAAATTAATGCTTTAAGTTTGTTAGAACAAATAAGTGCAATACAAAATCAAATTTCCTTCACCGCAGTTCATATTTATTTTCTGTAAATATATAGAACACATAATTGTTCTTTAAAAATGGATAACCTTACTTCCAGTATTAATTTTGACAAGACTTTAATTTTAGTTTGTTTGTTTTTTGCCTTGTTTTAGTCAAGATTTAGTCATTGGTTGACCTTTTTAATTTTTAGTCTAATTTCAGTCCTGAAATAAACAGTTGTTGACGATTATTACTTTTGGTCAAATTTTCCACATCAATGCACATCACCACCTGTTTCAAATTGCCCTTTACTGTCCCACACCACTATGAAATAGTCATTAAAATAAACCCACTGAAGCATTTTAACCATGTCCTAAGTAACGCACTGAAAAAAGTTGTGCCAAATTAAATAGAAATAGGATTTACCCTTGTATCCACCCACTTTTTGAGAACTCAAAATATTCATCCAGTTTACAACTTCACAACACAAAATTTGACTTTAAGGAGTTGAGGTTTCAAAACATTATTGCAGAAAGCTTAGCTTTAAGAATTGTGGGCTCTCTGGCTGCCGGTAAGTATGTCATCCCAGAACAAGCGGTGTACCATTTCTGTAAAACAGACCACCTAGTATTATGAACTACAAGTCCCAGCATCCCCTGATAACTATTATCTATTAGTCAAAGCTTCCTTTTTTTAACACTACAGAATCGACAGTCCTTCTGTGGAATGTCATTCTCCAAATGCATGCAGCCTGTGCACAGGTAATATGAATGCAAATCTGTGCTCCTCACGCTTTGCCGTACTTATCTGTAGGTGCCACAGAAACATGATTACTCTACGCCAGGCATTTTCATAGTACTGCTAGTATGCCTTCCCTGTATGGTGTTTTTATTTTTTTACACTATGGGGGTCATTCCGAGTTGATCGTAGCGGTGCTAAGTTTAGCACAGTTACGATCCTTAACTCAGACATGCGGGGGGACACCCAGCACAGGGCTAGTGCTCCCCGCATGTCAGTGCCGCCCCCTCCCCCTGCACAAATACAAAAGCACAGAGGCGATGCCTTTTTATTTGAGGAGTAACTACCGGCCAGCGCAGCTCCTGCGGCTGGTCGGGAGTTACTCGTCGCTCCCACTGGCCGCAGCAGCTGCGTGACACGTAACGCAGCTGCCGCGGCCCGCCCCCCCAACGGTCCGGTCATGCCTGCGTTGGCTGGACCGCTCCCCCTAAACGGTGGCTGAACGCCGCTGTTCAGCCCCCTCTCGCCTAGGGACCGCCTCTGTCTCTAGGCAACGATGACTGCCATGCGCCGGTGCATGCGCAGTTCCGACCCGATCACACGGCTGCGAAGAAGTGCAGCGTGCGATCGGGTCGGAATGACCCCCCTATATGTCCAGTGATTTCTTAAGCCTGTTACGTCTAGTTCTGACATTACGTACCGTATTTGAGAGAAGTGGCAACATAATCGGCAGTTCTTGCCTTCTAACGGGGGTCTTTATTGCCCAAAGTAACACTGCAAATGTATCAAGCCTTGGAGAGAGATAAAGTGGCAAGTTGCCCCTGAAACGCATCAATTTTGATTGATTTTAATATCTGGAAAAATCAGCCTTTAGTTAATATACCCCTAGAAGCTAATTAAAGAAATCACCCAAGGCAACCAATTTTCTCCAACGTCCTAGTGGATGCTGGGGACTCCGTAAGGACAATGGGGAATAGACGGGCTCCGCAGGAGACTGGGCACTCTAAAGAAAGATTCAGTACTATCTGGTGTGCACTGGCTCCTCCCTCTATGCCCCTCCTCCAGACCTCAGTTAGAATCTGTGCCCGGCCAGAGCTGGGTGCTCCTAGTGGGCTCTCCTGAGCTTGCTAGAAAAGAAGGAATTTTGTCAGGTTTTTTATTTTCAGAGAGCTTCTGCTGGCAACAGACTCTCTGCTACGTGGGACTGAGGGGAGAGAAGCAAACCTACTCACTGCAGCTAAGTTGCGCTTCTTAGGCTACTGGACACCATTAGCTCCAGAGGGATCGAACACAGGTACCTAACCTTGATCGTCCGTTCCCGGAGCCGCGCCGCCATCCCCCTCGCAGAGCCAGAAGTACAGGAGCAAGAAGACATCGGAATCGGCGGCAGAAGACTCCTGTCTTCACTTAAGGTAGCGCACAGCACTGCAGCTGTGCGCCATTGCTCCCGCAGCACACCCACACACTCCGGTCACTGTAGGGTGCAGGGCGCAGGGGGGGGCGCCCTGGGCAGCAATTAAGATACCTGATGGCAAAAGTATACATATATACAGTCAGGCACTGTATATATGTGCGAGCCCCTGCCATTTTTACACATGAGAAGCGGGACAGAAGCTCGCCACTGAGGGGGCGGGGCCTTCTTCCTCAGCACACCAGCGCCATTTTCTCTTCACAGCTCCGCTGGAAGGACGCTCCCCAAGCTCTCCCCTGCAGTATACAGGTGCAATAGAGGGTAAAAAAGAGAGGGGGGGGGGCACATAAATTTAGGCACAGAGATATATAAAAACAGCAGCTACTGGGTAAACACTAAGGTACAGTGTAATCCCTGGGTTATATAGCGCTGGGGTGTGTGCTGGCATACTCTCTCTCTGTCTCCCCAAAAGCCTTTGTGGGGTCCTGTCCTCAGAGCGTTCCCTGTATGTGTGCGGTGTGTCGGTACGCCTGTGTCGACATGTTTGATGAGGAAAGATACGTGGAGGCAGAACAAGTGCAAATAGATGTGGTGTCGCCCCCGACGGGGCCGACACCTGATTGGATGGATATGTGGAAGGTGTTAAATGATAATGTAAGCTCCTTACATAACAGATTGGATAAAGCTGTAGCCTTGGGACAGTCGGGGTCTCAAACCATGCCTGCTCCCACAGCGCAGAGGCCGTCAGGGTCTCAAAAGCGCCCAATATCCCAGTTAGTTGACACAGACATCGACACGGAATCTGATTCCAGTGTCGATGACGATGATGCAAAGTTGCAGCCTAAAATGACTAAGCCATCCGCTACATGATTGTGGCAATGATGAATGTGTTACACATTTCTGAGGAAAATCCTGTCCCTGACAAGAGGATTTATATGTAGGGGGAGAAAAAGCAAGAAGTGGCTTTTCCCCCGTCACATGAATTGAATGAATTATGTGAAAAAGCGTGGGATTCCCCTGATAGGAAGGTAGTAATTTCCAAGACATTGCTGATGGCGTATCCTTTCCCGCCAACGGACAGGTTACGCTGGGAATCCTCCCCCAGGGTAGACAAGGAGTTGACACGCTTATCTAAGACGGTGGCCCTGCCGTCTCAGGATACGGCAGCCCTAAAGGATCCTGCGGATAGAAAGCAGGAAGCTATCCTGAAGTCTGTTTACACACATTCTGGTACGCTGCTGAGGCCAGCAATTATAAGGGTGAGGAATTGTTTGGGGACGGTCTCTCAGACCTAGTTTCCACAGCTACGGCTGGGAAGTCAAATTTCTTGCCTTATGTCCCGCCACAGCCTAAGAGAGCACCGTATTACCAAATGCAGTCCTTTCGTTCGCAAAAGAGCAAGAAAGTCAGAGGTGCATCCTTTCTTGCCAGAGGCAGGGGTAGAGGAAAGAGGCTGCACCACGCAGCTAGTTCCCAGGAACAAAAGTCCTCCCCGACTTCCACTAAATCCACCGCTTGACGCTGGGGCTCCACAGGCGGAGCCAGGAGCCGTGGGGGCGCGTCTCCGACATTTCAGCCACTAGTGGGTTCGCTCACGGGTGGATCCTTGGGCTATACAAGTTGTGTCTCAGGGATACAAACTGGAATTCGAGGTGACGCCCCCTCACCGTTACCTAAAATCGGCCTTGCCAGCTTCCCCCATGGAAAGGGAGGTAGTGCTGGCAGCAATTCACAAGTTATACCTCCAGCAGGTGGTTGTAAAGGTTCCTCTCCAACAGGGAAGGGGTTACTATTCCACTATGTTTGTAGTACCGAAACCGGACGGTTCGGTCAGACCCATCTTGAATTTAAAATCCCTGAACATTTATCTGAAGAAATTAAAGTTCAAAATGGAATCGCTCAGAGCGGTCATTGCAAGCCTGGAAGAGGGGGATTTTATGGTGTCTCTGGACATCAAGGATGCTTACTTGCATGTCCCCATTTATCCACCTCATCAGGAGTACCTCAGATTTGTGGTACAGGACTGTCATTACCAATTCCAGACGTTGCCGTTTGGGCTCTCCACGGCACCGAGAATATTTACCAAGGTTATGGCGGAAATGATGGTGCTCCTGAGAAAGCAAGGAGTCACAATTATCCCATACTTGGACGATCTCCTCATAAAGGCGACGTCCAGAGAGCAGTTGCTGATCAGCGTAGCACACTCTCAGGAAGTGTTGCAACAGCACGGCTGGATTCTGAATATCCCAAAATCGCAGCTGATTCCTACGACGCGTCTGCCCTTTCTGGGCATGATTCTGGACACAGACCAGAAGAAGGTGTTTCTCCCAGCGGAGAAGGCTCAGGAGCTCGTGACTCTAGTCAGAGACCTCTTAAAACCGAAACAGGTGTTGGTGCATCACTGCACGTGAGTCCTGGGAAAGATGGTGGCATCATACGAAGCCATACCCTTCGGCAGGTTCCATGCGAGGATCTTTCAGTGGGATCTGTTGGACAAGTGGTCGGGATCGCATCTTCAGATGCATCGGCTGATCACCCTGTCCCCCAGGGCCAGGGTGTCTCTTCTGTGGGGGCTGCAGAGTGCTCACCTTCTCGAGGGCCGCAGGTTCGGCATACAGGACTGGGTCCTGGTGACCACGGATGCGAGCCTCCGAGGATGGGGGGGCAGTCACTCAGGGAAGAAACTTCCAAGGGTTGTGGTCAAGTCAGTAGGCTTGTCTGCACATAAATTTCCTGGAACTAAGGGCCATATACAACGCCCTGAGTCAAGCGGAGCCTCTGCTTCTCAACCAACCGGTGCTGATTCAGTCAGACATCACCGCAGTGGCTCATGTAAACTGCCAGGGCGGCACAAGAAGCAGAGTGGCGATGGCGGAAGCCACCAGGATTCTTCGTTGGGCGGAGAATCACGTGCAAGCACTGTCAGCAGTGTTCATTCCGGGAGTGGACAACTGGGAAGCAGACTTCCTCAGCAGGCACGACCTCCACCCGGGAGAGTGGGGACTTCATCAAGAAGTCTTTACGCAGATTGCAAGTCGGTGGGAACTGTCACAGGTGGACATGATGGCGTCCCGCCTCAACAAAAAACTAAAAAGGTATTGCGCCAGGTCAAGGGACCCTCAGGCGATAGCTGTGGACACACTGGTAACACCGTGGGTGTTCCAGTCGGTCTATGCGTTTCCTCCTCTTCCTCTCATACCCAAGGTACTGAGAATCGTAAGGAAAAGAAGAGTGAAAACAATACTCATTGTTCCGGACTGGCCAAGAAGGACTTGGTACCCGGAACTGCAAGAAATGCTCACAGAGGAACCATGGCCTCTGCCTCTCAGACAGGACCTGTTGCAACAGGGGCCCTGTCTGTTCCAAGACTTACCGCGGCTGCGTTTGACGGCATGGCGGTTGAACGCCGAATCCTAGCAGAAAAGGGCATTCCGGATGAAGTTATTCCTACGCTGATAAAGACTAGGAAGGACGTGACAGCAAAGCATTATCACCGTATATGGCGAAAATATGTTGCTTGGTGTGATGCCAGGAAGGCCCCCCTACAGAGGAATTCCAGCTGGGTCGATTCCTGCACTTCCTACAGTCAGGTGTGACTATGGGCCTAAAATTAGGGTCCATAATGGTCCAGATTTCGGCCCTATCCATCTTCTTTCAAAAAGAACTGGCTTCACTGCCTGAGGTTCAGACGTTTGTTAAGGGAGTGCTGCATATTCAGCCCCCTTTTGTGCCACCAGTGGCACCTTGGGATCTTAACGTGGTGTTGGATTTCCTGAAATCCCACTGGTTTGAGCCACTTAAGACCGTGGAACTAAAGTATCTCACGTGGAAAGTGGTCATGCTGTTGGCTTTAGCTTCAGCTAGGCGTGTGTCAGAATTGGCGGCTTTGTCATGTAAAAGCCCCTATCTGGTTTTCCATATGGACAGGGCAGAATTGCGGACTCTTCCACAGTTTCTGCCAAAGGTGGTGTCATCTTTTCATTTGAACCAACCTATTGTGGTGCCTGCGGCTACTCGTGACTTGGAGGACTCCAAGTTGCTGGACGTAGTCCGGGCTTTGAAGATTTATGTTGCCAGGACGGCTGGAGTCAGGAAAACTGACTCGCTGTTTATCCTGTAAGCATCCAATAAGCTGGGTGCTCCTGCTTCAAAG
This sequence comes from Pseudophryne corroboree, assembly GCF_028390025.1. NCBI lineage: Eukaryota > Metazoa > Chordata > Amphibia > Anura > Myobatrachidae > Pseudophryne > Pseudophryne corroboree. The sequence continues at coordinate 294,945,221 of NC_086453.1, read as the reverse complement.
CAAACTATTGCTCGCTGGATCTGTAACACGATTCAGCAGGCTCATTCTGTGGCGGGATTGCCGCAGCCGAAATCAGTGAAAGCCCTTTCCACAAGGAAAGTGGGCTCTTCTTGGGCGGCTGCCCGAGGGTTCTCGGCATTACAGCTTTGCCGAGCTGCTACTTGGTCGGGTTCAAACACTTTTGCAAAATTCTACAAGGTTGATACCCTGGCTGAGGAGGACCTTGTGTTTGCCCATTCGGTGCTGCAGAGTCATCCGCACTCTCTCGCCCGTTTGGGAGCTTTGGTATAATCCCCATGGTCCTTACGGAGTCCCCAGCATCCACTAGGACGTTAGAGAAAATAAGAATTTACTCACCGGTAATTCTATTTCTCGTAGTCCGTAATGGATGCTGGGCGCCCGTCCTAAGTGCGGACTTTCTGCAATACGTGTATATAGTTATTGCTTAACAAAGGGTTATGGTTATGTAGCATCAGTTGAGTGATGCTCAGTTGTTGTTCATACTGTTAACTGGGTAAGTTTATCATGAGTTGTACAGTGTGATTGGTGTGGCTGGTATGAGTCTTACCCTGGATTCCAAAATCCTTTCCTTGTAATGTCAGCTCTTCCGGGCACAGTTTCCTTAACTGAGGTCTGGAGGAGTGGCATAGAGGGAGGAGCCAGTGCACACCAGATAGTACTGAATCTTTCTTTAGAGTGCCCAGTCTCCGTCGGAGCCCGTCTATTCCCCATTGTCCTTACGGAGTCCCCAGCATCCACTACGGACTACGAGAAATAGAATTACCGGTGAGTAAATTCTTATTTCACTCCAAAGCTTGTTACATCTCCCCCAGTCATTAACAGGTGGTATTTGAGCCATACTAGTTGCTGTAAAGTAGTTGCTATCTATTATTCCACTGTCCTGCCATCAGGATAGTGCTGCAGGGCACCGAGCAGACAGCTTCATATGATACCAGCCAAGGTTTGCAGCACAGCTTTAACATGAAGGACATACAAAGCAGTCTAGATAGCGACTTTCTGGAAGAATTCTTTGTTTCTGGGCTATCGCACCACATGATTGGTCGCTTGTAGCTGAATGTGTCATGGCTGTAAATGAATCGCAGGGTTACGCAATCTTTAACTCTGGTTAATCCAACTTTTGAAAGTTTTTTTTCTATTAGAAATTCTTGTTTTAAAGTCATTTTCTCTCAAGCACGTGCAAATTCATCAACATTCTGCTGTTGTAATGAATATTTGTACATGAATGTATACTAATGCCATGTATCTGTAGCTGATGGATAGATTTACTTGTTGCTGACTTGGTTTTACTCATATACAAAGTGATGAATAAAACTGTACCTGGAAAGCCTCTGCTGTTTGTGCTGCTCCCCTCCACTCCAGTACCTTCACTGGAAATCTGAGATGATCATTGAATGATTCAGTGGCGGGAATTCAGCAGAGACCAGCAGGGACAGCCGCGGGCAGACGGAGGAGAGCAGCGTTACAGTAGCGCTGCAGGAGGATGTCACACAGCCGCCAGACCTCACGGCAGTGTCCACCCGGCCCCCAGCAAGCGTGGCCTCACTTGCTGGAGCCGGGTGGAAGCTGCCGTGAGCGGCGCGGCTGTGAGACATCCTGCTGCAGCGCTGCTCTCCCCTGTATGGCCGCGGCTGTCCCCCGTCTCCTCACGGCTCTCCCCCCTCTCCTCCTCTGGGTCCCACATCTCAGTCCGACATTTTTTTTGTTGGATTGAGATGGTCGGAAATGGGGCCAAATCCTGTCGCATTTGGCCCCGTTTCACTCAAAAGTACGTGACTCGGCAGCTATACCACCGATTCACGTACTATTCGACAAGCCGAATTCCATGACTTGTCGAATAAAAACTGCTGGGACTGAATAGGTCGAATCACTATTCGACCTTAAAAAGTCGAAAACTGCCGTCTTTTCGACAAACTGCCGTTTTCAACCCTAATTGAATATACCCTTAAATGGAACTGGCGTCTGTCAGGTTAACTTGGCCACTTTGGCCCTGCCCCTTTTGATCTATTACCCCTCCCCTTTCCTTGGCCTCTTCTGCCTCGTCATCACCGCTGTGGCCACACCTAATGTGCATGCCAACGTGATAACCTCATTTTAATCAGACTACAATTTCCGTTAGTATTGTGTATGTGATATATAGATGTATCCTCTTGCACCAAGCATCTATATGCCATACAGTGAGGGACACATGGCACGACTGAGGCCCGTAGTGTTACCATATTTTTTTTGCTTTTTAAAAGTTTTTGACTTCTTTGCACAGGAATTTATGTAATACACATACAGAAACGCAGATAAAGCTTAATGGACCCATGAGTGAGGAAAACTCAGTCGCACGTAGACGTACAAATGCCGCAAGTCCCAGTGGTCGTTGTACGCTGGCAGTGTAGTTTTTTTTTTTTCTTTCTAGTTTTTTTATTTATGCGCACATTTTGAGCAAAGGACGTTTAGAGTGGCCAAAACGCACAAGACCTAGTGCATTGAAAGGCCTCTTTGGCGTGACTTGACGTGTGTGTATATATGGTTGCACATTTATTATTAATCTCCTATATATTCTCCCAGATCCATCGCTCTGTGACTGTGTGACTAACGCTGGGGGGAGTCACAGCAATGGGCGGAGACAGCATCTGCAGGGAGATACACCAGTGCCAGCAGCAGACACAGAGTGACAGATCAGGGAAAATATATAGGAGATAGGGAGGTGACCATGGTACATGGCTGGCCAAGGGATGCTAGCTCATGTACCCCTATACCGCTGAGGCTGGCCGCCAAGGACGGACCTGTCACCAGTGCACATGTGCACATGCTCTTCTGCTGCCCTCTCTGCATCTCCGATTGCCCGGCGCTTCCCTTCGCTAACAGTCCACGTAGTTTCCCCTTCTCGCGATCTGCCTCCTCACCGCCACGACCACTTTCATCTCTACGGCGCATGCGCATATCATACAAGATCCCGTCATGCGCACGTAGGTCTGAGACGCCGGAGGGTGGGTGAGATGCGCATGTGCCAGCGACACCGTACAGCTCACAGTGACAGCGGCGGAGAGGAGCCGCAACAGGACAATATATCGGGCCTGGGAACAAGGACCTGCGCCGGTCAGGAGGAGAACTATTTCAACAGCATAAAAAGGTTAGTGCGTCCTGCCCTACGGACGCCAGACTCATCAAGTCCCTGTTGCCAGAGTCTCAAACAAAGTCTCTGAACCTCTAAGCACACTATTTGACTGTCCACACCCTGCTGCACCTATTACCCATCTCCTCCACCACCCTCAACACTGACCCACACATCACTCACCCACCTGAGGCACACACCCCTACCCCACTCACAGCACCCACACCGCACACCACGGCAGCACCCTCACACCTGCCCCTCCACCAAACACCACCCCTACACCCTCTTCACCCCTGTCCGCAGCACCACTCTTGCCACCCCTTCCACAACACAAACAGTCACAATTTCTACCCAAACCCCAGCCCACCCAAATCCCTCGCCCCGTCCCCAACAAACAAACACCCACCCACAACGCCTCCTCAACCCCTACCCCGGCCGAAACGCCAACTCAACCAACCCAACAACCGCAGCTCACACGCAACCGCCCCTCCCCATCTCTCCTCTTCCCTCGGTACCCCCGCACCTGCCCCTCTGCGTCTCCCTCGCACCCGCCACTCCCCCCAACCACAGCACCTACTAGGTGATTCATCGTGCCCTGCGTGTGCTGTTAACGCCATCGCAAGGGCCTTCGCACCCAAGGGCGTGCAAGGGTTAAGGGGGCGTAGCCCCTTGCGAGGGTGTGAAGAGCGCCTGTAGGGTGTGATGATCACCTAGTATTCTATAAATTCTGGCACCTGTTGACACAGAATTTAACATTTGTGTACACATGTGAAGCAAAGTGTGCAATGTCTCTCTCCTACTCAAATACGTTTTTTGTTTTCATTTTGCAAGGTAGAACTTTAAGATAATTGTTTAGATATATTCCATTTGTTGTTAACACCACAATACTGTAGGGTGAAATATACTTTTACTGTTGTCTCTATGAAAGTCTTCCAGTAATATACTAGCTTGTGGTTAAACCTCTGATGGTTAAACTTCATGAGACTTTGATTGGTCCGTTAAATTCGGTCAGATTGGCCAAGCATTTCGTTATTCTGGGACAATACAAGTACCAATCTTCTTTGGTATAATAGATGGATTGAATTCCCCCTGCTCCAGGTACCCACGGTATGGACCTTATGGCTGTGTTCCCATCCTCTCTATACTTCTGCACACGCTTGTTTTCCAACCACCATCGTTTTATTAATCTTATTACTATTAATGCCTCTGAATTTACTCATATGAACCATTTCCCACACTGATTTTATTTGCCAGCCTAGGATGCAGCATATTGTAAGATTAGACTAAGAAAATACCTCTTCATCCTTACTTTCCAATTCAGCTTAAATTGCATAATGCTTTTGCATTTATTACTTAACTAAATGATATCATGTTTTTGTGTGAGCGTAAATTACTATGACTGGTGGGAAGCACAGCTAGAGTCTTTCTTCATACCCTCAAACAACGAACGCCATGATGACTGAACACTGAACATTGTCAGGAGATAAGCCAGCCTTCCTATTACAAGTGCATTACAGGGGTTTTTCTTAAATTCACTATATACAACATTGCACTTTGTTAAACAGAGTATCGTTATACTGTATATTTCTCTATCGTCCTAGTGGATGCTGGGGTTCCTGAAAGGACCATGGGGAATAGCGGCTCCGCAGGAGACAGGGCACAAAAAGTAAAGCTTTCCGATCAGGTGGTGTGCACTGGCTCCTCCCCCTATGACCCTCCTCCAAGCCTCAGTTAGATTTTTGTGCCCGGCCGAGAAGGGTGCAATCTAGGTGGCTCTCCTAAAGAGCTGCTTAGAGAAAGTTTAGCTTAGGTTTTTTATTTTACAGTGAGTCCTGCTGGCAACAGGATCACTGCAACGAGGGACTTAGGGGAGAAGAAGTGAACTCACCTGCGTGCAGGATGGATTGGCTTCTTGGCTACTGGACATCCGCTCCAGAGGGACGATCACAGGTACAGCCTGGATGGTCACCGGAGCCTCGCCGCCGGCCCCCTTGCAGATGCTGAAACAAGAAGAGGTCCAGAATCGGCGGCAGAAGACTCCTCAGTCTTCTAAAGGTAGCGCACAGCACTGCAGCTGTGCGCCATTTTCCTCTCAGCACACTTCACACGGCAGTCACTGAGGGTGCAGGGCGCTGGGAGGGGAGCGCCCTGGGAGGCAAATGAAAACCTATTTGGCTAAAAAATACCTCACATATAGCCTCCGGGGGCTATATGGAGATATTTAACCCCTGCCAGAATCCACTAAAGAGCGGGAGACGAGCCCGCCGTAAAAGGGGCGGGGCCTATCTCCTCAGCACACAGCGCCATTTTCCTTACACAGCTCCGCTGGTCAGGACGGCTCCCAGGTCTCTCCCCTGCACTGCACTACAGAAACAGGGTAAAACAAGAGAGGGGGGGCAAAATAGTGGCAAAAATTATATTATAAAAGCAGCTATACAGGGAGCACTTATTATAAGGCTATCCCTGTCATATATAGCGCTTTTGGTGTGTGCTGGCAAACTCTCCCTCTGTCTCCCCAAAGGGCTAGTCGGGTCCTGTCTTCGTTAAGAGCATTCCCTGTGTGTCTGCTGTGTGTCGGTACGTGTGTGTCGACATGTATGAGGACGATATTGGTGTGGAGGCGGAGCAATTGCCAAATATGGGGATGTCACCTCCTAGGGGGTCGACACCAGAATGGATGCCTTTATTTATGGAATTACGGGATAGTGTCAACACGCTAAAGCAGGCGTTTGACGACCTGAGACGGCCGGACAATCAATTAGTGCCTGTCCAGGCGCCTCAAACACCGTCAGGGGCTGTAAAACGCCCTTTGCCTCAGTCGGTCGACACAGACCCAGACACAGGCACTGATTCCAGTGGCGACGGTGACGAATCAACCGTATTTTCCAGTAGGGCCACACGTTATATGATTTTGGCAATGAAGGAGGCGTTACATTTAGCTGATACTACAGGTACCACTAAACAGGGTATTATGTGGGGTGTGAAAAAACTACCTATAGTTTTTCCTGAATCAGAAGAACTAAATGAGGTGTGTGATGAAGCGTGGGTTGCCCCCGATAAAAAGATGCTAATTTCAAAGAAGTTATTGGCTTTATACCCTTTCCCGCCAGAGGTTAGGGCGCGCTGGGAAACACCTCCTAGGGTGGACAAGGCGCTCACACGCTTATCTAAACAAGTGGCGTTACCCTCTCCTGAGACGGCCGCACTTAAAGATCCAGTAGATAGGAGGATGGAAAATATCCAAAAAAGTATATACACACATACAGGTGTTATACTACGACCAGCTATAGCGACAGCCTGGATGTGCAGTGCTGGAGTAGCTTGGTCAGAGTCCCTGATTGAAAATATTGATACCCTGGATAGGGACAATGTTTTACTGTCTTTAGAGCAAATAAAGGATGCATTTCTTTATATGCGTGATGCACAGAGGGATATCTGCACACTGGCATCACGGGTAAGTGCTATGTCCATTTCGGCCAGAAGAAGTTTATTGACGCGACAGTGGTCAGGCGATGCGGACTCAAAACGGCATATGGAAGTTTTGCCGTATAAAGGGGAGGAGTTATTTGGAGTCGGTCTATCAGATTTGGTGGCCACGGCTACAGCCGGGAAATCCACCTTTTTACCTCAAGTTACTCCCCAACAGAAAAAGACACCGACTTTTCAACCGCAGCCCTTTCGTTCCTTTAAAAACAAGAGAGCAAAGGGATATTCATATCTGCCACGAGGCAGAGGAAGGGGGAAGAGACAGCAACAGGCAGCTCCTTCCCAGGAACAGAAGCCCTCCCCCCGCTTCTACAAAAGCCTCAGCATGATGCTGGGGCTTCTCAAGCGGACTCGGGGGCGGTGGGCGGTCGTCTCAAGAATTTCAGCGCGCAGTGGGCTCACTCGCAGGTAGATCCCTGGATCCTGCAGATAATATCTCAGGGATACAGGTTGGAACTAGAGACAGATCCACCTCGCCGTTTCCTGAAGTCTGCTTTACCAACGTCCCCCTCCGAAAGGGAGACGGTCTTGGAAGCCATTCACAAGCTGTACTCTCAGCAGGTGATAGTCAAGGTACCTCTTCTACAACAAGGAAAGGGGTATTATTCCACTCTATTTGTGGTACCGAAGCCGGATGGCTCGGTAAGACCTATTCTAAATCTGAAGTCATTGAACCTGTACATAAAGAAGTTCAAGTTCAAGATGGAGTCACTCAGAGCAGTGATAGCGAACCTGGAAGAAGGGGACTTTATGGTATCCTTGGACATCAAGGATGCGTACCTCCACGTTCCAATTTACCCCTCACACCAGGGGTACCTCAGGTTCGTCGTACAAAACTGTCACTATCAGTTTCAGACGCTGCCGTTCGGATTGTCCACGGCACCTCGGGTCTTTACAAAGGTAATGGCCGAGATGATGATTCTTCTTCGAAGAAAAGGCGTATTAATTATCCCATACTTGGACGATCTCCTGATAAGGGCAAGGTCCAGAGAACAGCTAGAGATGGGATTAGCACTGTCTCAAGAAGTGCTAAAACAGCACGGGTGGATTCTGAATATTCCAAAATCCCAGTTAATGCCAACAACTCGTCTGCTGTTCCTAGGGATGATTCTGGACACGGTTCAGAAAAAGGTTTTTCTCCCGGAGGAAAAAGCCAAGGAGTTATCCGAGCTTGTCAGGAACCTCCTAAAACCAGGAAAGGTGTCTGTACATCAATGCACAAGAGTCCTGGGAAAAATGGTGGCTTCTTACGAAGCAATTCCATTCGGCAGATTCCACGCAAGAATTTTCCAGAGGGATCTGTTGGACAAATGGTCAGGGTCGCATCTTCAGATGCACCAGCGGATAACCCTGTCTCCAAGGACAAGGGTATCTCTTCTGTGGTGGTTGCAGAGTGCTCATCTATTGGAGGGCCGCAGATTCGGCATACAGGATTGGATCCTGGTGACCACGGACGCCAGCCTGAGAGGCTGGGGAGCAGTCACACAAGGAAGAAACTTCCAGGGAGTGTGGACGAGCCTGGAAACGTCTCTTCACATAAACATTCTGGAACTAAGAGCAATCTACAATGCTCTAAGCCAGGCAGAACCTCTGCTTCAGGGAAAACCGGTGTTGATCCAGTCGGACAACATCACGGCAGTCGCCCATGTAAACAGACAGGGCGGCACAAGAAGCAGGAGTGCAATGGCAGAAGCTGCAAGGATTCTTCGCTGGGCAGAGAATCATGTGATAGCACTGTCAGCAGTGTTCATCCCGGGAGTGGACAACTGGGAAGCAGACTTCCTCAGCAGACACGACCTTCACCCGGGAGAGTGGGGACTTCATCCAGAAGTCTTCCACATGCTGGTAACCCGTTGGGAAAGACCAATGGTGGACATGATGGCGTCTCGCCTCAACAAAAAACTGGACAGGTATTGCGCCAGGTCAAGAGATCCGCAGGCAATAGCTGTGGACGCGCTGGTAACGCCTTGGGTGTACCAGTCGGTGTATGTGTTTCCTCCTCTGCCTCTCATACCAAAAGTATTGAGAATTATACGGCAAAGAGGCGTAAGAACGATACTAGTGGTTCCGGATTGGCCAAGAAGGACTTGGTACCCGGAACTTCAAGAGATGATCACGGAAGATCCGTGGCCTCTACCTCTAAGGAGGGACTTGCTTCAGCAGGGTCCCTGTCTGTTTCAAGACTTACCGCGGCTGCGTTTGACGGCATGGCGGTTGAACGCCGGATCCTAAAGGAAAAAGGCATGCCGGAAGAAGTCATTCCTACTTTGATTAAAGCAAGGAAGGAAGTAACCGTGCAACATTATCACCGCATTTGGCGAAAATATGTTGCGTGGTGCGAGGATCGGAGTGCTCCGACGGAGGAATTTCATCTGGGTCGATTCCTACATTTCCTGCAATCAGGATTGTCTATGGGTCTCAAATTGGGATCTATTAAGGTTCAAATTTCGGCCCTGTCGATTTTCTTCCAGAAAGAATTGGCTTCAGTCCCTGAAGTCCAGACTTTCGTTAAGGGAGTGCTGCATATACAGCCTCCTGTGGTGCCTCCAGTGGCACCGTGGGATCTCAATGTGGTTTTGGACTTTCTAAAATCTCATTGGTTTGAACCACTAAAAAATGTGGATTTGAAATATCTCACATGGAAAGTGACCATGCTACTAGCCCTGGCTTCGGCCAGGAGAGTGTCAGAACTGGCAGCTTTATCTTACAAAAGCCCATATCTGATTTTCCATTCGGACAGGGCGGAACTGCGGACTCGTCCGCATTTTCTCCCTAAGGTGGTGTCAGCATTTCATCTGAACCAGCCTATTGTAGTGCCTGCGGCTACAAGTGACTTGGAGGACTCCAAGTTACTGGACGTTGTCAGAGCATTGAAAATATATATTGCAAGGACAGCTGGAGTCAGAAAATCTGACTCGTTGTTTATATTGTATGCACCCAACAAGATGGGTGCTCCTGCGTCTAAGCAGACGATTGCTCGTTGGATCTGTAGCACAATCCAACTTGCACATTCTGTGGCAGGCCTGCCACAGCCTAAATCTGTAAAGGCCCACTCCACAAGGAAGGTGGGCTCATCTTGGGCGGCTGCCCGAGGGGTCTCTGCATTACAACTTTGCCGAGCAGCTACGTGGTCAGGGGAGAACACGTTTGTAAAATTTTACAAATTTGATACTCTGGCTAAGGAGGACCTGGAGTTCTCTCATTCGGTGCTGCAGAGTCATCCGCACTCTCCCGCCCGTTTGGGAGCTTTGGTATAATCCCCATGGTCCTTTCAGGAACCCCAGCATCCACTAGGACGATAGAGAAAATAAGAATTTACTTACCGATAATTCTATTTCTCGGAGTCCGTAGTGGATGCTGGGCGCCCATCCCAAGTGCGGATTATCTGCAATAATTGTACATAGTTATTGTTAACTAATTCGGGTTATTGTTGTAGGGAGCCATCTTTCAGAGGCTCCTCTGTTATCATACTGTTAACTGGGTTTAGATCACAAGTTGTACGGTGTGATTGGTGTGGCTGGTATGAGTCTTACCCGGGATTCAAAATTCCTCCCTTATTGTGTACGCTCGTCCGGGCACAGTACCTAACTGAGGCTTGGAGGAGGGTCATAGGGGGAGGAGCCAGTGCACACCACCTGATCGGAAAGCTTTACTTTTTGTGCCCTGTCTCCTGCGGAGCCGCTATTCCCCATGGTCCTTTCAGGAACCCCAGCATCCACTACGGACTCCGAGAAATAGAATTATCGGTAAGTAAATTCTTATTTTCCCAGATGACGTACACAACACATTACTATATTGGCTGTATGTGTTGGTGCAGGCAGTAGCAGCATTCCACTGGTGTCCCGCTTCAGCTTTTCTTCTATTTGAAAAAAAAGTTTGAAGCTCTTTGGGGCTGTTTCAGTTGTTTAGGATGTCTCATTTTCCTGTCTAAACAGGACTGTTTAGACACCCAAACAATTGTCGCAATTCATGCATGTCACGTCCAAACAGACAGGGTTTAGCCACATAATATAGCTAAAACTGTCAAGTCCTGCTTTGGGCATTCAAACTCCCATTTAGATGCCCAAAGTTCTGACTTAGCCCACATTCCTTCTCTCACCTCAAGAGGCTGCAAGAAGAGTTGTCATCCCTGCTGCTACCAGTAGTCAGTTGAATTGCACCGTTTTGCGCCGCCTAGTGGTAGCCGCGGGGAAAAACAATTGACTCAACCCCATTGTATGAAGACGTGTTTAACCTCACAATAGTGTTACAGTATATCAGCTCTATCCTATAGCAGGATGAATATAAAATACCGGCGGTTCACGGCTCCCCGACAGTGAGAATCCCAACACCAGACGTGGCAAGTATTTTAACCCTCCGGGGGTGTAGGCAAGGGCTAACCTCTCCTCTCCCCCTAGTGCCTAACTCCCTCCCCTCACACCCCAATACTCACCTTCTGGATGTCTGCTGTCAGTGTTCCGGTGCCAGGATTCTGGCGTCTGTCACATGACCAGCGGCATCTCGATTGCTGGGATGTCATCACTCCTATAGCAACTCTTTGCTGGTTGGAGGTCCCACTCTTTCATTTATTCCTTTCTGTTTGGAGGTGTGTGTTGTGTGGGTGTTTTTTTATTTTTTATTTTATTTATTCCTCCAATTAAACTTACAAATGACAAAGATGTCCTCCACTAAATTAGGGTGTTTTCATGTGTAAAAAATATTAAGGAAAGTAAACCTATAATGTAATGGGCTGCTAAACAAAGCCATCATAATGGTTCCCATAGAATGAAGAATCTTAAAAATATTTAACTTGTTGTACAGATGAGTGCATGCTGTACTGTTATCAGGGAATTTCTGCAAAAGGCATTTCAATGCTTTGCATGTGACTGTAGTGATGACCAGTGGACTTCTTTTCAGGTACCCCCCAAAACAACCCATAGCTAAGGTATTGCTTTAAAGCACTTCAGTTCTGAGGTTCTCCTGAAACTTGTCAACCAGCTTTTCTATAAGTCAGTGATGAGTAAATATTTTGCTTGAAAAATCAAGGATCAGCAGCCGAAGCCAGATCATCAGTTTGAGCACCTCCCATTTCAAAAGGTTCCTTGGATTTTTTTTTTATTTTTTTTGAAAGGTTTAACTTCTATTACTGATCTGGGTTACTGGTTAGTAATTTGCATAAACCCCCCCCCCCCCTCTTCCAGTCCCCAGTCCCCTTTCTAGACTAGTGAATTCAAGGATTTTACTTTTCAGCACCACTTCTGATTTGGATACCGAGTACCTTTCTCAACTTTGACCTCCGAAGGTAGAAGGCATGCTCTTATTCCATTTAACATGCTAATGTACTCATGGATTATGGTTCAGACAGTAAGAGGCAGATGAATATGTTGCATCCAATGACATTCTCGTCTTTAACAGTTTATTTTTAATGATCGCCTGTCTTTCATATAGTCCGATAAGCATTTGCTTTATTGCTAATGATATTGGCCAATAAAACTTTGATCGGGCTCCACGTGATCCCTATTCCAGCTTATTTACAATAAGATCACCAGCGTGATAAATTATTTAGTGGCAGATTAATTTTGGAAGCCATGATTTTGATAATGTGCTTGCATGCATCATTTGCCAGAAAAATTGCAAAATTTGATTTAACATCTAAAGAGCAATTCCTCCAGTCTCGCTGCTGAAAGAGGAGCATATTTTCTCGCCAATGTCACAGGCTGAATCGTCTAATTTAAATCAATGACTTTTCACAATTCTTTCCCCAGCACAATGCTCAGCACTAAAACCTTTAGGGAGCTGGAGACATCTTGCTTACAAAAATCTGGGTTGGATTTATAGACCTGAAACGAGACATGGGCTCCGATTTCAATCTAAATATCTGCCTTGCATGAAGAGGCATAAGGCAATTGCTGCTGCTATGTCAGGATAGGGCATTATCTTGTCTCCTTTCATGGTCTGAGCCTTCTCTTGGGCACCTGCTTTGCCACTTGCTTCTCTAGAAGGGAATGTATGCAGTTGTCACAAAAGACTTTATTGGAACATATCGTGCTAGTAGGGAAAATTATCCTAGTGCCTAATATATCAGTAAAGGGGTAGGGGGAATCCTAAAACGAATCCCGACCATTTTTACCTTCAAAATATGGCTTTTTTTTCAAAACTTTTCACCGGCTCGGGGGCTGCGAGAAAAAAAAGTGTTGTTAAAACCTATTGAAGGATAACATGGCTTACTTTCCTAAGCTACTTGGATAGCCAAAAAGTTGCAGTATATTACAGAAAGGGACTTTTTTTTTTTTTTAAATTGTTTATTTAGTTTTCAAGTTATAAAGGATTACATTATCCCCCCAGAACACGTGGGGAGGGCATATCCGTAAAACAACATTTTACCAAGAGCAGAGATCTAATCTGAAAATAAAGGTCATGGGGTTCCCATAATAAAAAACATCACATTGATAACAAAAGAAATAGAGATAAAATATACATCGAGAGCGACAGAAGCAGTCCGATTAAATAGGAACCAAGAAGTAATCTCGTGACTGTACCAGTAAAGAAAGGAAGGATAAAGAAAAAGCAAGATAAGAGAAGGGAAAGACGAGGAAAGTTATATAGTAGGGGGAGTAAAGACCGAGTCGGAGGATCCGCCATTGCGCCTCTTTATATAGCAAATACCGCTCGGAGCTCTAGTGCAAGATAGAAGGTAATACTTAAGGTACACGAAAAGGTAATATTAAGGATGGTCACAGGTCTACTCGATAGGTTAGGAGATTACCAAAATCACAGTAGGAGTGCCATAGAACCCTCAGGGGAGCGTATTCTACGTGCTGGAGCTTGGGAGTCGAACCATAATTCCCAAATCAGAAGAAACTGGAAAGATCTGTTATGGAGGTATGCAGTGATTTTTTCCATGCTTGCGAAGTACCAAACTTTATCAATGACCCGCTTAATAGGGCGGGCCTCCCTCTGTTTCCAGTGGAAAGGCAATTGCGCATCGAGCAGCATTTAAAATCTGTGTTAGTAATTTACCGGAAGTTGGAGGTGTGTTAATAATGGGGAGGCCCAGCAGAAAAGACCAAGGGTCTTTAGATACCTGGGTCTGGAGCACTGTACTTATCAGGTGTGCGACTGCGTACCAAAATAGCATGATCTTGGGACACGTCCACCAGATGTGGAGGAAAGAGCCATGGCCGCCGCAGCCTCTCCAACACGTGGGCGAAGAGGAAGGGAATAGCTTGTGGAGTCTAGAGGGGACAAAGTACCACCTATATAATATTTTGTAAGCGTTTTCCTTCACTAGCGTTGAGATGGAGGATTTTGCGGCAGCAGTGAAGACATCCGACCAATCATGGTCAGCAGGCGGCGGTACTAGGTCCCGTTCCCACTGGAGAACAAAAGCCGGGGTTGTCGGCTGACCCCAAACCTGAAGAAGGGAGTATAGTAGGGAGATGATTCCTCGAGCAAGCGGTTTGTGATAGTTCTAAGACTCCAGAGTTGATAAAGGTTGGAACGGGGAAGAATTCGATATTGAAGAGACAAAGTGTCTTATCTGAAAATAGGTAAAAGGGTTCGCATCCGGGAAGTTCTATCTTGTTATGATAAGAAAGTGACTTTTAAGTGCCAGGGGATGAAGTTACTCATCAGACAGGGGTGTGTGTGGATCATTAGTTCGCCCACTATAGGTCGACAGGGTTTCTAGGTCGACAGGTCAGAAGGTCGACATGAGGTGTTTTTTTTTGGGTGTTTTCTTCGTAGAGTGACCGGGAACCCCAATTAGTGTACTGTGTCCCCTCGCATGGCTCTCTTCGCTCGCCATGCTTCGGGCAAGGTGCCTTGCTCCGCTACCGCTGCACTCTGCACAGATTACCATTCTAATCATAGTCCACGTGGATCGTTACGTATGAAAAAGTTCAAAAAAAGATTAAAAAAAAACTTGTGTCAACCTTTTGACCTGTGGATCTAGAAACCCCGTCGACCTTCCAGCCCTGTCGACCTAGTGACTGTCAACCTATAGTGGTCGACCTAAACAGACCAGATCCCTCGACAGGAGCCATTACATTATGAAGCTGATAAGTGAAGCATTAAGCATCTAGTGTTAATATGCTGCCGCCTTCGCTTAGTTACTTAATTTTAGCATGTTAAAACAATTGATACATAAAGAAGCGTCCTCCTACATCTAGCCTCAATACGCCATGCAGCGCGAGATGCTTGACTGAGTGATCCGCCAGGTCCTGTGCAACTCTGCTAGCCTCAGTTTTTACCAAAAAAGGGTCTGTCTTAACGAGATGTGAATAGGACACATAAGGAGACTGTGCTGATTAATTTGATTGTGTGTGACGGAGTCTGGTATACTGAGCTGAACAGAACTTGTATTGGAAAAGAGCTGTGGCTACTACATTGTAGAACACTGTATACAGATTCAAAGACTGTCACACACGTGTATACAAGTGTCTTATATCAAATTAATCAGCTAAGTATTTTTGTTTACCCTAGTCACATTGTGTTGCGAATAAGACGCCTATTTCTGCAAAAATGCCCGGCACTAGAAGATTCTCAAGCAACCTGCCCTGCCAAGAAGGACTGTTTTGGTGTGACTGCAGCAAAGATGTATGAGGACATATCTGTAGGTCACAGCCTCTGTGCCACAAAGGGTTATAACATAAATAATATAGCTTGGTTGGCATAAATTACTTTTCAGTTTTTGCCAATGCCATCAGTCTGAAGATCTATGCTCAGAGGAAGCAGTCAGTTTGGGTATAAAGACAGTTTGGTGTAAATTATGTGATGCAAAGTACAATTCTTTTAATTTTAGTTGGAATATAAGACTTGTCTGTATTGGTCCCCATTGTAGAAAACACAACGCAGACATTTAGGGGTGAATTTAATTTTTTTTGGCCGTGTCTAAGTAATGGGTGCCCGATGGCAATATTCATTAATACTTGGATTGCTTTTGGTGCCCATTACTTGTCTCGCCCAAGTGCACTGTGTTTAGACGAGTGGAGCAGCTAAACATGTGCAAAAGTATTAGGCATTCTGCCAAATGGACAGGTTGGGTCGCCCAAAAGCACTACTTTTGGTGAATATCTGCTTGCCACCTCAGGAGGTAACGAGCAGAAATAATGGATACCCGATATCAAAACAATTGAATAGCTTCTGTTGGGCACCCAAAAAACAAACGAATCCTCTCCTTTATTGTGTAATGTAACTCATATCTCCAATGCCGGATCCCGCCCGGGAATTGGAAACTGGTTCCTCCCGGGTGGGATCAGGCGTTGGACCCTAACAGCAGGCTTCCCGACCCGACAATATGCAGAGTCGGGTTGCCATAGCAGCGGGGGTGGAAGTGGCGCTGGGAGATGAGCTCATCTCTGCACCGCCTCCCCCTGTGTAGTGAACGGGTCCCGGGTTGCATCGACTTGGCAACCCGTTCACACTGCCACTGACCCGGTATTCAACCCAGGAATAACCCTTCTTATAGCCCAGGTTGAATTACCAGGTCAGGCGACCCTGGAATTCTCCATGGCCTCTTTCACATCGCACAGTGATTCGGCAATATACCGGGTCGATACTGGGCTATTTGTGCGATGTGAAAGGGGTATAAATAATTGCAATGAAACCTACAATCTGCAGGGTATTTATTTTATTTATTTTTTTACATTAGGCAAGATTGGCACTTCTATGCCGATAAAGAATTTTTCCCCCTCCCAAAAGAAAACAATGTGTGTTTTGTTTTGTTTTTTGTTTTTTACCTTTTTAAAACTTTTTTTTTTTTTTTACTATTACAATTGCTCTTTTAATATTGTTTAAGTATCTGATTCCTTGATATTAGCTGTATCCAATATTTGTATAGGAAATATGCATTCTCTCGCCAGCTATTGTGTTACTGTAAAATAGTTATTATATAATGAAAGGTCCACACAGATGATGGATGGTTAATATTTGTTGGCCACCTATTCAGTTTACCCAAATTAGAAGCTGTGTATTTATATAAGAATTAGTTATAATTGACTTTCCATCTATTCAAAGTAGATTTGCAAGGGACAGAGGATTATCGTAGCTATAAAAATGTAATCTGCTCTGTTTCTTCCAACCCTCTGTCTGGCCAGGTTAATGTTGAAATGCAAACAATTACCGAATGTTGTGTTTCTACAAAAGTAATTGTGCATTGGCCTGTGGGTACTGATCCCACACATTACAATAATCATACCGTGTAGAACCTTCGGAGGCAACGCTCACACCTAGGAGGCTAAGGCTGGGTTCCGACTATTCCGATATAGCTGATTATTTGGTAAGCATACACACTTGCCAATCGGCTGCTCAATAAGTCTGTTCCCGCTCAGCTGTAATGTTACTGGTCACCCGTACACACAGCCAGACATGCCGATGTATATCTGCATCGGCTGTGCTCCAGGGCCGACGGCATACGGTGTGTTGCCAGTGCTATATTCTGCACTGATTGGCTGGGGTCATACAGATTTTTTAATATTGAAAATAAAATGCACTTGTACTTACATTTACAATTGTAAGAGCTCCCTATTCATGATAGACATTGGGCCTTGAATGTAACCTTTAATATCTAGCTTGAGCGCAGTATGTTGTCTAGTATCCACCACTTTGCATGTTTTTTTTGTTTGATTTTGTGTACCCACAAAAAGCCTGTTTTTATAATACAAACAATAGGTTAATTGAACTTTAACAACATTTTTGTGACAATCCGTGTGCCCCCTCCCAAAAAAAAGACAGCAGCATGACAATCATGCTGCTGCTTTGCGCCACTGTGAGCGACATCTGCATTTGCACAGTTGTGGCTCCTGTAAACATCAGAAATGTACGCAAATATCAAATGTACAGATGTGTCCCCCTGTACATCTTGCTTTAATACGCCATGCAGCGGGAGATGCCTGTTGAGTGAGCTGACCAATCCTGTGCATCTCCATTAGCGTTGGGCATTTTTTTTGCCAAAAAATGCGTCTTAGTCGTATTGCTGTGTGAATAGGACGCACAAGCAGACTCTGTTGACTAAAATGACATGTGGCATGCCTATATTCTGTGTGCAACCGCAGCTGTATCTGCGTAGGAAAACACTGTAGCGTAACGTTTTGTATGCAGTTACAACCACGGTTGCACACAAAATGCAGGCATACTGCATATAATTTTAATCATCAAAACCTGCTGTGTCCATTCGCATTGTTTTGCATATAAGATGCATTTTAATGGAATAAGTTGCATGAAAAGACGTTCGGCGCTACCAAGTCACGCCACGGCATGGTTGAACTCGATGGGCATTTTGCCTTTTTTCAACCTCACTAACTATGTAACTATATGTGACCAGAAGGGCTGTTTACCGTGCAGGGAGGCTAGATGTAAGTGGATACATCTGTGCAAACATCTCTGAATTAGGCCCTTTATTGGGTACGATGAAACAAATTGAGCGTGCTATTATGCCTGGCCAGATCTCTCCTCATACCCCTAAACTAGTGCAATTATGCAGTTTCCTACCTTTAGCGCGGTGCAAACAGCATCGTGGCAGGCACGCAAGTCAGGGAATGCCTGCTCTCGTGGCTAAACACCCGTTTTAATGCACGAGAACCGGCATTCTCCGACATAACAGCACAGTCAATTGAATAGCCACGGGACCACTTTCCTGGAGCTATTCATATTGTATTGAATTGACCCCATTGTGGGATGAATTAGAACACCAACTGCAATCTTGGCCTTATGCCCAACATCTGTGCCACTGTTGTGACTGAAAGGATGGCAGTACCCGTCTGTTTCCTCTTGGCATTTTATCCCTATTGCCAGTGAATACATTATGCAAAATGGTTGGAGAAGACTCTGTAGTTATTTTGGGAAAGTTTCTTAAAAATAACATTCTTTAAATTCTATATATTGGGTCCTTTGCAGCCTTTACAACTTGTCTATGGTTTTTGAAATGCCACTCTGGTCCAGCTTTACAGAGGTTAAAGATCTATCCTTCAACATGGTGTTTAGAACAGCGTTAACATATGTGTTCAGAAAAAAGCGATTGGAGCCATTCTGTTACATTGTAATTGTGTGAACATGGAGCTATTCAGTTGCTTAGTGACAGAGTACAAAGTAACAAATTCCAGTTTGTCCTTTATCTTCCAGTTTTTTTCTTCTTCTTTTCTTCAGGGGGGAAATGTCAAGGTTACAGTAAAACAAGTGCCTGACGGATGATGATCTGGCAACAATAGGCAATTATTCCCAAATGAGCTTCACCTTGAAAGTGAATTAATACCAAATTTCTATCCAATAGCTCATGAGCTTAATTCAGGCCATAATTTCCCTTAAATAAAAACACCTCTGTGTTGTGAGCCTGATTTATATTGCATTTTCTGGAAAGCCTATTGTACAGTATAACATTATATAATGTATTTTATGTAAACGTCTAAAAGTAATTTGATAGGAGGGACTGATACCATGCCATTTTTAAAAGGGCTTTTGTATGCATGCAGTAATTAGTAGCAAAATACATGGTGAGCCTTTCATATAAGGGGGTCTCTGTAGTTGCTCACGCAAAGCTTTTGTGAACCTTGAAATTAAAGCTGTAATTACACATAGATGTATCTTCAGCTAATGTTGTTCATGTGTAACATGAAGGTTGGGTTCTCCCTATAATTCATTTTCCACTCCAAAGTCTGTAGGACACGTGTATGAGGGTCTGTTTCCTGGAAACATGCAATTTCTACTTGTTGCTGTGATAGTGTAATGTGATCGGTGTGAGCCAGTCGGTCAATAAGCTCCTCTGTGATGTGGGAAAAATTAGGAGGAGTGGGGGTGTTATCTTATGAATGTTCTAATATATGAGCAGCTCTGATCAGATTGCAGTTAAGCAGGAACTTGTGTTGCAGCTATATACACTGCTGTATCTGGCCAGTTACAGCATATTACTGCAAGTATTGCAGCTCAGGTTATAGGACCTGATAGGTACTGCTGCCTAGCACAATCAAAATTTGGTGGCTAACTTAATGATTTTCAACCATATTCATTGGAAACCGTTTGATAGGCGGCCTAAGCAGATTGGGTTTACCTGACGAAACCACAAAAACTGAGTGGTCTGAATTGGCCACTCAAATGAGAACTTGTGAGTTTTGGCTTTCCGTGTGTGTGGCCTAATTGGATGTACCTACTATTGTTCACATTCAGGCAGTGTGCTGGCTGTTCAGGGCAGGAGTTTTTGCACCATTAAGTAGTAAAAGTAGATTAATGCAGAACAACTTAATTAAACAGGAAGCATGGGCAGCAAAATGGAGAATGAGATTCAACACAGACAAGTGTAAGGTAATGCACTGTGGGGTAAAGACCAGAAATTACACCTACGTACTAAATGGGGTAATACTAGGGGATTCTGTACTGGAAAAAGACTTAGGAGTTCACATAGATTACAAATTAAGCAGCAGTACCCAAAGTAGGAGTGCAGCAAGGAAGGCTAATAAGATATTAGCATGCATAAAACGGGGAATTGATGCAGTGGACGAGAGTATTATACTCCCATTATATAAATCACTAGTGAGGCCACATCTTTAATACTGTGTGCAATTTTGGGCACCATATTACAAAAAGGATATCCTGGAGCTAGAAAAGGTTCAGAGGCGGGCGACCAAACTAATCAAGGGCATGGAGACGCTGGAATACGAGGAAAGGCTTGCAAGGCTAGGCATGTTTACATTGGAAAAGAGGAGACTAAGAGGGGACATGATCAACATCTACAAATATATGAGGGGTCAATACACAGAGCTCGGGAGGGACCTGGTTTCTAGAAGATCAGCACAGATGACACGTGGTCACTCGCTTAGGTTAGAGGAGAAGAGTTTCCACACACTGAGGCGAAAAGGTGTTTTCACAGTAAGGACAATACGTGTTTGGAATTCCCTGCCTGAGAGAGTAGTAACGGCGGACTCAGTCAACACCTTTAAGACTGGGTTAGATAAATTCCTATTGGATAAAGATATTCAGGGTTATGGTGCGTAGGCACGCATTTTAGTTAATATAACTAGTCCTAACATAAAAATAACTAGTCCTATAACAAGACTGCATAGGAGACCACAAATAGGTTGAACTCGATGGACAATTTGTCTTTTTTCAACCTTGGTTACTATGTTACTATGTAATTGTGTTAAATGCTTTTGGATGTAGAAAGATTGGTGTTGCTCCACAAAAACAGATCATAAAATTGATTGGATCCCAAAGGAGTGCCATTTGCACTATATTATAAATATTTCTTTAGACTGATCTCTGTACTTGAAATGGAAGCCGCTGATTAAGCAGAGTGGTTCTGATCCCACATGAAAGAAGACTTGTAATTAGTGGGCACTATCGATCCAACGTAACAAAGGGCTATGTAGTGGGTACTAAGATAGCTTTGCTTCTGCTCTGCTGGAGATCCTTGGAGAGAGGCATTATTTTCTCAAGTAGTTCCTTATGCTTGAGTACCATTGAAACTGAACATTCAGTTTTGTGTGAGCCCAAATGCTAGATTCTAAAAGGACAGATTTGGAAAACATTTTTAAGATTTTTATTTTACTACTTTTTTTTTTTCTTCTGCTTTATCGCACTTAAAGTAAATTACACCTTTTAAACTCACTAAAATGCAGTGTCTTAAAAATAAAATATCAAAAGTTTTTTTTTAAATGTTTCTCAAGACAGCTGCAGAGTTTCTCTTTAAAGCTACACCTACAGCCTTGGCAAAGCAGAGCCGTTGCCTTGCCCCCCTCCCCCCCCCCCCCCCCCTCCCCCCTCCTCTCCTCTCCCCCAGATCTCTTCAGCTTGGTTCTCAGCAGTGCCTGAAAATTTGGGGACTAGGTTGTGGATTGGAGGACTAGGTACAAGCAATCAGGCTTAATTTAATGGTGGTTACCTTAATTGATTGTCCTTGTCAGAACGTCTGTATGTTGCAGCAGCCCTCTGGCGCAGGTGGGTTGGTACAGGGAAACACCAGAAATTGCTCTGTTTTCCTAGGTAATTGTAAAGCGGTCATTGGAGTCTATTCAATTTGGCAACAGAGGAATAGCGCCGGGAATTAGCTCCCAACGCTATTCAATTCAGCTACTAGTTACCCGCAATTGTCGGGAATTCTTCTCTCACCCCCGGGGGGTGAGAGAAGAAAACTGACAAAAGTGCTGCCGCGAGGCCGATTCTGTCGGAAATCGGCATCGCCGCGGGTAGTTAAGTCTGAAAATGCCCGTTCTCCCGACAAAACTACCTGTTAAGTTGTCGAATGGGCATTCGCCGACTTAACTTTAGCTGAATTGAATAGCGTCGGGAGCTAATTCCCGGCGCTATTCATCTGTTGCCGAATTAAATCGACCCCATTATGTTTTTGCATTGCTAAACTTTCTCTGTATTTTGGCTATTCGGTGCTAATTACCTGTATGTATAACTGTAACACTAACCTGTGACTAGGCTCTCCACAGAAGAGAAGGATCACTAGAACACTTTTTGTTCTGCAAAAACTACAGTATTATACCTAATTATCATTTATGCTGTAGTAGACGTTACCGGAAAGCGTCCTGGTAACTGAAATAGAACCATCTGACACCAGCTGTAGTTACCTTAGGAACACTATTGTTCCAGTTTGCCAGATTGGTTGTGAATCCCCATGATCGCCTTATATTATTGACGCCTTTAGTTTAGTTTTGAATCACCATGATCGCCTTATAATAATATTTTCTCTATCGTCCTAAGTGGATGCTGGGGTTCCTGAAAGGACCATGGGGGATAGCGGCTCCGCAGGAGACAGGGCACAAAAGTAAAGCTTTTACAGGTCAGGTGGTGTGTACTGGCTCCTCCCCCTATGACCCTCCTCCAGACTCCAGTTAGATTTTTGTGCCCGGCCGAGAAGGGTGCAATTCTAGGTGGCTCTCATAAAGAGCTGCTTAGAGAGTTTAGCTTAGGTTTTTTATTTTACAGTGATTCCTGCTGGCAACAGGATCACTGCAACGAGGGACAGAGGGGAGAAGAAGTGAACTCACCTGCGTGCAGGATGGATTGGCTTCTTGGCTACTGGACATGAAGCTCCAGAGGGACGATCACAGGTACAGCCTGGATGGTCACCGGAGCCACGCCGCCGGCCCCCTCACAGATGCTGAAGCAAGAAGAGGTCCAGAATCGGCGGCTGAAGACTCCTGCAGTCTTCTTAAGGTAGCGCACAGCACTGCAGCTGTGCGCAATTTTCCTCTCAGCACACTTCACACGGCAGTCACTGAGGGTGCAGGGCGCTGGGGGGGGGGGGCGCCCTGGGAGGCAAATGAAAACCTTTAAAAAGGCTAAAAATACCTCACATATAGCCCCAGAGGCTATATGGAGATATTTACCCCTGCCTAAATGTACTAAATAGCGGGAGACGAGCCCGCCGAAAAAGGGGCGGGGCCTATCTCCTCAGCACACGGCGCCATTTTCTGTCACAGCTCCGCTGGTCAGGAAGGCTCCCAGGTCTCTCCCCTGCACTGCACTACAGAAACAGGGTATAACAGAGAGGGGGGGCAAAATAAATGGCAATATATTAATATAAAAGCAGCTATAAGGGAGCACTTAATCATAAGGCTATCCCTGTCATATATAGCGCTTTTTGGTGTGTGCTGGCAGACTCTCCCTCTGTCTCCCCAAAGGGCTAGTGGGTCCTGTCTTCGTATAGAGCATTCCCTGTGTGTCTGCTGTGTGTCGGTACGTGTGTGTCGACATGTATGAGGACGTTATTGGTGTGGAGGCGGAGCAATTGCCAAATATGAGGATGTCACCTCCTAGGGGGTCGACACCAGAATGGATGCCTTTATTTGTGGAATTACGGGATAGCGTCAACTCGCTTAAGCAGTCGTTTGCCGACATGAGGCGGCCGGACACTCAATTAGTGCCTGTCCAGGCGCCTCAAACACCGTCAGGGGCTGTAAAACGCCCCTTGCCTCAGTCGGTCGACACAGACCCAGACACAGGCACTGATTCCGGTGGTGAAGGTGACGAATCAACCGTATTTTCCAGTAGGGCCACACGTTATATGATTTTGGCAATAAAGGAGATGTTACATTTAGCTGATACTACAGGTACCACTAAACAGGGTATTATGTGGGGTGTGAAAAAACTACCAGTAGTTTTTACCGAATCAGAAGAATTAAATGACGTGTGTGATGAAGCGTGGGGTGCCCCGATAAAAAACTGCTAATTTCAAAGAAGTTATTGGCTTTATACCCTTTCCCGCCAGAGGTTAGGGAGCGCTGGGAAACACCTCCTAGGGTGGACAAAGCGCTAACACGCTTATCAAAACAAGTGGCGTTACCCTCTCCTGAGACGGCCGCACTTAAAGATCCATCAGATAGGAGGATGGAAAATATCCAAAAAGGTATATACACACATGCAGGTGTTATACTACGACCAGCTATTGCGACTGCCTGGATGTGCAGTGCTGGGGTAGTTTGGTCAGAGTCCCTGATCGAAAATATTGATACCCTGGACAGGGACAATATTTTACTGTCGTTAGAACAAATAAAGGATGCATTTCTTTATATGCGTGATGCACAGAGAGATATCTGCACACTGGCATCACGGGTAAGTGCTATGTCCATTTCGGCCAGAAGAGCTTTATGGACACGACAGTGGACAGGCGATGCGTAGAGGAGTTATTTGGGGTCGGTCTATCGGATTTGGTGGCCACGGCTACGGCCGGGAAATCCACCTTTCTACCTCAAGTCACTCCCCAACAGAAAAAGGCACCGACCTTTCAACCGCAGCCCTTTCGTTCCTTTAAAAATAAGAGAGCAAAGGGCTATTCATATCTGCCACGAGGCAGAGGACGAGGGAAGAGACAGCAACAGGCAGCTCCTTCCCAGGAACAGAAGCCCTCCCCGGCTTCTACAAAAGCCTCAGCATGACGCTGGGGCTTCGCAAGCGGACTCGGGGGCGGTAGGCGGTCGTCTCAAGAATTACAGCGCGCAGTGGGCTCACTCGCAGGTAAATCCCTGGATCCTGCAGATAATATCTCAGGGGTACAGGTTGAAATTAGAGACAGAGCCACCTCGCCGTTTCCTGAAGTCTGCTTTACCAACGTCCCCCTCAGAAAGGGAGACGGTTTTGGAAGCCATTCACAAGCTGTATTCTCAGCAGGCGATAGTCAAGGTACCTCTTCTACAACAAGGGAAGGGGTATTATTCCACTCTTTTTGTGGTACCGAAGCCGGATGGCTCGGTAAGGCCTATTCTAAATCTGAAGTCCTTGAACCTGTACATAAAGAAGTTCAAGTTCAAGATGGAGTCACTCAGAGCAGTGATAGCGAACCTGGAAGAAGGGGATTTTATGGTATCCTTGGACATCAAGGATGCGTATCTCCACGTTCCAATTACCCCTCACACCAGGGGTACCTCAGGTTCGTTGTACAAAACTGTCACTATCAGTTTCAGACGCTGCCGTTTGGTTTGTCCACGGCACCTCGGGTCTTTACAAAGGTAATGGCCGAGATAATATTTCTTCTTCGAAGAAAAGGCGTATTAATT
Source organism: Pseudophryne corroboree (assembly GCF_028390025.1). Lineage (NCBI taxonomy): Eukaryota > Metazoa > Chordata > Amphibia > Anura > Myobatrachidae > Pseudophryne > Pseudophryne corroboree. The sequence goes on along the minus strand of NC_086453.1, from coordinate 294,920,141 downwards.
ATCCCATACTTGGACGATCTCCTAATAAGGGCAAGGTCCAGAGAAAAGCTAGAGATGGGTTTAGCACTATCTCAAGAGGTGCTAAAGCAGCACGGATGGATTCTGAATATTCCAAAATCCCAATTAATGCCGACAACTCGTCTGCTGTTCCTGGGGATGATTCTGGACACAGTTCAGAAAAAGGTTTTTCTTCCCGAAGAAAAAGCCAAGGAGTTATCTGACCTGGTCAGGAACCTCCTAAAACCAGGAAAGGTGTCTGTACATCAATGCACAAGAGTCTTGGGAAAAAATGGTAGCTTCTTACGAAGCAATCCCTTTCGGCAGATTCCATGCAAAGGGATCTGTTGGACAAATGGTCAGGGTCGCATCTTCAGATGCACCTGCGGATAACCCTGTCGCCGAGGACAAGGGTATCCCTTCTGTGGTGGTTGCAGGAGGCTCATCTATTGGAGGGCCGCAGATTCGGCATGCAGGATTGGATCCTGGTGACCACGGATGCCAGCCTGAGAGGCTGGGGAGCAGTCACACAGGGAAGAAATTTCCAGGGAGTGTGGTCGAGCCTGAAAAAGTCTCTTCACATAAGCATTCTGGAACTAAGAGCAATCTACAATGCTCTAAGCCAGGCGGAACCTCTGCTTCAAGGAAGACCGGTGTTGATCCAGTCGGACAACATCACGGCAGTCGCCCATGTAAACAGACAGGGCGGCACAAGAAGCAGGAGGGCAATGGCAGAAGCTGCCAGGATCCTTCGCTGGGCGGAGAATCACGTGATAGCACTGTCAGCAGTATTCATCCCGGGCGTGGACAACTGGGAAGCAGACTTCCTCAGCAGACACGACCTTCACCCGGGAGAGTGGGGACTTCATCCAGAAGTTTTCCACATGCTATTAAACCGTTGGGTAAAACCAATGGTGGACATGATGGCGTCTCGCCTCAACAAAACACTGGACAGGTATTGCGCCAGGTCAAGAGATCCGCAGGCAATAGCTGTGGACGCGCTGGTAACACCTTGGGTGTACCAGTCGGTATATGTGTTTCCTCCTCTGCCTCTCATACCAAAGGTATTGAGGATTATACGGCAAAGAGGAGTAAGACTAGTGGCTCCGGATTGGCCAAGAAGGACTTGGTACCCGGAACTTCAAGAGATGGTCACGGACGATCCGTGGCCTCTACTTCTGAGAAGGGACCTGCTTCAGCAGGGTCCTTGTCTTTTTCAAGACTTACCGCGGCTGCGTTTGACGGCATGGCGTTTGAATGCCAGATCCTAAAAGGAAAAGGCATTCCAGAAGAAGTCATTCCTACCTTGATAAAGGCAAGGAAGGAAGTCACCGCGAAGCATTATCGCCGTATTTGGCGAAAATATGTTGCGTGGTGCGAGCAGCGGAGTGCTCCGATGGAGGAATTTCAACTGGGTCGTTTTCCTACTTTTCCTGCAATCAGGATTGTCTATGGGTCTCAAATTGGGATCTATTAAGGTTCAAATTTCGGCCCTATCAATATTCTTCCAAAAAGAATTGGCCTCAGTCCCTGAGGTCCAGATTTTTATCAAAGGAGTACTGCATATACAGCCTCCTGTGGTGCCTAAGGTGGCACCGTGGGATCTAAATGTAGTTTTAGATTTCCTCAAATCCAATTGGTTTGAACCACTAAAGAATGTGGATTTGAAATATCTCACATGGAAAGTGACTATGTTACTGGCCCTGACTTCGGCCGGGAGAGTATCTGAACTGGCGGCTTTGTTTTATAAAAGCCCTTATTTAATTTTCCATTCGACATAGGGCAGAGCTGCGGACGCGTCCGCATTTTCTCCCTAAGGTGGTATCAGCGTTTCACCTGAACCAGCCTATTGTAGTGCCTGCGGCTACAGACGACTTGAAGGACTCCAAGTTGTTGGACGTTGTCAGAGCCTTAAAAATATACATTTAAAGGACGGCTGGAGTCAGAAAATCTGACTCGCTGTTTATACTGTATGCACCCAACAAGTTGGGTGCACCTGCTTCTAAGCAGTCGATTGCTCGTTGGATTTGTAACAAAATTCAACTTGTACATTCTGTGGCAGGCCTGCCACAGCCTAAATCTGTTAAGGCCCATTCCGCAAGGAAGGTGGGCTCATCTTGGGCGGCTGCCCGAGGGGTCTCGGCATTACAACTCTGCCGAGCAGCTACGTGGTCAGGGGAGAACACGTTTGTAAATTTTTACAAATTTGATACCCTGGCAAAGGAGGACCTGGAGTTCTCTCATTCGGTGCTGCAGAGTCATCCGCACTCTCCCGCCCGTTTGGGAGCTTTGGTATAATCCCCATGGTCCTTTCAGGAACCCCAGCATCCACTTAGGACGATAGAGAAAATAAGAATTTACTTACCGATAATTCTATTTCTCGGAGTCCGTAGTGGATGCTGGGCGCCCATCCCAAGTGCGGATTATCTGCAATACTTGTACATAGTTATTGTTAACTAATTCGGGTTATTGTTTAGGAAGCCATCTTTCAGAGGCTCCTCTGTTATCATACTGTTAACTGGGTTTAGATCACAAGTTGTACGGTGTGATTGGTGTGGCTGGTATGAGTCTTACCCGGGATTCAAAATCCTCCCTTATTGTGTACGCTCGTCCGGGCACAGTACCTAACTGGAGTCTGGAGGAGGGTCATAGGGGGAGGAGCCAGTACACACCACCTGACCTGTAAAAGCTTTACTTTTGTGCCCTGTCTCCTGCGGAGCCGCTATCCCCCATGGTCCTTTCAGGAACCCCAGCATCCACTACGGACTCCGAGAAATAGAATTATCGGTAAGTAAATTCTTATTATTGACTCCTTTTTAAAATAAAGTAAAATTGCACAACGTTCTAGATTATATACCACCAAAGCAATTCATCACTACCTGTACCAGTGAAGCTTACAGTCTGCATTCCCTATCACATGGACATACAGTAGGGTACATTTTTATTTTATTTTATTTTTTTAAAAGAAGCCCATTAAGCTACCAGTTTTTGGGAACATACAAACTCTGCACTGATCATGCTTTGGCCAGGAATTGAACTCATGACCTCAGTGCTGTGAGGCAGTAATGCTTAATACTGTGCCAACCATGCTGTTTTCAATAAATGCAGAGTGAAAGAACCTCTGATGTTCAAATGAGTTTTCAGATGGCATAAGCTTCCTAGTGACTACATCTCTGTAGTAAATTGTAATCTTGTAATTTACAATGGAAAAGCACTTTCTGAAAAAAATGTATATGCTGGGAAGTATTTTTCGCTTGTATAATGTTTTTTTTACATATAAATTAAGTAACTACTACTTAATTACCATTTACCACAACTTCCTGTATTTTACACATTTGTTTTAGAGAGTCCCTTAAAATCACTTAACTGGCATGGTCAGATTTCATGTGACTGCACCGTCCCACCCTGTTCCCCCTTTTTGATGAGGAGATCCATTCTGCAGATGTGCATAATATAATGTTTAAATATTTAGAAAAATACTTTTTAAACTTTATTAAATAAAATAAATTTAAAAAACCATTTTTTTAACAGTTTTGAAGGGAAAAATTGTCAGTTAAGTGGTTAAGGCAGAAGGGGTGGTGTTCTCTTTGTCCCACACTAAGCCTGTCCTCAACAAAATGAGTTATCCGTGCGACTAACTTGTATCATCTCATTTTGCCCTCTCTGCCACATAACCACCACTATGATTTTTTGGACAGAACACAGAGCATTTGTTTTTAAGAGCCAACCTACAGAGAGAGACCGCAAGTAAAGATGATAAATTCTCCTTTCCCTGTTACTAAATGGGAGCTGTCATTATGGTATGCAGTCACTAGGTCTACACAATGTTGAATGCTGTGGTGTCAACTTCTGAAAATGTTGACATCAAGTTTACAATTGATTGTTGACATTTTATCAGTGACGACATTGTAGTTTGTGGAAATTATAGTGACAATTCAATCCCATGCATTAGGCTGTAATAAAGGGGTTGTCACGGGAATTAAAGGGGGCTATTCATTTGATCTCCCAAAACTTTCTAGATGGGAGCAATAATATACACAAAGGAGGGAATTCACTTAGAGTGATCAGTATGGCATTCCGACGGCCAGGAGACTGACGCCAGGAACCCGACAGCCAGAATCCCGGCAGCGAGCACAGTGTGTCCCCTCGCGGGCTCGCTGCGCTTGCCACGCTTATATTCCCCCTTGAGGTGGCGGCGTGGACCACCACCCGAGTGGGCATACCGGGCTTGGGTTGTGATTCCGGCATCGGTATCCTGACTTTTGGGATCCTGACAGCCGGTAAATTAACTGCATCCCCACTTAGGAGGTAGGGAAAGTGCATAGAGTAATTCAATTGCCAGCGCTATAAACCCACGACTAGCGGATTTCTGCTTGCACATCCAGAGGTGTGAGCAGAAATCTACACTACTGCCTCACTACTGTGTGTGTGGTAACTGCATCCTGCCTTGCTTCTATATAGGGAAAGGCAGCTTGCTGTGCCTATGCCCTAGGCATTAGTCATGGTAAACTGCATCTCCCGACTCAAGTGTCGGGCACTCATGCCGTGAGCTACATCCTCTTCCTTTTATTTGAATTGCCACCCAAACAAATTAAATTGCCTCCTATGAATGTTGAAATAATATACAGAGCCCGTCATTAAGTGTCCTGTAGTAAAAGCCATATTGCGGACTGAGGTACCTGTAATCTCCTGTTATCCGGTCAGGTGACAAGTCTGCTGTTAAGTTGGCTGTGCCTTGCTTATGTGCAGGACATTCTTTGCTCTGGTAGTCTTTAATGGGTGAGTAGAAGAGGCTGATACAGTGGTCCCTTTTGTGCATTGTAGTTAAACCTAATACACTGTTGGTGTTTGGGATCCTCCTGTTGGGGCTTTCCGGACGTGCTCTGCTGAAATCAGTGATTTTATTCTTAAACCATGTTGAAGTCTGTAAAGTAACGTGTGTTCTCTGCAAGGAAAATCAAGGTAACTGTCTGCATATCTGATATGTTTTGCAGCTTTACTACTGTTTGGTTTGAATTTAAAAAGCCACTGGGTTTAAGGCCTTAAGTAGGTTAAAGATTGCTTTAAGATGGCAATTTATTTTGTCCTTCTTCTGTTCTTCCTTAGAATAGTTCAGAGATGGCGCCATACGAGGAGCCTTACTATGCTTGTTGGTGTATGGCACTGTTAGAGGGTGCGTGGGGTATACACCCGTTCACCTTTCCTGTGCAGCTTGCGATGCAGCTATACACGTTTTTATATCCACATTGATTCTACCTTCCAAATCATAAAAAAAAAAAACAAGCACCCGTAATTTATGCCCTGTCCTGTATTTCTCTCTTAAAAGTGGTACAAGTTGTTCATAAAACTAGGCAGAGACTGGAATATGTAAGTACATGATACCACTGGGGCAGACAAATGACTGCCTCTGTGGTTCATTAGTGACATCAGCTCTGCTTCCCCTGGAACTGAAGGAAGAACTTACAAGTGAAATATATGGGATCTGTCAAAATGGAAATCAGCAGTAGTCGTCGTAGGAGAACAAAATCTCTTCCAGGTTGTAAGTCTTAATTTTTATGCCAGGCATATAAATAAGGGCTGATTAAATAGTAAAAATATAATGTTTTCTGGGATTGCATATCGGATGTGTGTTTTACTTTCTAAATATTGATTTCTCTGCCCAAAACCTCTCATTTAGTAAATCTTTGAGAGAAGGTTGCCGTAAAAGATGTATATTTGTGGCAAAGAACTAAAAGATTCAGGTCAAATGGCAGTGCGAGATCTGGTTTTATTGGCTGTTACCTGGCCGGACCATAAATAAGCACCAACCTCTTTATACTAGGCTGCGTATACTGTCCTCCTGCGAGCATTTTGCCATCTCCAGTCAATACTTGATGAAAGAAACACATCTGAAAATATAAATAACCCATGCATCCAATTCAGCCATTATTATTTTGAAAGTTAATTTGCAATGAGAGTCCATTATTCAAGTTTTTTTTTTTAATGGAAATGAATGTAATAAGTTGGCAGAGCGGCAGACTTACAGAAGGAGAACGAATTGCTGTCCTTGCTATAGTGTTCGGCTTTATAAATAATCATTTGATTATGATTCATAGCAATGACAACTGTTAATCAGACCCAGGTTAATAGAGATTGGTATCTTTAAATGGAACTGCCAGACTTCCTACTGGAAAACCCCCATGAACTTTCCGAAGAGCTTTCTGCCTTATCAGCTTGTGTATAGTACCTGCGATGGCTAGGGAAGGTTTATTAAGGGGTAATGAATGCGTTTGTTCTCTTTTATCAGGGTAGACCTGTGTATATTTTAGGACCATAAAAACTCAGCGTTGGTTAATTTTTTTTGATCCAAACTCCCCCCCCCCCCCCTTACTAAATTGCAATGCCCTGTTGCTATCCAGAAGCGAGACTGTTGAAATATATACATGTAGGTTTGTTGGAGATGGGTTTTTAAGTTGCAATGTTTATGGTGTCTGGGACTACTCGTATGTGCTGATTATGGGTATTTAAAGGCCCATAGTTGTGGCCACTGTATATTCAACTTTGTTTTGTGTGCACACCCCTTTGTGATTGTGTTTACTTAGGACCCCCTGAAGTGTTTCATGCCTGTTATATCCCTTGGAGTGTTTAGGTTAGGCTAAGCAACCCCCTGGATCCTTCGCACAAACCCATCGCTGAGCGGCATTCCGCTTTGTACCCGTGCAACGTGCCTGCGCATTGCGATGCATGCGCAATTTAGACCTGATTGCCCGCTGTACGAATATGGTATATGTTCATCCACCAACCTGTTTTGGAATTGTGCCATCTGTTTTTCTTGCGTCCTAGAGGATGCTGGGGTCCACATTAGTACCATGGGGTATAGACTGGTCCTTTGGGAGCCCATGGGCACTTTAAGAGTTTAATAGTGTGGGCTGGCTCCTCCCTCTATGCCCTTCCTACCAGACTCTTTTTAGAAAATGTGCCCAGTGGAGCTGGTCACAGCTAGGGGAGCTCCTAGGAGTTTTTCTAGTTTTATTATTTTTCTAAGCGTGTTAGGTACAAGGAGGCTGCTGGCAACAGCCTCCCTGCTTCGTGGGGCTTGGGGGGGGAAGAGTAGGAACCAACTCTAGAAGTTAATGGTTCTCTATCTCCGCTGACAGAACACTGAGCTCCTGAGGGTGTTGATTGCATGCCCATGAGGCGACCGCTCACTTCCGCAGCACGGCCACCACCCCCTAAAAGAGCCAGAAGATAGAAGAGGGGTGAGTATGATGCCGGGAGACGAGTTGCCGGCGGGAATGGCGGCACTTGGTTCACGGCGCTGTGAGGGGCGTCCTGGGCCAGTGCACATACCCTACACTGGTCATCTATGCTAATAGGGGCTAATCCCGGTGTTAGCAGCATAAAACCTCAGGCCAGTATAATCTATAAAGTGCAGGAAGATGCGCCATTACAGGGGGCGGGGCTCCTCAGAGCGGATCCAGCACTCACCAGCGCCATTTTCAACCTGCAGATCACACTGAAGAGACGCTGACAGGGAGCGCTGCCCTCCACATAACTCCAGCATACCTCTGCGGTACCAGGGTCTTATAGACATGGGGGAGAGTGTTATAATAACTGTTTAATCCTATTAAGGTTACTCTGTCAGCGCCGGCCGTTTATTGTATTAACTGCCTTCTGGGGCGCTGTGTGGCTGGCTCCCTATACTCTGTGACTCTCTGAAGGTACTCTGGGGGAAACTGTCTGCATTTTCCTGTGTGTGTGTGTTTATATATCTCTCATAAGCATGTCTAGGAACTCTGTCTCTTGTGCTGCAGAGTGTGTATCTTCTCCTGAAGACTCTATTCCATGTACTCAGGAATGCCAGGTACTTTCTCAGCTTTCGAAGCCCAAACCCCATGGGTGGATTCTATTAGGGGAATGATATCCCAGATTTCATCTCGGATAGCTCAAAATGAGACTGAAACACAGGTTTTGAGAAAGTCTTTTGAGTTTTTGTCATATTCAGCTCCCACTACCTCATCAAAAGCCCCAATTATATACCCAAAGAAGCGTGCTCTTGCCCAGATAATGCAAGCTGATACGGATATAGGGGATGGGGATATACAGGGAGGGCGATGCATCCCTTGCTAAGGGGGTGCAACTCATTATTGAGGCTATTAGGGACATTTCACACATCACTGATAAGGTACCTGAGCAGGTAGAGGAGGCTTACTTTACAGACAATAAGAAAACCACCCTTACCTTCCCTGAGTCTAAGGAATGAAATGCATTGTTTGAAAAATCCTGGGAAAACACGGAGAAAAATTTCCATATCCCAAAAAGGGTTCTTATTGCTTTTCCTTTCCCTGAGGAGGACAGGAAAAAGTGGGAAAACCCGCCTGTAGTAGACGCTTCTGTATCTAGGTTGTCTAAAAAGGTGGTTTTGCCTGTCCCTGGGTCCACCGCTTTACAAGAGCTGGCTGACCGCAAGATTGAGAGTACGCTCAAATCACTATACACAGCTACTGGCGTCGCTTTACGACCCACTGTTGCTTGTGCGTGGATTTATAAAGCCTTAGTAAAGTGGTCAGGCACATTACTAGAGGAATTAGATTCTATGGATAGAAGTGACATTGAATTGTTTTTACGTCACATACGGGATTCTGCAGGTTTCATGGTGGAGGCCACTAAGGACCTTGGCCATCTTAATGCGAGGGCTTCTTCCTTGGCTATCTCGGCACGCAGGGGACTTTGGCTGCGCCAATGGTCTGCGGATGCAAAATCCAAGAAAAGTGTGGAGAACCTACCCTTCACAGGTCAGGCTCTGTTTGGGGAAGCATTAGATGCATGGATCTCTGTGGCGACTGCAGGTAAGTCAACTTTTCTTCCCTCAGCAACACCGTCGACTAGGAAATCTTATCCTACGTCTACAATGCAGTCCTTTCGAACTGCGAAAGTTAAAAAGTCCATACCCCCTTCCACTTTCTTTAGAGGAGGTCCGGGGAAATCCAGAAAACCTGCAACAACAGGTTCCCAGGAACAGAAACCTGGTTCTGCTTCCACAAAATCCTCGGCATGACGGTGGACCTGCCAGCCTGGAGATCGGGCAGGTGGGAGCAAGACTAAGAAATTTCAGTCACGTCTGGGCGTCATAATGTCTGGACCCCTGGGTACAAGATATTGTTACCCAGCGGTACAGACTAGAGTTTCAAGAACTCCCACCTCACAGATTTTTCACATCAGGCTTACCAGCTAAGCTGACAAAGTGCTATCCTACAGGAAGCCATTTAAAAATTGGTAAAGACAAATGTCATTGTTCCAGTTCCACATCACCTAAAAAACAAGGGTTATTACTCAAACCTGTTTGTGGTAGCGAAACTGGATGGTTCGGTCAGGCCTATACTGAATCTAAAGACATTGAACCCCTATTTGAGGGAATTGAAATTCAAGATGGAGTCTCTGAGAGCGGTGATCTCGGATCTGGAGGAAGGGGAATTTCTAGTATCCCTAGATATCAAGGATGCGTACCTTCACATTCCGATCTGGCCGCCTCACCAGGCTTATCTAAGATTTGCGCTGCTGGACTGTCGCTATCCGTTCCAGGCACTGCCATTTGGCCTCTCCACGGCACAGACTGTGTTCACCAAGGTCATGGCGGAGATGATGCGGATTCTCCGCAAGCAGGGTATAAACATAATTCCTTATGTGGCCGGAGAGACCCCCAGCCCACTTGGACAATGCGGCGCGGCACTGAAGGGGTTAACCCTCAGTGACCGGCGCCATATTCAAGGACAATGGGCGCTTGGCGCCACTTTTAAACTGTGCACTGGTGCTAAGCGCCATCTTTAAATGTAGTGTGGGTGCTAGGCACCGGGTATTTAAAAATATATTTACTACTGTGTTTTCACCAATGTTATATTTAATGCAATAGGCACAGTTGTAGGATTACACATTTACATTGCATGCAAATGCCAGCACTTAGAAGGAACGTGTAAGCTGTGTTGGTTTTAAAATGCATTTACGTTTGTGGACAAATGGCCCTGTCCTAGCAGAGAGGTGTGAATGACAAAACCTTTTGATGTGTAAAGATTCTAATCACGGGGTCTATGGGCTTGGAACCTGTTTCATGTACCTGATTTAATTGATATACGAACCCTGAATGGCAGATGCAGGAAGGAAGACTGTTTGTATTGTAGCCTTTCCTGTTGTAATCTCAAACACTGGGTTTGCCTGGAGATGTGACTGAGACAGAAACATTTGTATTTTGAAGCCATGTGATAAATTTATCAATAGTGAATGTTAATCTGATACCAAACGTTGTCTGTGTCACAGGAAGGAGGATATTGTTTTATTGCACTTATCTCCTTTTGAAATGTAATTTATTTACTTGTATTTTCTAAGTTATCCTGATTGGTTGGAGAAGACAGGGAGGGCTTACCCCCCTGTGGTACTGTGTGGAAATTTGACATAAAAAGGAGGCCTGCGTGCCTCCAGATTTGTAGTTGTACCATCTTATTCTGCTGGAATCTTGCTGTATGCTGTTGCCCCTAGCAATAGGGAAAAGTTCTCTTTAGAACTATTGCAAATAAATACCATTTGCCTCAAGAAGACCGCATCATCTTGTGACCTACAGGGTTATGCCAAACCTAGCCCCGTCCTCCGGCTGTCCAGGGAAGCACATAACATCTCCAAGTTCCGCCTTCCGCCAGCTACCGGTAGAGGCCTAGCAAGTGGCTAGTGGGGATTCGTCAACACCACACAGGTGTGGTAAGGCAGTGCGTCGGCACATACACAGCAGAACCGTGGTTCCAAACGCCACGGCAGGTTAGGAGTTTGGTGGCAGCATAAACCCGCCCACAGCGCAGCGGGTGGAGTCAGTAACAGGCGGTTACTGACGGTAAGCGGGAATCCCCTATATGGTCAGGCCTCGTGTGACCTAACCTTCCAATCTGCGCGCAGGAGACGGGACGCGAAAGCGGCGAGTGCTTTCGTACGGGACCGTCCTGTCGCACCTTATCTGGACGATCTGCTGATAAAAGCGTCTTCCAGGGAGAAGTTGTTACAGAGCATTGCTCTCTTAACTCAACTACTCCAGGATCATGGATGGATCCTGAATCTTCCAAAGTCGCATTTGGAGCCGACAAGGAGATGATCCTCGACACGGAAGTGCAGGGGGTGTTTCTGCCGGTGGTAATACAAACAATGGTCCGTATGAGAACAAGAAAGATATGAGTGCGCAGTCAGCGGCAGCCAGTATAAGGGGTGGTCAACCCCTTAATATAACGTCCCTTATTGGCATTTCAGCCGGTGCCAGTATATCCTCACATTAAACAATGGTCTGTGATGTCTTGAAGCCAGCCCGAGTGTCAGTTCATCCGTGCATTTGCCTTCTGGGGAAGATGGTTGCCTCCGAGGAGGCGCTACAGTACGGGAGATTTCATGCACAGTCCTTCCAACTGGAGTTCCTGGACAAATGGTCGGGATGTCATCTTCACATGCACCAGTGGATACGTCTGTCGCCGAAAGCCAGAATTTCGCTCCTCTGGTGGCTGCAAACTTCTCACCTTCCCGAGGGCCGCAGGTTCGGGATTCAGAATTGGATGCTTCTAACCGCGGATGCAAGTCTCAGAGGTTGGGCAGCAGTCACCCAAGGGGAAAACTTTCAAGGAAAGTGGTCAAGTCTGGAATCCATCCTTCTGATAAACGTTATGGAACTAAGGGCCATGTACAATAGTTTTCTACAAGCGGCACATCTTCTAAAAGATCAGGGCATTCAGGTTTAGTCGGACAATGTAACGACGGTGGCCTACATAAACCGACAGGGCGGAACGAAGAACAGAGCTGCAATGTCAGAAGTAACAAAAATTCACCTCTGGGCAGAAAAGCACGCGTTGGTGCTGTCAGCAGTCTTCATTCCGGGAGTGGACAACTGGGAAGCGGACTTCCTCTGCAGACAAGATCTCCATCCAGGAGAGTGGGGCCTCCACCCAGAGTTGTTCGCAGAGGTGACAAGTCTTTGGGGTGTACCTCAAATACATGATGCCCTCTTGCCTCAACAAGAAGCTTCGGAGGTACTGTTCCAGGTCGAGAGACCCACAGGCAGTGCCGGTGGACACCCTGGTGACTCCCTGGGTGTTCCAGTCAGTGTATATGTTCCCTCCACTTCCACTCATCTCAAGGATTCTCAAACTAATAAAAAGAACTAGAGTTCAGGCGATCCTCATTGCTCCGGAATTGCCAAGAAGGGCTTGGTACGCGGATCTTCTGGAGTTACTGCTAGAAGATCCGAGGCCTCTTCCTCTTCGCAAGGACCATCTGCAACAGTGGCTGTTCCCTTATCAAGACTTACCACAGCTATGTTTGACGGCATGGCGGTTGAACGCCAGATCTTGGCTCGGAAGGTCATTCCGAAAAAGGTTATTCCTACCCTGATACAGGCTAGGAAAGGAATAACGTCTAAAAACAACATTACCATCGAATTTGGAAAAAGTACGTGTCTTGGTGTGAATCCAAGAAGTTTCCTACGGTGGAGTTTCAACCAGGGCGGTTTATCCTCTTTCTGCAAGCTGGTGTGGATGTGGGCCTGCGCTTGGGCTCCATAAAAGTACAGATTTCGGCCTTGTCCGTTTTCTTCCAGAAATAGTTGGCTGCCCTCCCTGAAGTTCAGACTTTCTTGAAAGGGGTTCTGCATATCCAGCCTCCCTTTGTGCCTCCTACGGCACCTTGGGATCTTAATGTGGTGCTGCAGTTCCTGCAGTCGGATTGGTTCGAGCCTTTACAGGAGGTTGATGTCAAGTTCCTTACTTGGAAGACGGTCACACTGTTGGCATTGGCATCTGCTAGACGGGTGTCAGAGCTGGAGGCATTGTCTTGCAAGAGCCCTTACTTGATTTTCCATGAAGATAGAGCTGAGCTCAGGACGCGTCAGCAGTTTCTTCCGACGGTTGTGTCGGCTTTTCATATCAACCAACCTATTGTGGTGCCAGTGGCTACTGACTCCTCAATTACCTTAAAGTACTTGGATGTTGTAAGGGCTTTGAAGATTTACGTGAAGAGGACTACTCATCACAGAAAGTCGGACGCTCTGTTTGTCCTTTATGATCCCAACAAGGTTGGGTGTCCTGCTTCTAAGCAGACTATTTCTTGCTGGATCAGGTTTACTATCCAGCAGGGTTGCCGTGTCCAAAATCTGTTAAGGCCCACTCTACTCGTAAGGTGGGTTCTTCCTAGGCGGCTGCCCGGGGTGTCCCGGCTTTACAACTTTGCCAAGCGACTACTTGGTCAGGGTCGAACACGTTTGCTAAGTTCTACAAGTTAGATACTTTGGCCTCTGAGGACCATCAGTTTGGTGAAACTGTTCTGCAGGAGCCTCCGCACGCTCCCTCCTGTACTGGGAGCTTTGGTACGTCCCCATTGTACTAATGTGGACCCCAGCATCCTCTAGGACGTAAGAGAAAATAGGATTTTAATTACCTACCAGTAAATCCTTTTCTCGTAATCCGTAGATGATGCTGGGCGCCCGCCCAGCGCTACGTTTTCCTGCTTTTGTTACTTGGTTGAGTACTGCATTGTTACTTGGTTAAGTACTGTTCAGCTGTTGCGGAATTAATTCAAGCTGGTTAGCTTGGCTTTCTGCTATGTGTGAGCTGGTGTGAATCTCACCACTATCTGTGTATTTCCTTCTCTCGAAGTATGTCCGTCTCCTCGGGCACAGTTTCTAGACTGGGTCTGGTAGGAGGGGCATAGAGGGAGGAGCCAGCCCACACTATTAAACTCTTAAAGTGCCCATGGCTCCCAAGGGACCCGTCTCTACACCATGGTACTAATGTGGACCCCAGTAACCTCTACGGACTACGAGAAAAGGATTTACCGGTAGGTAATTAAAATCCTATTTTTGTTTTGTTTTGTTCGCACAATTTTTGATATATATTTTTTTTACATTTTGCAAAACTGAATCTACTGCCTGCACATTGCCATATATCTATTTTAATTCTCAGGGTAAGATTATGTGAAAAAGACATTGCATTGCTTTTGGTTCATCTTGTAATGCAGTATCTTGATACAGTACCATAGTCCACAGCTGCCGTGTTAGTGTGACATAAATGCTGATTAACCAGACCTACGACATTAATAGCTGTATAAAAACACCTTTCGCTTATCACATATTTGTTATGTTGCTTCTGTTGGTATTTGTAATGTATGCCTTTTTGCATCTACTTGGTTTTGTGTCATAAGATCACAGAGATTTATTTAAACTGGATGCCCAAGAGGCCTCTGTAACTGAGAAATGAAATTCTGTATAATTACAGAAAAATTATCTCTTAAACAGAGGATCAGCGAAGCATCAAAAGGCACCAAAATATCTATTAATGAGGATCACAGTTGTGATTATTTTGCTGACTAGAATTGATCGTAATATACAGCTTGTGACTGAATGAGCATTGTTTTTCAGAGAATTTGGCTGACTTTGTAACTTGGGGCCAGTGACAAGGGTCAGACCTACAGTATGTGTACGGTCTAGCAGTGCCTATCCTCTCCCCTTTTCTCCTGTAATTAAAATACCGCCAACCGAGATTGTTCTTGCCAGCTGTTCAGGTTTCCAGTGATAGTTGCAGCTTTATTAAAGTTTTTTTATTTTTTTTTTGTTTCTTAAAAATATGTTTAGTGTTAAGGGGGGTACTCACGGAGCGATCGCTGCTTAAAATGTAAGCAATCTGACTAGTTTGCTTATATTTTAAGCAGCGATCACTCTGTGTGTATCCCTCACAGCGATAGAGATGCGCAGCCCCGCACATCGCTGGTGCTAGATTGGCCTGCATGCAGGGCAATCTAGCAGGTCGCTCACTTCACCCGCTGGGAGAAATGAGCGCCCCCGCTCCCCCCTGCACGCTCGGCACACTGCGCTGTGCTGAGCTGGGGGAGGGATGTGTGCTAGATCTACCGTTGAGTACTGGCCTTTAAGGGGGGTACTCACGGAGAGATCCATGCTTAAAATCTAAGCAATCTGACTAGATTGCTTAGATTTTAAGCACAGATCACTCGTGTGTACCCCCCTCAGCGATGGCGATGTGCCGCCCCGCACATCGCTATCGCCGGTGCTAGGTTGGCCCCAATCTAGCGCGTCGCTCATTTTACCCGCTGGGTGAAATGAGCGCCCCCCCCGTCCTTCTCCCGAATCGCTTAGCACACATCTGTCCCTTCTATATGGGCCTTTAGCCCCAAAGTACAGTAACGCTTCTCTTTGCAGTAGGCATTCAATTCTGGTATCCGTTCTATTACATATTTCAGTCTGCCTAGTGCCACTTCTGCTTGCTTTGGACGTATGTATATGTATGTGTGTGTGTGTGTGTGTGTGTGTGTGTGTGTGTGTGTGTGTATGTATATATATATTTCTCTGGCTGGGTCCACAGGATTATCCACAGGATAGCATTGGGATATTGTCGAGCGACAGCGAAAATGGCACCAACACGGTCACAAGCTTTCTGGCCTCCCAGGATGCATTGGGGCCGCCACTATATAGTCCCGCCCACTGACTCAGTCAGATCAGTTTTTTGCTTGGTGCGGCAGGAAGCCGCATGGTCACAGGGCTGCTGTGAAAGCAGCCTCAAGTTTTTATTCATTTTTTTTTATAGACTTACTATATTTTTAGAGCAACTTCTCTTAACAGCGTCTTAAACGCATATTAGAAAGAGTCGCTCCAACAACTCCCCACCGGGTCGCAACAACGCTTACCTCCGCAGTACAGTGCTGTCTCGACGGGCGTCTGTGTCGGATGTTCTAGCAGGTCCAGCAGACGTTACCAGGCTGTGGCCGGAGCATGGGGAGACGGTGAGTCTATGGACTTCCTCTTACTAGAGGGGTCTGGACACAGCTACACTGATTTGGTGGAGTCTACAAACAGTGTGTTGATGCGCCGAACATCCCGGTGTGACAGCGCTACGCTCTGGGGATCATAGGCGCCAGGACTAGGTGAGGCCGCGATCCTGGGAGTTTAAGTCAACAGGGGATTTCAGACGCTCTCCTGGCCGTCCCTCCTCCGAGTTCATGGCCAGTTCCCGCGTGTCTCTCGTTTCATGAACTGAATGACCTCACTTCCGGCTCAGACGCTACCACGAGGGTAGCAGCTTAGACGCTGCGGTTGTGTACACTGAATATAAACCCGCCCAGACCGAGTCGCAGGCCTTTAGCGTCTGCATGCACGTGGAGTCGCTCAGCGTCCGTGTCCGTTGGTGAGTGTCCGTGTCCGATATCAGTTTCCAAGAACGGCAGTGTACACCAGTAGCGTCTGAATCCACTCAGCGTCTTACGAGCGTCTTTGCTTGGATATGGAAGTGTGGTGAGTCTCCCTGTATCCTGCTCTCTGGAGGCAGGGTATACAGTACTAAAAATTCCTTTCTACTCCTTAGTATGCATTGTTAATTTTTAGTACCTATTGCATATGAGACCTGTATGTTACTGTGTTTTCTGCATGTTATGTTGAAAAAAGAACCAGTTAAACAGAAGTACAATTTTCCTACTTATGTTTAAGTTATTATGGAGGTTGTATTCTCATATGACAATGTCTAATGCTTTAACATGTGACTGACTGCTAGTATGCGTGCTGACTTTTCTGTGTAATGTCAGTCCTGTTCTGACCCTCAAATCAGATGCACTGTGGTCAGATTGATCTCACCTCTATATACTAATTATAGGGTGTTTTTCAGTCACAAAATTGTGTAGTCAATATCAGATAAAATGTCTGTGAGCGGCAAAAGTGATGAGAATTTGTCAAGCACTCCCATAGCCCTAACATGCTTATCTTGTAAGTCAGGGGTAATTGATATGAATCAATTGGTCACTTATGAGGGTTTGTGTGCAAACTGTTTCGCTTTTCAGCGAAGTAAAAAACAGGAGTTAGTTCAGCCTCCAGTAGAGCCACCATGGAATATGTTCGCAAAGACTGTCTTCAATAGTGGACAGGTTAGCTCCGGTAGCACCACCTCAAGGGTTAGGTTACACTATGAACCCATACATGCAGCTCCCTTCCTATGGTTTGGTTCCAGTAGCTTCTACAAGCAACCAAGGGGCAGGTAAGACTAAGACAGATACGTCTGTATGGCAGACTACACAAGATGATACATCGGATGATGATGCGGAAACAATAGTCAACTCCGTATGATGATCAGTCGCAGAGCTTTAGTTCAGATGATGTAGCTGAACTCATTAATGCAGTGAAGGCTGTGCTTTCTCTGGAAGAACCAGCCAAGACAGCGTTAAAAACAAAAGCACCTGTATTCAAACGAACAAAGTCAGTGAAGGCTGAATTTCCAGCGTCAGATGAGTTGACGGAAATGATGGATGAGTCTTGGGCAGCGCCCAGTAAAAAGTATAAGATTCCTAAGAGATGGGATTCTTATTATCCATTTCCTGCTGGAGATTGTTCGAAGAGAGAAGTTCCTCCAAAAGTAGATGCACATGTTCTGCGACTCGTGCATAAATCTGCTTTACCACTGTCATCTACCTCTTTGAATGATGTCACAGACAGAAGGGTAGAGAGCCTATTGAAAAATATTTTTTCTCTTGTAGGTGCAGTGGTAAGACCTGCTAAGGCTTCGGCCTGGGTAGCAAAGGCAATGGGCGAATGGATAGAGGAACTAGAGAATGACATCCCCTCTCCTACTAGGGAGCAAGAGGATCGTCTTTGCTGTTTAAGACAATCTGCCCAGTATTTAGAAGAAGCAGCTATTGATGTTGGCACTGTTGCTTCTAAAGCTTCAGCCCTGGCAGTAGTCGCTCGCAGAGCAGTTTGGCTACGGACCTGGAAGGCAGATGCGGAGTCCAAGAAAGAATTGGAAGCATTGCCTTTCGTGGGTAATATAATATTTGGAAAACCCTTATCGGATATCCTAGAGTCAGAGGCTGAATCGAAAAAGGTCAGATTTCCGGCTACCTATAACCCTAAGTCCAAGGGTTTAAAATTTCACTCATTTCGCTGGCAAAGCAGAGCGAAAGCTAAAGAGGAGCCTAAACAACCCCAGTTTAAATCCAGGGGTAGAAAGCAGTGGGCTAGCAAGAAGCCAGCTTCCAAACCTGAACAGAAACCCTCAGCCTGAAGAGACGGGCCTCCGCCTGGTGGATTCCAGGGTTGGGGGCCGACTCCTGCAATTTGCACACATATGGCAACAGTCAACAACAGATGCCTGGGTGCAGAAGGTAGTATCTCAGGGGTATGGGTTCCCATTCAGGAGGCAGCCTCCTCAAATATTTTTTTGCACCAGCCCGTCTCGTATAGAGTCGAAGGCCAATGCCCTGCAAGAAGCAGTCCAAAAATTACTGCAGTCAGGGGTGATTGTCCCAGTACCTCCATCACAAAGGGGACAGGGGTATTACTCCAATCTGTTTCTAATCCAGAAACCAAATGGGTCATATCGACCAATTCTAAATCTGAAGATGTTGAACAACTACATATGGATCCCGAAGTTCCACATGGAGACGTTACGCTCCATAATGTTGGCTATGGAACCGGGAGACTATATGGTATCTCTGGATGTACGGGATGCTTACCTACATGTACCTATAGCACTATCACATCAGTGTTACCTCAGGTTTGCCATCCTCAAGGAACACTTCCAGTTCCAAGCTCTGCCCTTCGGGCTAGCTACAGCACCCAGGGTGTTTACCAAGATCATGGTGGTTATGGCAGCTTGTCTGCGCAAGCAAGGGATAAGAATATTCCCATACCTAGACAACCTATTAATCTTAGCACAGTCGCAAGATTTACTGTTGAGCCATCTCGAACAGACGATAGTTTGTTTACAGAGACACGGGTGGCTCATAAATTGGGAGAAGTCGTCCCTGAATCCGTCACAGCGGATGGTTCATTTGGGAGCCATATTGGATTCAGACCTACAGAGAGTTCTCTTACCAGAGAAAAAAATAGTCAAGGTGCAGGTCATGGCTCAGGAAGTGTTGCAAGCCCAGACAATGTCAGTCCATGCAGCAATGCGACTGTTGGGTCTGATGGTATCAACGTTCGACATGGTGGAATATGCGCAATTCCACTCCAGACCGTTGCAGCATCTCATTTTGACCAAATGGAACGGAAATCATCAAACGTTAAAAAAGCAGATGATAAAGATTCCAGTAAATGTAAAAAGGTCTCTAGCATGGTGGCTACAGACAGACCATTTAAACAAGGGGAGACCCTTTTGGATAAAAGAGTGGCAAGTCCTGACGACAGATTCCAGCCTGCAAGGCTGGGGGGCGGTACTCGGTAGCCTATGGTTCCAGGGAAAATGGACCGCAAGGGAAAGTCGCCTGCCGATAAATCTGTTAGAAATAATAGCCATTTACTTTGTCCTTTGCCTGAACTAGGGCCATCTACAAGGAAGACCAGTCCAGATCTGCTCAGACAATGCGACGGCAGTAGCATACCTCAATCATCAAGGAGGAACTCACAGCAAGAGTCTGATGGAGGAAGTAACTCCCATTCTAAAATGGGCGGAACTCCATCTCCCGGCATTGTCAGCAGTATTTGTCCCGGGTGTACTAAATTGGGAAGCGGATTTTCTCAGTCGGTATACCATTCAGGAAACCGAATGGGCACTACACCCAGAAGTGTTTCAGACACTGGTGAACAGATGGGGTCTACCGGAGATAGACCTTATGGCGTCTCGTCTAAACAACAAAGTTCCGAGGTACGGATCAAGAACAAGGGAACCAGGAGCGGTCCTGGTAGACGCACTGTCAGTAGAATGGAGGTTTCAGCTGGCATATCTGTTCCCTCCAATATCTCTGTTACCCAGAGTAGTGAGAAAGATAAAACAGGCAAAAGGAGCAATTATTCTAATAGCTCCAGCTTGGCCAAGAAGGCATTGGTACACAGATCTGTTGAGAATGTCCATGGAAGCACCGATATTGCTCCCTCAACGTCCGGATCTGCTAATGCAGGGTCCTTGTTGTCAGTCATCTGGATCGCCTGTCTTTGACGGCGTGGCTGTTGAAACCTCTATCTTAGAGGCTAAAGGATTTTCAAAGCAAGTAATCCAAACCATGCCTTCTTCGGCCCGTGTGTATCATAGAATATGGCAAGCCTATATTCATTGGTGTTCTGGAAAAAATTACAATCCGAGATCCTTTAAAGTAGCTAAAATTTTGGATTTCCTGCAGGCAGGATTGGATAAGGGGTTGAAGGTTGCTTCCTTGAGAGTGCAAGTCTCAGCGTTGACTGTATGGTTTCAGCAGAAGATTGCTGACCTACAGGATGTACGTACGTTTTTCCAAGGAGTAGTACATATTCAACCTCCATTTGTTCCTCCTGCAGCTCCCTGGGATTTGAATTTAGTTCTTAAATTTCTCCAGGGTCCTTTGTTTGAACCACTTGAGAGAGCGGATCTTAAGTGGTTAACGGTTAAAGTTCTTTTTTTACTGGCAATGGCGTCAGCCAGAAGAGTGTCCGATTTGGGAGCATTATCATGTAAGTCTCCTTTCCTAAGTTTTTTTTTTCCAGACAGAGCAGTACTCAGAACGAGATCTAGCTATCTTCCAAAGGTGGTATCAAAATTTCACCTGAATGAAGAGCTTGTAGTCCCCGCTTTTCAGATATCTGGACTATCTGCGGGAGAAGCGTCGCTGGACGTGGTCCGGGCTTTAAAAATCTACATAGATCGTACTAGTGCCATCAGGAAAACAGATTCCCTCTTCATCCTCTACGGATTCCATAGGAGAGGTTGGCCTGCTAGTAAACAGACGCTGGCGAGATGGCTCCGAATGGTAATATCAGAAGCTTATTCTCATGCAGATCTCCCTATTCCGGCTAATGTCTCTGCACACTCTACACGTAAGGTAGGTCCTTCTTGGGCAGCACAGCAGGGTGCTTCAGCAGAACAGATATGTAGGGCAGCCACATGGTCTTCCATAAACACATTCATTATACATTATGCCTTGGTTACTTTTGCCTCTCATGACGCAGACTTCGGGCGAAAGGTCCTCCTGTGCAATCAGGAGCGTCCCCACCACTAAAATGGCTTT